>NC_136018.1:5400322-5729072 GCF_048128805.1 Centroberyx gerrardi | reverse complement strand
CAAACGGAGTGATGGAGCTAACGTTTGATTCGTCCTCTTTGTTGTGGGTTTAAAGCTAACTGATGAACCATGATCCCCGTTCCGCTAGTGGTGTGTGTGATGGCAGCCTGGTGTGTTGTCTATCTCACCGACACACTTCTGAAGGTAATATTTATTCCCATTTCTGGTGTCAAATAAGCTGTCTTAGTTTGGGGAGAGAAGCACGGTTTGTTTCTGTGGTTAAATGACTGCTGAATGCTTCGTGCTGTTGTTAGCCTCAGTGGCTAACGCTAGCAAGTCAGTTATTGTGGTCTTTGCACAGTAACAGTTACTCTATCTGTATCCAGTGATGTAGTGTAAAATAACAGGTGGGTAACCAGTATATAAAAAAAAAAAATCAATTATGTATTCCGGAAAGCAATTTGTCATTGTCAAATTGTAAAGACACTGTTCTCTTATAACATTATTTTGGTACTACTTAGTGTGATGTATACTATGAATATATGCTTCAAGATTTATGTCAGTCCGAAAAGGTGTGTAAACTCTGTTCCACAATTAAAAAGGTATGAAAACTGAGTTATAAGTGGGTTAACTCTCCTCTACAATAGTCATAATAACAGTGTAAAAGGGCTTATGGTTGTTGAGTGGGACAGCAGGAAAGCTGCAGCAATAAAATGGAGAAAAAAAAGATGAGATGCATAAACCTTAAAGGAGAAATCCACCCTAACACATTTTAAGTTATAAACAGCTATTGGAGATGTACCAGTCAGTTTTTCTCGACTGGAAAATCTCTTGCTCTGCTATCGCTCTCTACCTACACATAAAACCCACAGCCGAATACGACAAGTTCACGCCCCTGTTCTCAGGTGGTTGTTGGAAGGCATTCTGGGAAATGTAGGAAATCACTAACTGAAGTAGAAGTAGACGAGGCAGGTTGAAGGAAAATAGGTACACCAAAAAAGTAAATTACAACACTTCATCGCAAAATAACTCCTGGAATGCATTGAACATCACAGATTAATGACATTAACAGTGTATCTGAGGCTGGATTTTCCCCTTTAACTCCATCTCTGTCTCGCAGTCGTCTGTGACGCACCGGAACACCTACGAGTCATGGTTGGCGAGCCGGGGGCTGATGTTGTCCCCTTTCCACCTGAGATGGCAGACCACCATGTTCAACCGGCTGTTTGCGTACTGTGCCCGCATCAACCCCCACGCCCTCTACCTGTGGTGAGACAGAAACTAAGGGTTACTCTCTAATAAACTGAGCTGGTGTTTAATGCCTTAAACTTTCTTCATCCATGCCCCCCCTGTTCCTGTTCCATTAAGTAATGAGAACATAGACACTAAAATCATCCCCGTGTCCCCAGTTGATCGTTTGCTCTGGTCCTCCATGCTAACTCATTAGCATACACTATGTTGAGTGATAGTAGGCGACTAGCATTGACTGACCTTTAAGTTATAAAAAAGTTATTGGTTTTTATTATGTGGGCTGTAGATTCATAAATTAAAAAGAAACATCATTAATTCAATGTAGCTGATGTAGCCAGGTTCATTTTTGGAACTATTTCAGCTGACTAATCACATATTCATCCACTGCACAGTGATTTTCCATTCCCCATAAAACTGTTATTTTTGTATCATATTGACTATAAATTTTACCGATATCTTACACAAAACTGCCATACTTGGCTGCATATCATTTATTCCATACTATTTAGCTTTAGAGCTGGTAAGTTCTCATTTTCTCACTTTTGAGATAATACTAGTTGCCTACTGTCACATAGCCTAGTTTATGCTAAAGTGTTGGCATGGAGCGCCAGAGTGAATGATCTACTGGGGACACATGGATGATTTTGGTCGACCAATGGGCAAATCACCCAAAAACTTGGTGTATCCTTTAATATTTTACTACTCTTATCTTTTATTTGTGTGGAATCACCCTTTGCACCCTTTGCATTGTGGCTTCATCCTGTGCTGCTTTTCTTTCCTGCACTTGCATAAACGTTTTGTTGTGTTTCATTTAGAAATTAATCTAATCCAGTTTATAGGTTCATAAATATGTGATCAGTCAATTTTATTTGTATAGCACATTGCATACGCAGGTGAGCTCAACGTGCTTCACAAGACAAAAATAGTTACAATAAACAGATAAGGAATTACAATACACATACTCCACGTAAATAAAATACCCTTTTAACCACACATACACTGCACACACATACATAAAATACACCTTTTTATAACCCCCTGTCCTACTCCTACAATAGCACTCTCTCACACACACACACACACACACACACTACAGCAGAACCACACAAAGGCACACACAAACTACACTACCAAAGGCCTGAGAAAAAAAGGAAGGTTTTAAGACTGCTTTTTAAAAGAGGAAAAAATGTGATATTATTTATGTGACATTATGAATGGCGTCCTTCCCAGGTTCAGCAGTGGTCTGGTGTTTGGTGTGGTGTCCATGGTGGGCTCGGTGGTGCTGCTGGTACGGACGCTGCAGCAGACGCTGGCTCAGATGACCACAGACAACCCCCGGATGGCCGGGCAGCAGGCCCTGCAGGTGGTGGTACGTACACTCTAGACTGCACTAGGGCTGAACGATTTTGAAAAAATATCTAATTGCGATTATTTTGACTGATATTGCAATTGTGATATGATTTGCGATATTAGAGGGAATGATCATTTTTACATCATTATTCTCATTTTCATTGAAAAACGTATTCAAATGATTATGGTGTGAAACAAAGATGTTTTCTTAAATCTGTAGAATATGATGTGTAGGCCAGGACATCTCTGCAGCACGACAATATTTAATTTAAAATGGTATTTTGACACACATTTCACCTTTAACAAATATTGCGCCTCCTGCGATTTGAAAATTGCAGTAGGCCATATTGCGATTTCGATAAAATTTCGATTAATTGTTCAGCCCTAGACTGCACCTCACTCTCTGTCAGCTTTTATAAGTGATGCACTCCAGGGGAAGTAAGAGCTGAATACAGTAAAAAAACATTTTACATTAACCTGGTGTGTCCAGGTGAAAATAATCCCTTTATGTGGATGTGCATCCATAATTTGTATGTGTTTTTTGTGTGGTAGTGACCTATTTGTACAAATAAGTAGGGTACCAAGGGATAAAATAAATCCAGCACAGTCTTCATTTGATCAAATATTCAGTAAAACTGGAATTATAAGCAACATGCAGTGCTGTTGGGTGCGCATGGGTCTCTGCATGAAAAAGTTCCTGCCAGGGTTAGAAATTAATGAGGGCTCGGGGCAAAAAATGCCCCCAATTATGCGGGGTGTCCTTTTTTGCATTTCGCCCTGTTCAAATGTTATTCATTGAGCTGTCAAATAGTCACACATTAATGGGAGCCTATTACCAGACAATTTACAACCAAGAGGCCAGCCTGAAGCAGTAGAAAATGTTGGCACCACGCAGCCGGCAGTAGAAGAAAATGCTGACCCCACACAAACCGCTGAGTCAACAAAAAATGAAACAAACCAATATTGAAAAACTCGGCAGCGTCCTCGGTGCCTCAGTTTCCGACAGTGGGAAAGAAGTTAAAACAAATATTAGTGGTACAAAATGAGTGTTTATTTATTTATATTATTTCATAATTCATTAAAATTGCCCCAGAAAAGGACTAAAATGCCCTAAAATCAGAAAAAAATGCCCTCTCTCCCCAAGAAGATACATCGTTTTTTTGTGTGTGGCTGTCCATCGTACCGTGTGTAAGTCAGGGTGACAGTGTGTGAGAGTGGATATTTGTCTTGGGGTGAATTAGTGTGAGAATGTGTGTGTTTATGTTCTGGGCCTGTGTCAGTCATACTTGCCTCTGGTTCCTCTGCTGGCGCTGGATGTGTCTCTAGGTCCCTGGTGTCAATCTGCCAACCAGCCAGCTGGCCTACTTCTTCATCGCCCTGCTGCTCAGTGGAGTCATACATGAGCTGGGCCACGCTGTGGCAGCACTGAGGTAACACACACACACACACAAGAGATCTTTGGGTTCCCATGCTACAATCTGTTGCCATGTCAACCAGCGAGCGGGGCTTCCAGTAGGGCGGAGAGCATCCATTGGCCAAGATGCATGGGATGGATTTGACCACTGCTAATGGACAGACAGGGTCACAATGTATCTGATAGAGAAGGGGGTTAAAGGGGTATGAAGAGGGTCTTGATCAATCCTTGAATGTTTCTAGAGTTGAGAAGGCCTTAAACGTTTTTGAAAATAAGTGGATGGCCTTGAAAGGTAAAGATGTAGCACCCAAATTCATCATTCCTCTCTCCGTCCGAGGATCAACAGTTCACATCCTGAAGAAAGGACTCGGATGGATGTTTGTGTTGATATTAAAAAGGATTTTACCATGATTTCTCAACTTGACAAGATCATGAATAATAACTTAAGCCTTTTTTGTTCAGTGTCCTGTCTGACCCCAAAACATGTCAATTTTGAGTCTTTGAATTTCACCAAACAAGACCTTGAAAGTCAATGAAAACTCCTTAAATTTGATGTACAAGTGAGTGTGGGAACACTGTATTAAGTAATCAAAGTCCTCTGTTGGTGGCAGTAGGAATTACAACAACATCGGCAGAACATGATTTCTCCTATAAGTCTCTGAAGCCGACACCAACCCCACACAATAGACACAATAGAGACGAGTAAGGTTACCAATTAGAGTAGAGATCAAACAGAAACGTCTGGTGAGGAAGAAATATATCACCAAGCAAAATTCGGTAATAATAGTTTGCTTTGTCATTTGCTTTTTTGGCTCAAGAACGAGGCTTCTTAGCTACACACAAATACATAAGAGGTTTTTAGCGGATTCACCGGTGTGTGTAAATAAATACATCTTCATCCTGGATTGATGTCATTCCATCCTTCCCATAGTGCACTGCACACTTTCTCCCTTGAGTCTTGGCATTTGGAGGCTTTGCTCTGTGGGACGGGTAATGACTTCAAAGCCAATGTCTTTCAGCACATAGTTCTGTGCTTAATATGGTCAGTTCATCTTTAAGACCCTCAGGCCCTTGCCAGACTCCGTGTGAGCGTGTCGTGTGTGTTTCTGTTCCCCCCCAGGGAGCAAGTGCGAGTGAACGGCTTCGGGATGTTTGTGTTTGTGGTGTATCCCGGGGCGTTTGTTGACCTCTTCACCACACACCTCAACCTCATATCACCGACTCAGCAGCTACGCATCTTCTGTGCCGGTAAGGGTTTTGTCCACGTCCATCTGTTGATCTGTGCTTGCTGTAGGGCTGCACAGTTATGGCTGAGATGGTAATCACGATTATTATATTGTGATCACAGTAACAGTAACTGTGATTATTACATGGCCTTGTTACTCAATTCTGATTGGCCAATGAACGCATTCTTCACATTTAATCATTTCATTCCACAGTCAAGTAAATTGATTTCTTATTAATTGATTATTTGAGTTGTCAAATGTCCTGTTCATGCATGAGCCAAGGAATGAGTAGTTCTTTCCAGTGCATTCTGGGTGAGAACATTTGTTTTTTTTGACCAGAAAACAGTTGAGTACGCAGCCTGAAGCTGTAGAAAGTGTTGGCACTGTGCAGTCAGCAGTAGAAGAAACTGCCGACCCCACACAAACCACTGCGTCGACACAAAATTAAACAGCCAATATAGTAAAAACCCCAATTGACAGGGTGAAGATCTGGTTGGAGGCAGAGAGGGTAAAATGACGCCATCCTCTTCTATAAGGCCTGCCACCAGTTTGCAGCAGGAGAAAGAGCTTAAAGGATAAGGCTGGTGTTTTTTAATGCATTGCTTACCGTCAACAAATCCTATGAAAATAACAAAATCAACAATGCGTTTGCTCTACTCCCGTTACTTTCTGACTTCCCACGTACCGTTTTTAGCCGTCAACCCGGAAGTCATTGGCTCCAATTGTAAGCTAAAAACCTTGAAATACAGCTCACAAAGACATAGTTTCAATTTTAAAAATCGCTAACTGTTACCATGAAAAGTCAGACTGTTGTAGTTATTACCAAATCAAATTCAAATGGGAACAAATTCTTCATTACGCCGGGGACTATTTTCGGTGCTACGGAACTACTTTCCTGAGATCGCAAACGTGTTTACAGCCGGCTTATTAAGTTGTTTGAGGAAAAAGTCGGCTGGCCCGGTGCATCGTGATGATGAAATATGTTGCCCAGAGCAGCAGCATGGCTCTTTGACGTGTTTTTAATCATTTTTTTAATACAATGGAGTTCTATGGCTGCTGGGACATGGCTGCATTGGGCACCGGCTACATGGACGAGACTTGTTGGCAAAACAAAATCATTGCAGATTTTGTTATTTTCATAGGATTTGTTGACGGTAAGCAATGCATTAAAAAACACCAGCCTTATCCTTTAAAACAAATCTTAGTGGTAAAAATTGAGTGTTTATGTGCCAGTGTGCGATGCAGAAGTATTATTTCATAGTTCTGTAAAATTGCCCCTGAAAAGAACCAAAATACTGCCAGACATCAGATCAAGGGGGTAAAAAATGTCCGCTGAAAACACTTAATTTCTTACATTGGCCTGTATGTGTATGTAACATTATGCTCCTTGTCAACATACTTGCATCACCCAGGGAAATGCAGTGGTATTCTGGAGAACACAAGGAGATGTGTGTCAGGACGGCTTAGTGTTGACATTCTTGCATCAGCCAGGGAAATGCAGCAGTATTCTACAGCAAAGAAATGGATGTGAGGATGACCGAGTGGTCGGAGAGACTGTCCCGAAACGAAAGGTCACAGTCTCCATCGCCCAAAACAGCCAGTGTGTCAGTCAGCTGTCATGCATCTTGTCAAAGTGTCCTTGAGGAAGACGCTGAACGCCCACCAGCTAACCCACTGTCTGGTCAAGACTGCGAAGTGACTAAAACCGTAAATGAAATCATCTTTTTAGGAGCCTCTAGAGGGCAGCAAAGAGCTACTGCAGAAGCTTCTGTATTTTTGGTCAGGGAATAATTCTTCTAGGCTTTTCCCCTTGCTTGATATGACAGAAAATGACTTGGGTCTTGGGAACTGCTGGTATTAAACCAAGGAATCCAATCAGGCCATATGACAGTGAAGAGAGAGAGAGAGAGGGAGAGAGAGAGAGAGAGAAGTTATTCCCACTAGGGGAGTGGTGACATAACGGCATGCTGTGTTTATTTATCTGTCTCGGTCTGTCCTCCTCTCACCACAGTGGAGCTCTCCTCCTTTGCGGGGGGTTCTGTCACATAACATGTTTATTATTTATTCCTGTAGAGCCTGGGTGATGTAACTGTAATGGTTTGTTTACTGTATACAGTGGATATCAAAAATCTACACACCCGTTCTCTTATTTATCGCCTTGAGGCTTGAAATCAAAACCAATTAAATCAGACTTTTTTTTTTTTCTTTTTCATTTGGATAAAGTAGCCAGCAAAGTCAAGATAATAACAAAAGCCTACTCATTTCTGACAATAAAACACCTTGATTGTGTGAGTGAACACACCCTGCAATTAATACTTAAACGCACCTTTTGCTTTGATAACAGCAGAACGTTTATTTGGATGAGTCCCTACCAACTTAACAAATCTAGATTTAGGAATTAGTAAGAGTTCAAGCTTTATGCACACTCCTCTTTATGTCAGTCTGCAGGTTTTCAATAGGGTTGAGGCCCTGGATCTGGAGGATACTGACCTTTCCTTGGTTGATTTGTCTGTGTCCATCAGCTCATTTTAACTTGAGCTTTTTTGCAGATGGCAGCAAATTTCTTCCACAAAACATCTCGAAGCTATTCCTCTCCCCCTCTATCCTGACCTGATCCCTTGTCCAGCCCCATAGCTCACCAGCAGCTACTGTGTGCTTTGGGTGATGGGCTGTGTTGGATCTGCGCCAAAAATATCTTTCTGAAATTAAGAGCAAAAAGTCCTGCCTTGGTTTCATCAGACCTTGAGACATTTCCCCCACATGGTTTTGGCAGATTGACTATGTCTTCTTGCATAATTAAGATGGTACAGGATGTTATTTTTAGTGAGGAGTGGCTTCCGCCGTGCCACCGTACCCCACAGTCCAGAATTGCAGAGAACACAAAATGGTTGTTATATGCATGGAGTAGCTAGACTTCATGCGTATAACAAGACCGTACAGACCATACAGTCCTGCAGTTGCTGCTGGCAGGGTCATCCATCTTGGAGGGGCGACCTGATCTGACATACTTCCTCCTTTTCCTCCTTGATTATGGTCTTTATGGTCTTCCAGGGTATATTTAAGATCTTTGAGAGTTTTTTTTATATCCCTCTCCAAATCTGAACCTTTTAACAATAATAAACCTTCAGTAACATCCTGGCTTGAATCAACCTAATGAGAGTAACCCCCAATTATAAGGGGTGTGCACACGACCACAACCAACATTTCCACTTTTAATACATTGTCAGAAATGAGTATCCTTTTGTTTTTACTGTGATTTTGCTGGTTACTATATCTGAATGAAAGTAAAAGATGTCTGATTTAATGAGTTTTCCTTTCAGACCTCAAGGCAATAAGAACCGGGACATTTGAAAGGGTGTGTAGACGTTTGAATCCAGTTTCTATTTTCCATCTCTAGGAGTGTGGCACAACTTTGTTCTGTGCGTAGCAGCGTTGACCTTCCTCTTCCTGCTGCCTCTCTTCCTGTTTCCCATGTACTCCACCGGCGCCGGGGCGCTCGTCACCGAGGTGGTGCAGGTAAGTGGGAGTTTATGTGCGTGAGTCAACTCTTCATCTAACACTGTGTATCTCACCGTTTTAGAAATCCATACTTTATTTCACCTGGTTAGTCACATAGAAAATTGTGTGCAAAATACATTTCCACACATAACGTCCTTTTGGCCAAGTAGGGACACATTTAGCCAATTCCGGACACATTTGACCTGTTCCGGACACCCTCGGCCAAATCCAACAGACACGCTCTTTGATATTAACATTTTATTTTTAGCTTCTTGATTGTGTATGGTTTCATGTCACTTGCCTTTCATCAGAAAACTCTTCCAAAAAATGTGCAGTAAAAGACTGGAAACTGCATCGAAGAGTGTGAGTTCGGAATTGGCCACCAGAACGCTACTTTTGCATGTTCATTTTTTTTTTCATTCTTTGATTACAACAAATGAATTATTTCCAGAGGTTCCCAGTACAACCACAGTCTTCTACTGTTCGTCTTCTACTGGACTAGTTGGGTGTTAAGTGCCTTGCTCAACGGCACCTCACAGTAGTTGTTGAGAAAGACAGATTTTCCCAGAAACACAGATTATCCCAGCCAGTCTGGGATTCAAACTGGAGACCTCCTGAGCACAAGACTGCTTCTCTAAGCTCTATAGTCACATTCATCCTCTGTGTGTGTGTGTGTGTGTGTGTGTGTGTGTGTGTGTGTGTGCGTGTGCGTGTGCGGACCAGGGCTCTCCGGCTGACGGTCCCAGGGGTCTGTCAGTAGGGGACATAGTGACGGGGCTGGAGGACTGTCATGTCAAAGGAGTGGAGGACTGGGCCAACTGCCTGTCTCACCTCTCCCACACCCCACAGACCGGATACTGTGTCCCTGTCGCCAGCCTGCAGCCCAGCTGGGCCCACGGACGAGGTGGGTGGGACGGCACCCAAGGGTTCTGTCAGAATACAAGCAAGACATTTTTTAAAGAGTAACTAAACCCCAAACCTAAGTCTGTGTGAAGCCTGACAACATTTTTCCTGTGAAAAGCAGGATACTGAAATGGCCATCTGCTATAGGCTGGTCTTTGGTACCAGGTGATGTCACCACCTGTTGTACTCCATAGAAGGTGACATCACCTGGCACCAAAGTCCAGCCAATAGCAGATGGCCAGTTCAGTACCCTACTTTTCACCATTAGATGTCAGGCTTCACCTGAGACAGATTTGGATTTGGGGTTTAGTTACTCTTTAAAGTAATGAAATGAAAAATGACAGTGGCTAAGATTTATTCATGTTGAAGAATCCAGGATTTGTGACAGCTCAAGATTTTGTGAAAAGTACTGAGTCACTTTCCATCTTTGGTCCAACTGACCCACTTTTGAACAGCCATGTTACATTCCACCACAACAACCGGAAATACGGTGAATTACGGATGCAAGACACCATCAAAATGCCGTTTCCTTGTAACGTTAACCAATAAGAATTCCCTTCTTTTGAATTGAGCAAGCACAGTTTGTTTGCATTTTAAATTTCAGGTGTTTCACTGATGTTCCTGTCCAGAGCGTCTTACAATGAGTGAGCAGGCAGAGGTTCAGTGTCTTGCTAAAAGATGATTAGACAGGACAAATAGCTGTTGCAGGGATTGACAGTGTGACCTTTGGGTTACAGGACAGTCTCTCTAACCACTTGGCCACCCTGCCCCCATGGTTTTGTGTGTAACCATTGTCCAAAATTAACTTTTTGGCTCACCTGCTAAGGGCTGGTAAACAAAAATTACTGACCTTCCACGAGTAATTTTTCCTGACCAAAATAATGAACATACATTTTTCATAGAATTATGTCACCCCACCCGATTTCAATGCTATTTGGTGTGTAGAATCAGATACTGTGATGAGTGTGTTAATTTAAAACTTGCTCACAAACTTATTCAATGGGTCAAGCTTATACAATAATTCATTGTGAGGTGCAGCAGAATTCAAAGAGCGTTTTGAACCGTAGTTTCAAAGTTTGAGAACAGGCAAAGACCAAAAGACTGTGGCATTCAAAGGCATTCAAATGTTATCGTCTCAAAAAAGTTACCAGTCAGCTTGGCGGGTGACTGTTGATTGATTTATCCGCTAAAGACAAATTGCACCGCCATTTGGTGCTTGGCGGGGGTTGATTTCGGGCACTGTGTGGAACAACCCCCTACTGAGTGGGAGTGACACCAACTGCAACTGTGTTCATCTAGTATTTTGTCATAAAGCTTTGAGCAGATTACATTTGGGGAAATTGATGGCTCAGAGCGCTCCTTGCTAGAGAATAGTCTAGATTTAGGCTTACATTTACATTTTAGGCATTTAGCTGACGTTCTTACTCACGACTCAAAGTGAGTGAGCAGATGAGGGTTCAGGACAGCCCGCCGACTGTTGCAAGGATCATACTTGTGACATTTCAGTTACAAGACGGCGTCTCTTCCCACCAGGCCGCTGAAACATGCTGTCCTGCTGCCATCTAGTTTGCTAAACTAAGGCAGGGGACACACTCAAACCATATTTGTCCATTCTGACAATCGGGAGGGGAACCAGTCTCTCCAGCTATGGCTTTACCCAAATTCACTTTTTGTGTTATTTCTTTGTTTTTGTTTCTTTCCAGTGTATATTAACACATATTGCTTAAGGTTAGATTGCACAAGTTCCAGTGAGATTAGAGGTCCTGACGTTAGAAACATATCAGGAATCAACAGGATAATCTCAGTTGTATCGTTCAGTGTGTGACACCCCGTCCTTGCCTAATCGTCTAGTGTGAGCAGATTTATGACTGAGAGACAAAAAAAATGGCAACATCCGTCGTTCTGTGTGTGATGCAGTGAGTTTTTTCTTTTTTTAAGATTTTAAAAGTCTTCCAGTGTCCCCAGCCTAACACACAAATCTGATCAGTTGTTCCTTCTCCCTCCATCCCTCTTTCCTTCTCTCTGTAGCTTTTAAGCGGTTGGATGGAACGATGGACTGCTGCAGTAACAACAGCCTGACAGACCTCTGCTTCTCCTATATCAAACCACAAGACAGGAACAGCAAAGAGAGAGAGGTGACACACACACACACACACACACACAGATTGGGGCTTTTTGTGACTGCCTTATCATGTGAGCATGGTTCCAAACCCATTTATACAATAAAACCTCTTTATATTACTTCCTTTTATGTTTCCTTTATGTTTCTGGGTTTTTTTTATGCTTTGCTAATGGTAGTTCTGTTCCCATTCTGCTTGTTATCATTCCTTGGCTGCAGAATCAAATCGCATTTTATTTATATTGCGCATTTCATACAACAGCGTAACGTAAAGTGTTTTAGAAACCTGATTTAAAAACAGGTCAGGGCCATGGAAAAGACAAGATAACCACCAACATGAAGCGTCATAAGAACGGGAAGTGTAGCATTTAAAAAGTGGAAAAATTATAAATATGGATTTAAAAAAAAGAAAACAAGATAACCAACATCATGAAGTGACGCAGGAATAGGAAAAGTAGCATTTATCTAGAAGCGTAAGAAGTATAAATACAAAAAAAGAAAAGAAGATAAACAATATCATAAAGGGACACAAGGACAGGAAAAATGTCGTTTAAAAAGTGTAAAAATTCTAAATATAAAAAAGAAAAAAGTGGCTATTCAAAAGTTGAAAAAGGTGAAAAAATGGTTACTCAATTCAACTTATTAAAAAGTTTTGTTTTGTTTTTTAACCATACTTTATATATATTTATACCACAAATATATACACACAATCAATCTTTATATTGCTTCCTTTGCATTTCTTTTTTCAAATTCTCGACTAACTGGACTTTATTTTTACTTTATTACTTAACTGTATTTTATTTATTCCCATTCTGCATGGTGTCATTTTGGCTGCAGTTCGCCTGTATGCCGGTGCGCAAGATGGTGACGGGGACCCGAGTGTGTCGCAGCGACGAGGACTGCGTCACACACTCCCACGCCGCCAGCGTGTGTGTCACCCCCTCTCTGGAGAACCAGACTCGCTTCATCCGCGTCACACACCCCCCCAACACACACATGCTGTTCGTGGGATACCCCCCGCACCTTCAGTACGCCGGTACGTAAGTGTGTGTGTGTGTGTGTTTGTGTGTGTGTGTATTCTCAGTGAGGAATTGTTGGATATCACCAACTGCGAAGCTATGTACGCCCCTCTCTTGGCTTTGTTTTCTTATTTCATTAAACTGATTCAGCTGTTGATATATGGACTGGACATCTAAATATGAGATTCAATGTTAAAGGGGGTTATCAAAAGGCATTCTGGGAAATGTAGGAAATCAGTAGCTGAAGTAGAAGTAGACGAGGCAGGTTGAGTGAAAGAGGATACACCAAAAAGTCAATTACAACATAAATTGATGATATATATATATAGTATATAACAGTGTATTAGAGGCCAGAATTTTCCTTTTAAGGCTGTAAATTATTTGTTCACTTTTCATAATTTGTAAATATTGAAGCAAAATGGGCATGTATTTGCAGTTGTGATATGATGTGAAAGCTACAAAGAGATTATTTTTCCAACAGGATGCCCCACCCTTGAAGAAGGCACAAGTGTACACCTGTAATATCCATATAATTGATATTTACATTTTAGGCATTTAGCTGACGCTCTCATCCAAAGTGAGCAGGTAGGGGTTCGGTGTCTTGCTCTAGGACAGATAGACAGTTCAGATAGATGTTGGCAGACACACATTAGCTTTTGCAGAGATTAAATATGTGACATTTTCGGTAATGGGATGGTTTATGTAGCTATTAGGCCAACCTGCAGCCACAAAACGCATGCAGAAAATCCAGGAGTGGCTCTGTAAATCCTGCGGTGTTTTCTCCTTCCCAGTGAGCCTGACCAACTTTGTCCCGCGGTTTGGTTTCCTCCACCTGGACCTGCCTGTCTTCCTGGAGACCTTCTGCAAGTATCCTTTAAAGTTGAAGGACTTGCTCCACCTTGGCCCACTCATAATCAAATGATCGATATATGAGGAGTTGCTTTTCGAAAAGCGACACCTACTCTTCCGTTATGGTCAATAGCACAAAATTAAAACAAATGGTGTTACTTTTTAAAGGATAGTAGGGTAAGTCCTTGGTTGAAAAAAAGTAAAGTAAAAACAGTTTTAAATTAACTTAATGCTTTATATTTTATAGATGTTGAATAAAGAGAATCAGGTCATTTTCCCCCCCCAAAAAATATATATAGCATTATGGACTAGAACTCTTCATATATTCTTGAAAACTCTGGGGTATAAAATCTCATTCATGTGCATATACTGTACTTCTCCCTTTACTACAGTTTTATCTGATGGAGTACCAATGTCCCCGCAAGATTTGAAAACCCAGTAAGCGTTATATTTAGGGTAATAGTTAGAATTAGAGTTAGGTTAAGGTTAGGGTAAGGGTTAAGGTTTAAGCATGTCGTGTGGAAGGTTAAGGTTAGAGATGGGGGTTAAAGAATGAATGCAAGTCAATAGAATGTCAAATACGCATAGTTGGGGCATATATGTGTGTTTGTAATTATTGTTGTGGTCCTGAATAGTACAATAGGTAGAGAATGGCACTAAAACCAAATGGCATATTTAAGTATTGCTCCTGTACATAATGATGAGAGACATATGATTTGAGTAGAAGACGATGCTGTAGTGTAGTTTTTCAAATTTAATTTAGAGTTTAGAGTGTGAATATATTAAGGCTTTAAAGGAATACACCAAGTTGTTGGGAGATTGTCTTGTTAAGTTAAAACATAATTGTCAAAAGCATCCATGTGTCCCTGGTAGATGAATCACTTCATGCTAACACTTTAGCATACACTATGTTGAGTGATAGTAGGCGACTAGCATTATCTAAAGTAAGACTAACCTTTTACTTTAAAGTAACTTTAAGTTACTTTAAGTTGTTGGTGTTTTTATTATATGGCCTGTAAATTCATACATTTTCAAAATTAAATATCCTCAACTCAATATAGCTTATTTCTAGCTGTACGCTGTCGCCCATCGCCTTCCACCTTCACTTCCTATGTAAACAGGGAAAGTAGTCCCTGGTAGTTCGAAACACTATTTTATATCATATTTTGTGTAAATGTTTACCATTCTATACAAAACTGCCACACATGGCTGCTGAGTACTTACCGTTTAGCATTAGTATTCTCACTGTTAAGATTATGCTAGTCACCTACTATCACTTAACATAGTTTATGCTAAAGAGTTAGCATGGAGTATCAGAGTAAATGATGTACCGGGGACACATGGATGATTTTCCTGTCTATGCTTTCATCACTGAACGGGTAAGTTGACCAACGGGCCAATCTCTCAAAAAGACTTCATGTTCTGTTGGTTGTGTGTTTTTGCTCCTTAACCCCGTTGCCTCTCAGATACGTGGTGTCCCTCTCCGGCGCGTTAGCGGTGGTCAACTCTGTGCCGTGCTTCGCTCTCGACGGCCAGTGGATGCTCAACGCCCTGCTGGAGGCCACGCTGGTTACCGTGGTAACAGACCGGCAACGGCGCGAGCTGATTGGTTTCTTCCTGCTGCTGGCGGGCAGCGCCCTGCTGGCGGCCAACGTGGCGCTGGGGCTGTGGATGGTCACGGCGCGGTAGCCACAGCAGCTAGGTGACCTGGCAAACGCCGCCGAGGATCATAAATCTTAAAAAATAAACGCTATGAGGAATGAGACTCGCTCTCTCAGGATGTGTTTGGGCTGTGTGGACCACTGAACTGTGAACATACAGGGAAAAGACTGCATTACCCAGCAGCACTGCCCAATTCAATAAGGCACGCTGGGAATTGTTGAGTGGAACTGACTCTCTGCCTTTAGGCTTTTACTGGACCACCAGGGAAAAAGATGCACAAGTAATTTCTCTCGCTGTACCCCCACCAGACAAACACATACACATAGAGACAAATAAATAATGCACTTGCTCATTACTAGCACTGTCATAAGTGACCGTTTACAACAACTGCACAATCTGTTGAAAATGTGTGTGTATGTGTTTAGGTTTGAGAGAGAACTGTCTGTGTCCATTTCAAGGGTTTGATTCCAAAATGCTTTACATCCCTATGTAGAGGAAGAAAGAAGAAAAATCCAAGGCACTCTGCTCTGTGTAATGTTAAAAAGCCTTTGTTATTCTTGGCTATTTCATGTAAAATGTTTCAGCTTTCACCTAACAATGAAACGTTTCATTGTTCTCTACACCCTGATGATGCGTTGGTGCATTTTCTAACATTTTAACATGAAATAATAATAATTAATTAATAATAATAAAGGCTTTTTAACTTTATACAGAGGAGAGTTTTCCTCTACATAATGGACTCCCCATATTTCCACTGAGCTCCTCCAGTGAACACGTTTGAAGCCCATGCAGCGTTCCTCTTCTGATCAACACTATACTATATACATGCCTGTTGGCTCAGAGGAGGAGCGCTGCCAAGGCTTCAGTGTGTTGAAGTTGGGGTGAGGAAAAACTAATGCAAGGCACTCTCCCCTTAGAAAAATGTTTAAAAAGCCTTAAAAAATACTGTGTATCCCTGTTGGAAAAATGTTGCTACCTGAAATTAATTTGTCAATATTTCAAAAACATACTTCTCTGCTCAAAAAACATAACTAATGTGTAAGTTAAGGTCTGAAGATGACTCATATCTTTGACAGTCACCCATTGTGTGCTTTACCTTCATTTTGTAAAAGCATTTGTAATATCTCATTTTGGAATGAAACTCTCAACTTGTTCAGTCAAACACTGTGGATGGGCAAGTGTCTTTCTCTTACCGGGGCATTGCAGTGGAAGAATGGATTTCTCTGTAAACTCCTTCCCACTTTTTGTCGATTTGTAAGTTTCATTTTTACTTTCTTGGCCTGTTCACTCTGCCTCTCCTCTCTCTTTGTAAAAGTCGATTTGTCAACCATGTGGAATAAAAGACTGTTCTGACTTAAATCCTCTCTCTTAAGCTGCTTAAGTAAGTCATCGATGCCAGTTCATTCTTTGTTGGAATCGTTCATTTTGGGCTGTGTTTGTCCGTCCGTCTGTCAAATGTAATATTTCAGGTGCTATCTCAGACATTAATGATTTGATTTTGACAAAATTTGGAGGGATGATGAACTGGATTTAAGATATTTTAATACTTTTTAAGACCTTAAATTTCAATCATTTAAGACTTTCAGACTTTTTAAGGACCTGTGGACATCCTGAACGAAAATGTCTCAAATCTAGTTAGTAGGGGTCTTGTGTTTTTCACCATGTAATGACAGGTTTCTTTGCGCTGCATGTCCACTCTTAGATCAATATAGAACAGGGTTAGTAGGGCAATATGCATCCTATCTGCTTTACTAAACACCAGTGGACTTCATGTCCCTTAACAATTAATTTCCTGTTGTCCTTTTTCTTATTCTGCCCGTTCATAGTTTCACAACTTTTATTACTGTACTGTCAGAAATTGTCCGGTTTTGCTAGCACTGTTTCTTAATTCTTCTTAAAGGTTCCATATCGTGTAAAACAGGATTTTCCTTGCCTCTTTGATTATAAAGGAGTTGGATGGTCTATCTAAACATGGTGAAAGTATCAAAACGCACGGTCGGCAACTAAATCCACACAATCCATATTAGAAAAGCGAGCCTCTAAACGAGCCGTTTGGACTTCCTTAACTTTGTGGCGTCGCAAAGGTTCGCTCATTATCATTTTTGTAAGAAATAGTGTTTTTGTCAAAGGGGTTGAGCGGTTGTCATTGTTTATTACCGGAGAGTTTTCCCTACCTGTAGCTGCCAGGCCGCGGTGTCTCATGCTTCACTCTTGAAACAGTTAGCCAATCAGAACAGAGGGGTCGTTAATATTAATGAGCCTTAAAGACACGGCGACAGAAACAGCCTGTTCTTGGCAAGGCTCAGAGAGTTGCTGGAAAATGAACGTGTAAAAATGGATTGAGAGTGTTTTTGGTACATGACACCACACACACAGCTTTTAATGGACCTCAAGACATAAAATAAAACACTGGAAAGTGTAGAATATGGGACCTTTAAATTCAATTCCAGGTTCTTCTTGAAAACTTTGGCTTCCTGAAACCTGCAGATACCCTGCTGTTCCAGCTGAGAGAGTTCAGTGAGTGCAAAGTAGAGTACTGTTCTGACTTTTTACAGGTCATGATCTAGGTCGGTCTACATTGGCATATTGTCTTCCCTCAAACACAGTAGCAAACAGTCCCAAACCACAGTGTTACTTTTGTGTTTTCAAGGAGTTGTACAGTGATTACCTTTCCTGAGTGTGTGTGTGAGAGAGACGATACATCATAATTTGGAAGGGTGTTTCCCACAGACACAAATACTGAATCTCCTTCAGTCTAACCACAGAGGTGTGTGTGTGTGTGTGTGTATGTTTACCATAGATAAGCAAAGACACCTCAGTCAGCAGGTTTGTCTGCTCATTATGTGTAATCATTGACTGCTGGAGACAGTGTATGTGACTGAGTAGTGGAATGTATGTAGGGGGAGTTGGGTTCTGTGGAGCGCTTATAGAGCATTTTGAAGGCTGATTTTCTTTCACCAATCTGCGCTGAAAGATTGTTTATGTGTGTGTGTGTGGGTGCGCGCATGTCCTTGTCCGTCTCAGTGCTTATCTTGCGCTAATGACAGGCTGGAGAGATGTTTCTGTAAACAGACATGGGAGTAGGCAGAGGGGAGGAGGAAGAGGAGGAGACGGGAGGAGAGGAAGCATGTTCTGACTGTCTGGTTCATCTTGAGGCTCTTGACTCAACTCCGCGACCTTATTCTGTGTAAGAATCAGAGGCTAAAACAGGAGCGGAGACAATCGAGGCTCGAGCTCGGTGTCCCGGCTGAAATAAAAAAAGAGGGAACGAGCGATACGTGAGTCAGAACGGTGAACAATGGCATCGTGGTCTCGGTGTCCGCGTGATGAATGGGTGTTTTTTAGCTGCGCCGGAAGTCCGGTCTATATAAGGACTTCTGCGGCCGCCGCCCCATAACCCTAATGAGCACGTGCAGAAAGGGTTCTCACCACAGCGGGGGGGCAAAGAGCAATCAAGAGCTGCGGTGTCACTGTCATCACCACCTCTCTCTCTCTCTCTCTCTCTCTCTGTCCATCTCTCTCTCTCTTTCTATTCAGAGAAAGTATTGACGTATGCAGAGAAAAACACTGATGTGTTTTCACAGGCGGCAATGTCATCATCATTGGATTAATTGATGACAATCAGTGGGCTGTGTGTGTGTGTGTGTGTGTGTGTGTGTGTGTGTGTGTGTGTGTGTGTGTGTGTGTGTGTGTCCCTCTTAATTTTGTTCTGGTCTAGTGACTGTCTGATCTGATAAATGTTTCGAGCAGAGTACCCTGGTGTTCTGAACATGAGATTAGACACACACACACACTCTCTCTCTCTCTCTCTCTCTCTCTCTCTCTCTCTCTCTCTCTCTCTCACACACACACACACACACAGATACTGTACGCCACTAACAAGGTCTGCCTTGCCTCTAACGCTACACAGACGCACATGCACACCAGTGTCTGGCTTCAGTCACTGTTCACGGTTTAATAAATGGCACCGATCTGCACCGGGGTCATCGCTGGGAAGCCTGGTCCCTTCTTTCCTAGAGGGAGGGAAAGGAGGAGTGATGGGGGGAGGAGTGATGAGGGAGGGAGGGAGGGAAGGAGGGAGGGAGGTACAGTTTGAAAGTGGGAGAGCCAGGGTGAAGTTAGAGTAGCCACAGATAGACAGACAGCGGCCGACAGAGAGAGAGAGAGAGAGAGAGAGAGAGAGAGAGAGAGATTGGGAAAGTGAATAAACTCTGTCTTGTTACCTTGAGAGAGAGACTGGAAGATAGAGGGAAAGAAAGAAAGGGAAGAGAGAAGGAAAGTAAGAGAAGATAGTTTGGTTGACTGTTTTTTCAGGGGGGGAGGGAGTGATACTGTAGATCTGGATTAGGTTTTGTTGGGTAATATTAGATTTTTGGGTCTATTTGTGTGCTTCCCTCATCTGAGACACAAGTATTAGTGGTTTATTAGTGTGTGTGTGAGTGTGTGTCTGTGTGTGTCGGTGTGTGTGTGTGAGTGTGTGATAAATCATGGAATCAGAGTGTTTAGGCGGCGGTGGGGTTAAACCAGAGAGGGGCAACAGCCGTCTCTACAGGATAGCACTGGCCATGTGTGTGTGTCTCTGTGCTGCTCTGCTGCTTGCACTCATACTGGGTAAGTACACACACACACACACACACACACACACACACACAGATTCCCAAACATTCTTTCTCATCCTTGCATTATAATTTGTAAGGAATTTGTGGAAATGTATCGCACAGTATGTATGCTGCCTCAGATTATAGTACATGCATGCTGTAAATAGCAACATACACACACACACACTTACACACACACTCACACACACACACACACACACACTGGTGAGAGCGCGGGTCTGTGTGGACTGGAGGGCTTGTTTGTAACCTGTATATGTGTCAAACTATTTTTGGCTCATATATGGTTTCATACACACACACACACACACACACACATCAAAATCCCTCTCTAACACATAGTGGAATCATATTGAACTCTGAATATCAGTAGCAGTAGGAGAGAAAGTTATAAGGAAAGAATGTTTGGGCTGACAGTTCGGGGAGGAGTCGCTCTCAGCACTGCTTTTTTGTGTGGGAAATTAATTAGCGTTGAATTGTGTGACAGTTTTCTGCCCAGTGGAGGGTTGGATGTGTGTATTCTGCTGTTCCTTGAGGAGCAATGTGTGGTTGTGAGGATGGTCGAGGCTGGGAGGGGTGCATGTGTGTGTGTGGGGTGGGTTAAGTATTGTTTTTTGTTATTGAGGGAAGCCAACATTTTTGTGGTGGTATTGTAGTGTAATTATGAATGTGACTATACACACACACACACACACACACACATAGATATGTATATATGCACATACACCCACGCACACACACACACTGATGCAAATCCTTTATAAACTCTTGTGTCCAACCGTGCAAATGACCACACACTGGAATGTCAAGTGGTTTCTTTGATATTTCTTTGTGTTTTTAACAAGCGAAGAGGGTGCTTGTTTTGCTCTAGTGTGCGTGTGTGTGTGTGTGTGTGGGCAAGTGCATGTGTATGTGCGCTTGTTTATATACAGTATATGTGTGTGCATGCTTGCGTGCATGCTTGCGTGCATGCGTATGCTTTATATATAGATGTGTGTGTGTGTGTGTGTGTGCGTGCATGTTTGTGTTTGTGGCCTGTTTGGTATCTCAGTAATGAACATGAGGCCAGCATTAGCAGTGATACTGGAACCTCAGACATCTGTGCGTGTGTGTGTGTGTGTGTGTGTGTGTGTGTGTGAGAGAGAGAGAGAGAGAGAGAGAGAGAGTATGTGTTTACCCCAGTGTGTGTGTGTGAGTGAAAGACAGTCTGGGTCCGGGGTTGTTGGGGTTGCTCTAGGCCAAGTGTGTTGTGGAGGGATGAAGTTGTGTGTTTTTTACTAAAAGCGGAGGAAACATCAGCTAACTCTCACGAGCTTTTCTGACTAGACAACAAGACCAGTCAACCTCAAAAGTCAGACAGCATGGCGCAGCTCGGTAACGCTCCACTCATCACTCCGATCACAATGGGGATTTAGTTTCTAAATCTGTCGCCTCTTTCATAGGCTTGAGTATCTCAGCTTGTGCAACCTCTGCTTGATCCAACAGCCACATCACATAACAGCTGCTGGCACTTAGCTAGAGGTTAGAGGAGCAGGCTAGTGACTGGACTTCCCCTACCTTCTTAGATAGGGAAAGTGAATGGGTAAGTGTGAGTTCACACTGCGAGCAACTTGGCTGATGGGTCGCTCTGTTCCAGCGGTGTCCAATCATGTGCCATGGAGGGATGAGACTGCAGGTTTTCCTTCCAACCAAACACCACAGCAGCAGCTGCACAGCTACAAGCTCCTGAGATGTGGTGATGACTTTACTTGAGACTAGATCAACTTTCCCCAACTTTTTCAGCTTTTCCCGGGGACCCAAACTCACAAAAATACATGAGTTGCCATGACATCTCAATTAGTATACTATCAATAAATACAAAGAACACAAAGAACCATGAATTGAAATATATGGAAATGTATTTGAGTCATTATAAATTCACATTCACAGTAACATTTACTGTTTTTTTTTGTTTTTTTTTTTACATTTTTCCCCCTCTCCTTCCTATTGCCCACCCCTCCCCCGTTGCACACACACACACACACACACACACACACTGTTACTGTAACTGTAACAATAACTGTAACCGTAACTTACTCTTCCACTGTCAAAACACTGTCTCTTGAAGTTTTGCATTGGAAAAACTCTTTTGGCTTGCCCTGTTGCTGAGGGTGCTTTGTTTGAAGGTGTCTGTTTTATTTGTTCATTTTAAAACTCTCATTTGCATTTCCCGATTGCATCTATCAGAGGTGTGAACCAGGGCCGGATCATGGTCCCGCGAGGCTCCTGGGCACATGTCTTTGGAGGCCCCCCACCTCGCGGTCAGCTCACACTGTATGTGCCGAGGTGTCGGCATGTCATCAAAAAAAAATTTGATGACATGGCTTACTTGGGACATTTGGAAATTAGTTGAAACTTGACTCATGCTCTTGCTCATTTTAGTTTGCTTTGTTTCCTTCTTTCACTTCCTCACACAAGCTCCTGAGAAGTGGTGATGACTTTACTTGAGACTAGATTGTGCCCCGGCGGTAGGAAATGGAGCTCAGCCACCCAGGCTTTGGATGGGTGATGATGTAGTTGTGTATCTGTGCGTCCATAAACTGATTACTGTGTCGGAGTGCTAGCCAGTAGTATCAACTGTACCTTGTATGTGTCTCGTTTTAATAAATAGAAGATTGTGGGAATGTCTCTTATTGGACTTCCCACTGATAACCAATCTCTTGTTATATAGTACTTTCCAGACACTTCCCATTCTCTCTACTATTATAAAATGGATTATAAGTGCCCATGTTGCAACATTTGTGATAAAAAACATATTGTATTCTTTAATACTCAGTTTGAATTCAATATATTGTTCAGCAGTGTACCTTGCACTGTAAAAGCAAATGTTCATAGCGTAAAACTGAAGTTAACTTGACTTGGCTTGCTTCACTGGGACTTGGGACGTGCTGTTGACTTGGACCCTATGACCTTTGACTTACTTGTGAGTTGGGTGCCTTGGTATTGGCTTTTATAACATTACAGTGTTTTAATGCTAGCTTGCAAGCACTAATTAGGTAATCAAAAACAAACAGAAAAAAATCAATAAAATTACTTCAGAGCTTTGAATGCTTTTTTTTAAGACATTTAGTCCTGTAGTCTTTCCATTTTGCACTTGCCATGTGGAACTATAAAAGGCAAAATCACATCGGTAGGGAAACAAGGAGGCGTGGGAATCTGATTGGCTGTTGACTGTGAAAAGTTCAGACGTGTCCCTGGTCAGCTCTATGATTGGACTTCTCAGCTCTATGATTGGACTTCTAGCAACTTTTTGATTGTGTTGCTCCCTCTCCCCTTGCTCAACAACTACTGGTGAGTTGCCACTGAGCAAGGCAATTAACCTGTAACCCCTCCCATGGAGCTGCTCAGTGGTCAACAGTAGAAGACTGTGCTTGTATGTGTGTATGAATGTGAAGCAGGGCGGTGCTGAAAAAGAGCATGCATGCAACCTAAAGGTTAAAAAAATACAAAATAGAACGACTGTTTTGGTAACAGACTGTACAGCCAAACTGTGATGTCACATTTTAATTGTCAGGCTTCATCATCAACCCTCTCTGTCTTCCTCAGTTGCTCAAAGAACCAATCAGGAGGAGTTCTGCCTGACCCCAGAATGCATTGAGGCAGGTGAGAAGTGGCGGCAAACTGCTGGCAATGCTCCAACAGTTACAACTTTTCCATTAACCAGTAGCTTTATGTGTCAGCGCTCTGAGCGTCTACTATTGTTTTCATCTTGAGAACACGATATTTCTCTTCTGACTGTATAAATATCTGGTGCTCACTGCTTTCAGAGTTACTGTTTTTTGCTCTCTGTCTCTGTGTGCCCCCCCCCCCCTCCCTATAGCGGGGTCTATTCTGAGTAAAATGGATCAGTCCATCCCCCCTTGTGAGGACTTCTATGCTTTCTCTTGCGGGGGCTGGCTGAAGGAAAACCCCATTCCTGAAGACTCCTCCTCCTATGGCATCTACCCCTGGTTACGACAACACGTCGACATCCAACTCAAAGGTGTGTGTGTTTGTGTGTTGTGGGTGTGTGTTTGTGTGTTGTGTGTGTTTCTTTGTGCCTTTCTCCCAGCTGGGATACACATTAAATGTAACAGCCAAGTAGTGACTGGAAGGTACTCTTTTGCAATGGGACTTTCTTTTTTTTTCCTTTTTTTTCACACAAAATATACAGTACATATTGGTCCATCATTACAAACGCATGTTGCACAGCCAAGCTTTGTTCAAACCCACAGATCTTTATTATAAATTCTAGTCAAGATCCCGAGGTTTCCAAAGATACCAAATATGCTGAATTACAGGGAAATGTGTATGCGACACGTATGCGACATTCACGAGCTGAAGAGTTTAAAAGTTTATACGTTTATTTCCTGTCCCGACAAAACAATCGTTGAGAAACAGGTGGATACTGGAGCCTATAACTGATTCAGTGTGAGGTTACGAAACAGATTCTGTTTTTCTGTGTCAGAGTTACTGGAAGCTCCTTCGGACACGGACGAACTGGAGGCAGTGACCAAAGCCAAGATCCTCTACCGCTCCTGCATGAATGAGAGTGAGTCAGACACACACACACACACACACACATTTAAATTATTTATTTATGTCCACATAAATACAAGCATACAAAGGACATAAACATTAGAAATGCGGTCAAATATTAGGAGTCAGTCAGTTACATAAGTGTCTAATTGGCAACCACATTGTTGCATATTCACAAAAAAAAAGGATGATAATAATGGCAGGTCGCAAGATAACAGATAGTATCCAGTTCATGGGTATAAAAAGCAACGCCTTCTCCATATTGAGCGGCTGCCAATGATAGCAGATACTGAACAATACCTCGCTAACTGCTTGGCCCTTCTCTTAGGGAGACCAGCCATCTGAAGGCCCCTCACAGCTAGCTGCCAAATATGAAAACTAAAAGTTTACACTTGTAGCCTATTGCTGTGAAACGGTCTGCTCCAGCTGTTTGTTTTTCAGCATCTTAGTTAGAAAGGCTTCCTCTAGGCTGTAGTCGAAAGTACAGCCAACCTCTAAAATGAACACCTCCCTAAGATCTTCATGGACAACAACAACATCTGGGGTGTTGGCTGCAATATAAGAGAACACGTCTGAATCATCACTACCCAGACCGAACACGCCCGGCTTGACAGTAGAATGACAAAAGCATAAAGCATTATAGATGATCTGAAAATAGATGCAATATCTGTCATGCCTACAAGCCCCCTGTATGCATGGCAACCACTCAGGATATGTGAGACATGGTTTCAGCTATCTGCTCATGACCGTGCTGTTTACAGTAAGGAACATGACTGTCAGGAAGCCAGATGGAAAGATTAAGCTTAGTTTGTAATACCTGTAATCTTGCTTTTATAGTGAAGATGACAATGCTCTCATCTGTGACTACACTTTTAAACACTGTGTGGGAGACAGAGTGATCTGCAAAGGAGAGACAAAAATTGAATATAATTTAAGCAATAAAACCGGGAGATCAACATTTTTATGCACCTCATCCATCGTGTGTGAGTTTGTGTGAGAGTGTACTTATACTGGACATATAAACCTATATTGGAAACTGTGTGTGTGTGTGTGTGTGTGTGTGTGTAGCTATACTGGAGCAGCTGGACATCAAACCTATGCTGAAAACGCTGAAGCAGCCCGAGTTCCGGTGGCCCGTCCTGGGGGAGGGGCTTGGCGGGGCGTGGCAGTGGGTGCCGGGGCAGTGGAACCTCCTGAAGACGCTGGCTGAGATGAGGAACCGGCACAGCAAGAGCGTCCTGATTCGCCTGTACGTCTCCTCCGACGACAGAAACTCCTCCAACTACATCATCAAGGTCAGAGGTCCACAGTTCACTGTCATTATTGTTTATGCCTGTGTGTGTGTGTGTGCATGTATTTGTGTTTTTCACATTTACATTTTACATTTTAGGCATTTAACTATAGGCAGGCAGGGATTCAGTGCCTTGCTCAATGACACTTGGACAGGAGATTGAACCAGTGACCTTTCTGTTACGGGACGGTGACTCTAACCTTCAGGCCACCATTCTGCCATTAACCTGCCCTGAGTGTGTGTGTGTGTGTGTGTTTGTGTGTTTGTGTGTGTAAAATAATACAATGAAATGCAGCAGCAAAAATAATAGGTTTAAGTTTATTTATATAGCGCTTTAAAAACAAAGCAATGTTTCTACCAAAGTGCTTTACAAAACAACATATTGGATAAATAGTTGAATGTACCAAGTTGCTTTACAGAGATACACATACACACACACACCTATAACACAACACACACATAATCACTAGAAGGTATACATACAGGCACAAAAACTCAAAAAAGAGATCAATTGCAATTAAAACCAAGGGAGAAGCATAAAAAGAAGACAACAATAAAATACAAAATTAGCAGCAATAAAAAACTAGACTGTATGGGTGGGAACTATGGGAAAGAATTACTTCCATATATGGATTGACTTACAGTTGCATACACTTCTTGTCTTGATTGCTTACTTAAATATGGATTGGCACTTAGTATACACAAAATTATAAGTATATATAAACATAATATCTAGATGTACTGTATACAGTATGAAATAATGGACCCAGCAGACCCTAACCTGTGTTCTGTCTCTGTATGCAGCTGGACCAGACCTCCTTGTCTCTGTCCTCCAGAGAAGACTACATCACCAACTCTTCCTCTGCCCTGGCCGTGAGTCTCTCCTTCATCATCTTCCACCCCTCCAACTTGTCTTCCACAATATCCGCTCGTAGCAATTTCCTCTCTGCTCAAGTGACAAATTTCTTCCTGCTCTTCCATCTCTGATCCTGCCTTGCGCTCGTTGTGCCATTCTCGCTTTGATTAATTAATAGAAGTATTTCTTCTCAAAGGAAAAATCCACCCTAAAACACTTTAACTCTGCTGAAAAAGCCGCTGTTGGCGATGTGCCTTGCATTCCTGGGCCCATTTTGTTGTTTGGAGTTGTATTTTTATTATTCCTGCTGGATGACTGGGCAAACGTAGATGGCGTGACGTCACGTCGAGATATTT
This sequence comes from Centroberyx gerrardi, assembly GCF_048128805.1. Taxonomy (NCBI): domain Eukaryota; kingdom Metazoa; phylum Chordata; class Actinopteri; order Beryciformes; family Berycidae; genus Centroberyx; species Centroberyx gerrardi. The sequence goes on along the minus strand of NC_136018.1, from coordinate 5,702,165 downwards.
GCAGCTCAGCTACAATGGAGTTTGATAGCAGAAAATGTTTCAGCGATCTAAAACATCAACAGTTTTGGTATCGGTCGCTCAGAATCAAAGAGCGAGGGCTTCTTTCTAGACTCAGCATTTTTCAACAATCATACAGGGAGAAATCATCGTAGAAGAGGCAGAGAGATCAATTTCTCCACCGACAGCAGCCTCAATAGACCAGAATGCAATGGTGTAATGATTATACAATGATTCTCACTTTTACCAACTGGAAAAAACTCTTGCTCTCTTGCTCTTACTACTCTATTGCTATCATTGTTATCGCTCTCTCCACCTACACGCATAACCCACTGCTGAATGCAACAAGTTCAGGCCCGTTCTCTGGGAGTTGTCAAAGGGCATTCTGGGAAATGTAGGAGATCGCTGACGACGAGGCAGGTTGAGGGAAAGTGGGATGCATCAAAAAAGTAAATCATAACATTTCATCACAATGTAGCTACTGGATTGCACTGAACAGCAGTGTAAGAGCATCTGAGAGTTGATTTTTCCTTTAAGTCTTGGATGCTCTTTGATGGTTTCTGATGGTTGACAATGGCTCAAAGTAACAAAAGAAAAGCTGATAATGGTTTTTCAGTCTCCCTATCTCTCTCTCTCTCTCTCTCTCTCTCTCTCTCTCTCCATCTCTCTCTCTGTAGTATCGTGCCGCCTTGCTGAGCTTGATGGTGGATGTGGCCGTCATGCTGGGGGCTCCAGAGAAGGCAGCGCTGACCCAGATGGAAGAGGCTCTCGCCTTCGAGATCAAACTGGCTCATGTAAAGACGTCATGTCAGATAAATACAATACCACTTAATGTATGGAAATGGTTTGACGGGCGTCCGAGGCTCTGGAGCCAGAAAGCACAAGACATTTGAAGCCGTCACATATAAAATTTGAATCGTTTCATCAGCTCTAAAGAGAAACCATTTTTATCTACAAAGTTTTGGATCGTCTCATTGAAGATGATCACAGTATAATGTCTCTATCTTGTGATTGCCTCGTATCTGCTGGATTACTCTCGATTACACATTCTGCTCTGCCTATAGATCCTGATTCCCTATGAAAACCGCACCAGTGAGAACATGTACAACAGATACAGCCTCTCTCGCCTGCAACGCTCCATACCTCAGGTACTTAAAATACATGCAAACACAGACACACACACACACACACACACACACACACACACACACACACACACACACACACACAGTTTCCAATATAGGTTAAGATGTCCAGTATATGTACACTCTCACACAAACTCACACACAATGGATGAGGTGCATAAACATGTCGATCTCCCGGTTTTATTGCTTATATTATATTTGATTATATTCAAACTTTTCCCATGCTTTCTCATGGATTTTTGGCGAGTTAGCCTATAGGACACCCAGCCAGGAGCCTTACAAAGAGGCATACCTTCTACGTATTCTGCACATAGTAATCTCATAAACATATTATCACTATGGTAATACAGTAGGTATCCATCCAGTGGAATGATGTGTGTACCATATATTTGCAACATTGTAGCCTTAAATATCATCTAAGAAAGAAAAGCAAAATCCCACACAAATGGAGGGATTTGTTCCAAAATTATAAAATTATGAGTTACACACACAAAATGATTGATAGCACACAATTAAAACAAATTATGGTATTTTTTAAAGGACAGTAAGCAGGGTTAGGCCAACCATTCATTAAAAATCAGAGGTGGATGACACTGATATCCCATTCTTAATAAATTGGCATGAAGTTTGTTTGATTATATATTTATTTTATAATTGATCAGTACTTAACCTAAATCTGAATAGATTCCAATGTAACATTACTATTACAGTACTATTATGCTGGGTTTCAATGGTGGGTTTCAGCATCCCATGGTCTAAATGTTGTTTCCAGAGGCATTTCCACCTCGCCAAGAATAAAATTATGGAAGAAACTGAATACTTGCAATTTTTTGGAATTCTTTTGGCATGAAAATAGTCAAACTTAAAGATAGTGAATGCCAGCACAAAATGTGCAGTTATCAGCATAAAAAAAACACATATTATTGGTTGAACCGTCCTTGGTTGGCTGGTTAGTTGGGTTTGTCCTTGGTTGACAAAATAGCACTTTTACATTTTAATTTTTTTTTTATTCCAAAATATGTTATATAAGAGAGAAAGAATGAACTTCTCTTGTCTAGTTCGACTGGCTGGGCTATGTGAGAGCTGTGGTGGAGTCGAAAGACGACCCGACTCGGTCCATCCCCTCCTCCGAGCCCGTCATCGTCCGAGCGCCGCAGTACTTTAAGGAACTTTTCAAGCTCATTAACTCCACAGAGCCCAGGTACACACACACACACACACACACACACACACACACACACACACACATGACTAGACAGAGAACACACACAGACACATGAGCACACATTGGGGCTTGAGGGCTCCTGTCTCTCATTATGAGTACATTATAGTGTATAATGAGATTACATGCTGGCATTTAATTAATGTCCCTCCTCACTATCTGTCTCTGGGTTTCTCTCTTTCTCTCTCTCTCTCGCTCTCTCTCTCTCTCTCTCTCTCTCTCTCTCTCTCTCTCTCAGGACGGTAGCTAACTACGTACAGTGGAGGACCGTTTTTTCCAGGATCACCACTCTCAGCCGTCGTTTCCTCTACAGATACCTGGACTTTGCTCGGGTCGGCACACACAGATAAAGCATCTTGCAAATGTAGCCATTGAAGAAGTCCCACTGTTTATTGCCTGCTACATATACTAGGACTACTTCTGCGTTTTTCGCTCCATTCCCAGAGTTACTGTTTGGAAAAATCTGGTGGTTTCTCTCTTTTCAGCCACTGGAGGTTACAAGGAAGGGTCTGGAAACTGTTTGGTCGACAAACATTGGAATTTGGCTTAAAATACACTAACATAATTCTACTGTATACCATTCAAGAAACAATTAACTCCATTAGTAATGCAGCTGCAGGAAAAAGTATGAAGGGGGACTTCAACAGCATCTACCGCTGTATTCATGTACTGTTATTTCTATACTTGTTAGGACCTTAGCAACTTAGATTCATTCCCTAACTCTAACCTTTAACCCTCACCAATACATGACTAACTTTAACCTAACATGCAAAACATACTAATACACGACTATCTTTTACCCAACCCTAAATCTAACTCTAAACCTCATTAGTACACATTTGTCTTTAACCAAACCTTAAAGCTAACTCTAAACTTAACTACCAACACCAAAATCGGCCCATTTTAAAATGAGGACCAGCCAAAATATCTTCAAGTCCAAGTCCCAAAATTCCCCTAATTCCTCACAAGTAGACCATACAGTAATTTAAACACACAGTTGTATTAACATAATAGAAAGTAGTAATAGTAGCACACACTCTAGTCATACAAGTCCACACTTCGTCGCACACACACACTCAGAGGAGGAGGAGACAGGTAATGTCACCTTACGTGTCTCCCTCTCTCTCTCTCCCCCACCAGGTAACCACGGGAACGACCTCTCTGACCCCGCGCTGGGATAAGTGTGTTAACTACGTAGAGAACACGCTTGCTTACGCTGTCGGGCGCCTCTTTGTCAACACACACTTCCAGGAGGACAAGAAACATATGGTGTGTGTGTTTCTGTCTGTGTGTGTGTGTGTGTGTGTGTGTGTGTGTGTGTGTTTCTGTGTGTGTGTTCTTGAAATTACATCACATACTTAATCTTTGGTCAAGTGTTTCATTGCATCATGTGCAATCTGTTTAGGCGTGCATGTGTGTGTGTATTGTGTGTATTTTGTGTGTGTGTGTCACCTGGGAATGATGTCACCCACTTAATGTTTTGTCAACTGTCTCACCGCATAATGTACACATTTTTGTATATGTATATGTGTGGGTGTGTGTGTTTATGTTACATTTTACATTACACACATCACACGCTTAATCTTGTGATTGTGTGTGTGTGTGTGTGTGTTTGTCAGATGGAGGAGTTGATCAAGGGGGTTCGCTGGGCATTCATCGACATGCTGGAGAAAGAGAATGACTGGATGGATGTACCAACGAAGAAGAGAGCCACAGAGAAGGCAAGAACATCCGTCGGCTTCTTTATCTGTCACGTCACCTTTTCTCCATTAAAAGTAGCGTTTATATTTCCTCTGTCCAACCCCAGTCAGGACAGTACAGAGTCCCGAGCTGCTGTCATAACCTGAAAACTCATTTCCTCAAGAAACACCTTCTCTTCCCCCCTTGCCTTCCTCTCCCCTCTAAATTGTATTCCCTGCTCCCATATCTTTGTCTTCAACTTGCACTGAAAATGACAAGTGACTTGCTTGCCAACTGTGAGCGTCTTCACAAATAATGTAATAAATTCAAATCACCAATAATAACTCACTACTACAACTTAACAGCTAATGTTTCTGCTAACATACGCTTAACAGTGCCTAGTAGATACACTGTAAACTCATCTTTCTTTGTGAAAAATGATGTAGCCAAGCGATGTCCCTTGTCCTCTCATTCCTTTCTTTCTTTCCAAATAAAACAGATTGATCTTTCTGGAAACTAGGCATGTTGAGGAAAAAAGGAAAGTTGATTTTTCTTTTTTATGATTTTGTGACCCTCCCCACATTCCCACACTCACACAATTACAAAATAACCAAAATGCTCTTTCCAAACAGTCGCTACTAACTGGCATTATCTTAAATCACATTACACTTCTTGTGCAGATTAATTAAACCCATAAAATATACTTTTTTTTTCAATTTTACCAGTGTTAAAATCTAAAACACATAGAGGGCGCTGTCAGTCAAAGGGGCGAGTGGAAAAGTGAGAGAGATTTCTAGAAGAAGACAATGATGGATCATACCAATGTATGCCACAGCACAGCAGGGAACAGAGCTTTCCTGGAAGCCCCTGCGGAGAGGCAGGATGGGGTCGTGAAGAAGCTATTCTGCTGCCAGGGACTTCACATGGACCTGGAGGAGGAGGAACGTCTCGCGGCGGTTCGCCGTCACCAGGCCTGGCAGTTCCAGGTGGGCGCAGAGACCGTGGCGATTGCCCGTGCCCGAGCCGGGGCCCGAGCCCAAGCCCAGGAGAAAAACCTTCAGCTGCAGAGGGCCTGTAAGAAGATGCTGGAGCAGCGAGCTGTCAAGACTAACGGCGATGAGCTGGAAACTATCCCACAGCTCCAGGTTGAGCTGCAGGAAAGTCAAAATGAGGTACAGCAGCAGACTCCCCAACAGGAGGAAGAGAAGGCCTCCCAGCAGGCTCAGGAGAAGGTGGGAAGCTCCAAAAAACATGAGATCATGGACTCCCTCAAGCTTGCTGAGCTGTTGGCCCTCAAGACCAACGGCGATGAGCTGGAAACTATCCCAGAGCTCCAAGATGAGCTGCAGGAAGCTCAGAGTGAGGTACAGCAGCAGACTGTCCCAATAGAGAAAGAAAAGGCCTCCCAGCAGGCTCAGGACAAGGAGGGAAGCTCCAAAAATGATGAGATCATGGCCTCCCTCGAGCTGGCTGAGCAGCAGCTGCTGAGCCGCCTCCTCGAGTGGGAGGAGGAGAAGACCAGCCTCCTCAGGGCCCAAAACGAGACCCAGCGGCTCCTGGAGGAGAGAGAGCAAGCGTGGGCCGCGGCAGAGCAAAGCATGATGGCCAAGCTTGCTGACCTGGAGAGGGGCGTGGCTGAGATTGCACAAAAAAGAAGAAGCAAAGAAGCGCAGCTGGCTGCGACGAATCGCCGACGCCCTGACTCCGGCCCGTAAGGAGAAGCAAAAGACGGAGAAGCAGAAGGAGGAGAAGCAGAAGAAGAAGGAGAAGGTGGAGTCCTCCTCCAACCAGAACTCTGGCAAATTTCTCCGCTTCTTCAAGCGAAGGACCTGAGCACCTTTTCATCTGTGCTCACACACCTACACACACATCAAATTCCCCCATACACTTTGCCTTCTATTTTCATTTTCAATAAACGATATCAGCAATGATATCAAAATAATGTACTGCCTGTATAGTTATATTTTTGGATAGAGACAATGGTAGAGAAATATATAAGCTATGTTGGATGTATAATTGTTTTTACAGTTGTTTTTAAACTATCAGTTGCTTGTGTATTTTTGCTTTTTGAATGCTGTTAAAAATAAGGCATTTTCTTCTCTCTCTGCTAAATGATCAAACTCAGAAATGGAAGTGCAGCTACTATGTTACTCTACATTTATCTCATCCTGGAGCCACACCATGACCTTGGAATTATAACGTTCCAGTTAACATTTTAGTCAGAAATAATTTATTCATATACAGTAATGCAGCCCTAAAACAAACAGGTCTTAACATATTGCTGAAGTTTGATACAGATGGTTATATTAGTTTTGCAATCTGCTATAGGATGAGAGAACCGTGAAGCTTAATATCTCAGCTTAACTACTCTGAACACAGATGGAACTTTACATTTCCACCATTTTTTTGTCTCTTACAATCAATTCAGCTTTGTCTTTGGTAACTATACAACAGCCTAAGCAGAAATTTTGCTTAAAAGATCTGCCATTGTTTATATTGGGAGTTGCGGTTTTATTGTCTAATGATACAGTCAGCAAAGATTTGTTTAATGCCTGTTTGTTGTTTTTCTTTTATTCTTTGTGGCTAATCCTTATTTCTTTGATATTGATGAGACAGGCAATTAATTAAGATTGATTCAAGAACTGCCATCTCCAAATTACACACCTGGTTGTGATTTGAGATCCATTGTTAGTGGTAGGCTTTAAACTAGGTAACTGATAGTTGTTGGGCCGAAACGTTTGGGCCATCTTTTTCCCTTCCCTGTGCTGTTCACAGTAAAAAAGAAGAGCAAACTTGGAAGAATTCTTCCTATTGGTCAGACACACACACCCTACTAAGAGAAGTCAGACAAGAGGAGCCTGGTTGAGGGCAATGTTTATTTTTGACTATTGAATTGTATTTTCTCAAATGTATTTACTTCTTGTCCGTGCAGTAACGTTGCAGCCTTAACAAAAGATCTACCCCGTTTAGAAAGAAGTCCAACAAACCTACCCAATCTAAAACCGAACTCGGTCTTCTTTAAGTGGATCAAAAAATGGGCCAGCTGAAGAGGGACTCGGTTCTCTTTGAATTCACACTGTCATGTCACTTGAAAGAGGAGTCTGTTTCTAGTCCACTTCAGCTCCGATGGGAGTCTCAGTTCCTTCTTTGTTCACACTGCAGTTCCTTCAGTATAACGTCTGTAGGATTTGGCACGAGCAGAATACCGTCCAACTCATTGTGAAAGGCCCTCGTCTTTGATGTCTGCGGACTGGGCTTGATCTCATTTTGATCTCATGTATTTTTGATGAAGTTTTTTTAACTTTGACGCAGCAGTGCTGTGCGGTCCTTCATGTTAACAGAAAGCTGGAGGCAAGCTTTCATGTTTTTGCGCGTGGCAGACAGCTGACGTTTGAAATGTTCCTCATTCCTTTCATCGAGAAGTGCAGTAGTTTCCTCCTCATCCACCAGCCTTGCTACCAGCCATGATTCATGTTTTCTGCGCTCCAGTTTAGTAATATCATATGATAGGTGTATGGTGAACACAGAGAACCAAAAAAAAGCAAAGCGACCTACCTCATTGGCATTTTAGACATGCACAGTGCAACAAGGACCTAATAAAAATCCTACAGTCTCTTAGCAACATCAGCACATTGTTCTTACCTGGCTCTTATTTCTTTATCTAACACTTCTCTATCATACATAACCAGTCTAAGGACACAGGTATTTGTTGTCTTATCTATCTCATTCTACTGTTGCACTCAGTGTAAATTGCTCTGGATGACAGCGTCCGTTAAATGCCTATTACACTGTTTGTTATGAAAATCTCTCCTCATCCTTTACTCTGCGCTATCTCTCTCTCTTCAGGCTCATGCAGTCCTGGCTAAAGTGGGCTACCCAGAGTTCATTCTGAATGACACCTATCTCAATGAAGACTTACAACAGGTTTGTATAGCAGTGTTGTAAGCTAGTTGTCTGGAATAGCATTGGTTATGAGTATCACTTGAACCTCAGTAGACTTTTTAGTGACACATTATAGTCACTTGATAGGGGGACAGTGAGTATCAACATATCCAAATAAAATCAAATCCAAATAAAATGTGACCGAAAAGGTTGCTATCACGCAGTCAGCAGTAGAAGAAAATACCGATCCCACACAAACCACTGTGTCAACAGAAAATAATACAGAAAACTCAGCATTAAAGGGGCGGAAGATGGACTGGTTGGGGACAGAGATCACATTTAGCTGACCTCTGAAGCAGAAGTTAATGTCTCACCCAGATGAAGTTAATGTCTCAACCGGATGAAGATAGTTGCATAAAATAGGTGTTGGGTTACTCATTGAAAAGTACAGTATATGACATTGTGTGTGTGCGTGTGTGTTTGTGTGTGCGTGCACGTATGTGTATGTTTTAGATATCGTTCAGTGAGAAGGATTACTTCGGGAATGTGATGCAGACGCTACAGTTCATCGCCCAATCTGATATCACATGGCTCAGAAAGCGCGTCCCGCGTACAGAGTGAGTGGCTGGACCAAAATCTGTTACCTTAAGTTACTTCATGTCATGTGTTTCACTTCTTCATAGTCATGCCATACTGTGTGTGTGTGTGTGTGTGTGTGTGTGTGTTTCAGGTGGTTCACAAACCCCACGACAGTCAACGCCTTCTACAGTTCCTCCACCAATCAAATCAGTAAGCTATATGATTGATCGCTGAGACGCCCGTTCATGGCATCAGTTCAGCGACATCATTAAGATGTTACTGAGCTCTACAGCCCTGTCCAGGCAGAGTGAATATTACAGGACTGTAATCCTTTACATCGCACATCGGTGATTTCAATGGACAATCTGCTCAGGATAAATCTGTTATATTCCCCAAAATGACCATGGAGGCATTTCATTTTCAAACATATACTGCACACTAGTTACACACTACTTCCATCTACAAATTTGTAATGCGGGAAAAAACATTTGATTGCTTTCCTTCCAAATCCAAACTGTAAGAGTTGAAATGGGAGGTATTAATATACATAATGCACAAACTATTGGTAATTTACATCAAAAACAGACTGAAATAAAAATTAATTGAGGAGGTGGGAGTTATCTGAAAAACAGGTAATTTGTTATCTGTCTTGTAACTTGCTCCCCCAGGGACACACACTCTGTAATAATCACAAATAACTTACATAACTGAAATCATGAAACGCCGGTGAAAACTGCATTACCCGACTTTCTCCTGTAAAATGAATCCTGTCTCCACAGGGCTGTAGACACAAAAAACAAGGTTGTAGGCCTAACTGTTTTTGATCTCCCCATTCAGGATTCCCTGCTGGAGAGCTTCAAAAGCCCTTCTTTTGGGGAAGAGAGTATCCAAGGTGAGATTAAAGAAATATAACAAGCTGTACTAACAGGCCAGAAAACACCACCGACATGCTTTAGTCCAGAGGAAAGTGGAGTTTTGAAGTAAACATGAATCCACTAACAGTAAACCACAGAGAAGAGCTGTAAGTGAATAGATAGCAGTGGTAAGGCTTCTGGACGGCCTCACACTCCACAGTTCATGAAATTACAATAGTTATGACCAATAATAAGTAAATGTTTAAAAAGAAAAAGTCTGAAACCCATGACTAAATATTTCACAAATACAGATGATCCAATCCTCCAAAAATATATTCCAAAATATACTCCAACTATATTATAAAAGATAGCTAGTAACTTCAATAATATTATATACTGAGTTTTGCTTTCATGCCACAAATCATTATGTAAGACTCAGAGTGGCTCATTTTGAGATTAGATTCACTTCGTATCTGCTTGTGATTACTGCAAAACTTTCACTTTTAAACACCCTGCAAGCTATAGCGCTGCTCCCACAAACACACGTGTGTAATCCAACTTTTATGAAATATACAATGTTAGACACGTTATGAGGTCTATAATTATCTTGAGTAAATTAAGCTGTGGGAAGTGGATCCTTTCAAATCTTAGAACGCTAATACAGCAAAACAGCACCTAGCATGGCCGACACGCCATCACATAACATGGCATTATTAGCACTCCAACATGAATATTTCAAAAGATTGAAGATCTAAGCAAAAGGCTGCAATCATAACTTACAAAATAGCTTTTTGTTGTAATCCCCAGGAGTCACTATATGCCTCAAGCATTTGAGGAACTGAGGAGTTCAAAGTGCTGATACATTTAACTTGAGGGGAAAGGTCTATTTCGGAAATGTAGAGGAAAGTATTATAATTTTGTCAAGCAAAGACTTCAGTTATTCACTATCCTCTCTAAAGTGCCATCATTTTCGTAACATTTTGTACAGGTCTTTTCAAATGGAGATTTCACTTTGGAACAAAACTCTTTGTGACACCTTCTGTACATTTTGCTGGTATTAATACAATCAATATAATAACAAATAGTATCAATATACCTAAAATAGAGCTTGTTTGTATTTGTAAATGGCTTGTGTCATAGAAATGGATTGCATGACTGGACTAACTCATGGTACTTAGAAAAGCCGTCACTTAACCAAACCTTATCACCTTGTGTTTGTTTCCAGGTCTCTGAGTTATGGTGCCATCGGCGTGATAGTCGGACATGAGCTAACGCACGGCTTTGACATTAATGGTAAATCTCAAAGGCCAAAAATGAACTCGGATAAGATTTCTGATAATGTACGACATTTCCAACATGTTCTCCACTTTGTGTGAGCAGGACGCAAGTACGACAAGAATGGCAACCTCGACCAGTGGTGGAGCAACTCGTCCATAACAGCCTTCAATGAGAAGACCCAGTGCATGATCGACCAGTACAATGGCTACCACTGGGAGGAGGCGGAGCTAAATGTAAGAATCACAGAGTCTGAATGGACAGAACTTACTTATAAGGACCGCAACAGTAGAGTCGGCTTAAATTCCTAGATCTGCAATAGAGGCTTTGCAGTTGTGACACAAATCTCCTACATTAGCAGCCACATCTGGCGCCATCATGGAGGTCCATTGGACAATTGGCAGTGTGCAAATATGGCTAAATATATATCAACTTATTATCAAATAATAGGTGATCTGTATTGTGGATGTGTTGTTCTGCAGGTGCGAGGGAAGAGGACTCTGGCAGAAAACATTGCAGACAATGGAGGAATAAGAGAAGCTTTTAGGGTACGATCTGTTTCCTGATGTTTCTCTCTCACTCTTTTGGAGTGTTTGTCTCCCTTTCTGTCTGTCTGTGTGTCTCTACTTCTCTCTCATCTTTGGGTGGTTAAAAAAATTATTCAAATTCCTGATTTTGCATAATTAAATTGTAAATTATTCGCCATCTTTGAGTGGATCATTTTTCAGGTTGCCATGGAAAGAAGTCCAGATGAGAAAACGTTCTCTCACTTTGTATTTGCATATGCAAATGTGTGTGTGTGTGTGCGTGTGTGTGTGTGTGTGTGTGTGTGTGTGTGTAGGCCTACAGGCGGTGGGTAGCTGAAAGCAGGGGCGGGGTGGAGGAACCTCTGCTGCCTGGAGTTGGACTGAACAACAACCAACTGTTCTTCCTGAGCTACGCGCATGTAAGGACACACACACACACTCGTATTGGTTTACGTCACCAACGCCGTGCTGGGGCAACCAATCAGAGTGTTTCTGTAGATTACTTTAATCACAGAGTGTGTTGCCATTTTCCTACTTTCGGCCTATAATGCCAATACTGAGTTGAGGCCACCGGTAACTTGGCAAAATCGTAAACACACGTTCCCCCAGAGTTTTATTCTTGGCAGAGTGGAAAAGCCTCTGAAACAACATTTAGATCATGGGACATTAAAACTCTCCATCGAAACCTATACTGATGAAATTAGTTTAAAGCAGCAAAACCGACTGCACCTATCAACGGTAGGAAAAACTCTGACACACATGTATACACACATTCACTGTATACACGATATGCAATTGTACTCTGCAGGTGAGATGTAACGCATACAGACCAGAAGCAGCCAGGGACCAGATTCAGAGTGGAGTCCACAGTCCACCAAAATACAGGTGAACACACACACACACACACACACCTACACACACACACACACACACACGCACAGATCCGCATACACACACAGCTCCCGCTACCTGACCTTTACCCTTACTGTTGCCCTGCAGGGTTGTCGGGGCGATGAGTAACTATGAAGAGTTCCGCAAAGTGTTCAGCTGTCCTGACTCATCACTTATGAACCGGGGGGCGGAGTCTTGCCGGGTGTGGTGACCTGTGACCTCAGCTTGACCCCAGCCAGGCCACAGCTATCAGCAGGACTTCTGTTGAAACACTGCCATGAAAGGCTGATAACGCTGGACCATATAGTCTGTATGTTACGGGAACAATTGAAAAATGAAATGGAGTCTTTCTTACACAAACATATAGTCTGTTTGTTATGGTAAGAGTGGAAAATGGTAGAGACTGAAGCCATGTTTAAGGGGCTGTATTGTGTGTGTATGTATATTGTATGTTACGGCAACAGTGGACAAATGTAACTGTTGGACCTTTCTTACTGGTACATTTAGTCCATATGTTGCAGTAAGTGCAGAAATGTTAATTGAAGCCATTCTTTCAGGACCATTTAGTCTGTAGATTACAGTAATGTTGGAAAAAAAAACATGTGACAATAAGACTGGAGAAAATGAAATAGCTGGAGCCTTTCTTATGGGAATACACTGTACAGTCTATATATTACTGTAAAGGTATAATGACCAGAGCCTTTGTTTTTTTTTTACAGGAGCATATAGTCTATATGTTACGGTAACTGTGGAAAGCATATATCATGTCAAAACGTCCAGCTCAGTGTCTCGTTATATTCACCAGCAGCCTCGCCATCGAATTCCCCCAAAACAAGTGTTTAAGTGTTAACGTGTGTGTTTATATGATCAAAATATGCAAAATAGAATGCCAAAAAAAAAATGTGAATTAGAAACTTCAATTAAATAAATAGCTTCATCTCATATTAAGTCTTAAAATCATGTGAAATTGTGAAAAAAAATCCAGTGCGGTAAGACTGTACTGAATATCAAGTAAATTGAAATTTTTTTCTTGCTTTAAGAAAAAAGAAAAGATTTTAAGACTTAATACAAGATCAAACTTGTTACGATGGTCATGTTTTGTAGTGTGTGTGTGTGTGTGTGTGTGTGTACGTGTGTGTGTGTGTGTGAGAGCTGGCTGTGGCACTCGAGTCAGGTCTTGGTCACGAGTCCGGTCTCAAAATCTCCTTTTGAAAGTCTGGTCCTGTCTCGGTTTCTGTCCTAATTCGTCTCAATCTCGGTCTTGTGTCAGACATTTATATTCATTCTGCCTGCAGTTCTGCCCGAGGCAAATGATCTCAAAGAATTACGCTCAAACCACAGGATGCACCCGCTCCATTCTTCTTCCTGTCTGTATTACTCAGCTCCACTGCTGAGATGCACTAACATGTCGTTTTTTACCCAGTATTTAGGCATTACTCTGGAATAAGACTCAGCTTAACCCTTTCCTGGTCTTGAATGAAAAAAAATGAACTCAAACCCACTTTTGCCATGGACTTGATTCAGCTGATGAAACCCAGTCTTGATGAATCCCAGTCTTGTTTGGTCTTGGACTCTCCTGAACTGGTCTGGTATGGAGTCCTGGTGTGTGGAAGAGGGCGGCACTCACATCTATGTGCAGTGTGAGTAAGGGAATTTATATGAAAAATAGATACTGTATGAAAGAAATCAGCTTCTTTTCAGATTTTTTTTAAAACTGACCCATACGAAATGATTGCTAGCATTAATTTGTAACTGTATATGGGTTATTATTGAAGTTCTTTGATATCTTTCGGATTTTGCATACAAAATAGTAACATTTTTAATGACCTAATGAGGTTTATTTTTGAAATATTGAATAATAAACATCAGGGTATGGATGTGTTGAATTTTGGAATGAAATGAATGCCTTCTTATGCTGCCACAGTGCAAATGATTAAACTGCAACCACTGTACATTAGAATGATATTCCTTCCTGTTCTCTATCTACATTTTAATATCCACAAGTGTTATTCCTCGACATAACTTTTTTTTTGGTTTAACTTAATGGGGAGAATTATCGCCATAAGTTTGTCATCTGTTATAGTAAATCTTTGTATTAGTGTGCGCTGTGATCGTGGTTCACTGTGTTGCTCTGTTTGGTGTGTTTGTTTCTGTCAGGTAGTAATAAAACTTTGAGACATTAAATTGTCCCTTGACAGGCTGTTGGTATAGCTGTGCTGCAATTGATAACCGCTGAGACGGCGAGTTGGAAAGAGAGTGAGAGAGAGAGTGTGAGAGAGAGAGAGAGAGGGAGTGAGAGAGTGTGTGAGAGAGAGAGAGAGAGGGATGGTGAGAGAGACAGCAGACGGAGGATGGATGGAGGGTGGTGATGGATGGAGGACAAAAGACGTAAAGAGATTGGGATTGCATCTGAAAGCATGTCCCCTTATTGATTTTCCTCAGGACAAGCCATTACACACACACACACGCACACACACCCACACACACACACACACACACACACACACACACACACACACATCACATCTCTTAGTTGAAGAGAAACTTCTTGAACATCTCATTCATTTATGTCTGCAGTTCCCATGGCAACTTATTCTGTGTTCTTACAGGAGACACTTGAACCTGACACTCTATGTGTGTGCGTGTGAGTGAGTGTGTGTGTGTGTGTGTCAGTGTGTGTGTGTGTGTGTGTGTGTGTGTGTCTTTCAGTTTGTCTTAGAGGGGCAGGCGGGGGGTAACATTAATGACTTGAATCTGTGGCAACACCAGCGGCAGTCTCATCAATACACACCAATTAGAACAACAGCCACTATCCCCCAGTCTATTAATGGGGGGGGGGGTAGAGAGCGAAAGAGCGAGAGAGAGAGAGAGCAGCAGAATGATTAACAGACAAAGAGAGGGACAAAGTGAGACGGATGATGATGAGGCGAGATCTCCTCATACTACATGTGTAAGCAACGCGTGCCATGCATCAAACCGCTGGCAGCCGTTCCTCCACTCATTCATTCTCAGTGGCAGGATTGACCACTGATGTACAAAAGCTAGAGACGCAGCCATCTGTTGTCGGGTCCTGAAGCGCAGCTTGAAGCCAGCTCTCATCGCTAATTTTCATCATGCTCTTAACTGCCGTTCCACCGCGGCGTGTTCCTGCCACATCTGTGGGATCTTGGCTATTTTCAGTCAAGAGCCTGCAGTCAGGTCTGCCAATCAAGAGTGATGTATTAACACGAGAGCTGGCCTGATGCAAGATGGTGGCACAGCAGTGAATTATTAGGCTACTGTCTGATTTTGAACCATTAGGTTATTTAAAGCTGCAATAAGTGAACTTTTCTGACCACTAGAGGGCGACAGAAACCGCAACACATTTGTAAATAAAGCACAGCAAAGCCACTACGGAAGCCTACTAAGGACAAACATCGCAAAGCACCGAGCGTAAAGTGTAACAGCTAAGCTAACCGTATCTACGGAGAAGTGTCGCCGGTTACCAGTCTCACTTTGACAGATCTTTCTCCCGCTGAAGACAATGACACACAATGACAAGTGAAGAGGTAGGTAGCAAGTTTACTATTTTAACAAGTTTACTCGCTCGCTTCGTCGATTATAACAATTTTTTCAGGAATGGGAGTGGGTGAGCGCCGCTTTTAAACAGCGAGGGAGGAGCCAAGCTAGTTCTTAATAAAATGAAAAGCTACTGAATGGAGTGGGAGGAGCTTCGTTCAGGAGCGGATTTTGACAACAAGCTTTAGAAAAGAGGTGAAAACAGCAACACAGCTGCTGCTGTGTGGATATTGGTTTATATCATTATGAAACAATGAAATCTCCACATAGCACACATTAGTTTCAGGATTGGTTATAATGTCTGATATTGCTTATTGCAGGTTTAATTGCAAAAGTCCAAATCTACATACTGCAGCAAATTTAAAAATATGACAACCGCGATGATTAGGTCACAGATTTGTGCCTTTTTTAATTTGATTTGACCACTGCTCCAACATTTCCCCCCTCCATCAAGACTTGTCGTCAAAGACCCACCATCTTGGGGCGTCCTGGTGGATCAGTGGTCTAAGGTGCATACTGTGTAAATGAGATGTCCTGAGTTCAAATCTGGCCTAGGACCTTTGGCTCTCTCTCTCCTGATCTTTCCTGTGTCTCTCTACTGCAAAAAAAAACAGGATCTTTCATGGTGACCTCATGCTGCACAACCAATAAAACCATCAGATTTTTGAACAATCCCGCCCCTCCACACCCCTCCCATCAAATAAAACTGCCTCTCTCTCCCTGACTCATATTCCATTGGTTTAGACTTTTGATTGACCCCTCACTGCGTTATGTCCCGCCCCAACATCCTTTTTCAACGGGAAATGCATCAAATCAGGGAAGTAAAGATGCCATTTCATGGGGTAAAAAAGAAAAAAGACCCCCCCATCTTCCTGCCCCGTGTGACAGGTGTTGCTCCATTCATGCAGTTGTGTTTCTTCCCAATAGAGGGCAGTGTGCCCTAGCTGGGGGGGGCTAACGTGCCTAAAGGGCCTTTTTGAGACTGCGTACAGATTACAGATGGGCACAGTAACCAGAGAGATTGAATTTAGCTATCTGAGGGGTGAAGATGGCTCTTCTCAGATATCACACTCTGACCTTTTAGCAAATCAGGGTTTCCCCAGGCACTGCTGAAGTCATTTGGCTTCTCCCAGTTTTCTTTATCAGCGCTTTATCGCCGCTCAGACGCCTCTCCCTTTATCTTCGTCTGCCTCCTCCTCCTCCTCCTCCTCCTCCTCCTGCGACTGTGTGAGAGAAAGAGACAGAGACAGAGAGAGAGAGAGCATGCGATGGGTTGTTTATCTGCATTTGTCTGCATTCATCCTCTCTGTTTCTGGCCTGGAACTGTAATCAAATCTGTGAGTCTCTGAGAGGCCATGAGGACGGCTTTACTGTCTTTCTCCATCCATGTCCCTTCCATATGCCCCCCCCCCCTTCTCCCCCCTACACACACACACACACACACACACGACCCCTCTCCCTCCCCCCCCTGAGCCACTTACAGCATCCTTCCTGGCCTCATAAGCTATCGTCCAAATGACATTTAGAAATTATGAATGCTGCTGACCAGGGAGAAGATGTGGAGAACAGATAGACAGGAATAGCAGAGGGGCAGATAAAGATAGATAGATGGACAGATAGAGAGAGATGGAGTTGCAGAAAATGGAACGGGTGGAGTTGAGGACACTCTCCAACTTTGTGTGAACTTAGCGGACCTGAGCACTCAGATGTACTGGCGTGAGTCAGACACGACTAGTCAAGTCAAGTTTATTTCTATAGCCCTTCATCACACAGCGAGTCTCAAAGGACTTTACAGACAGCGAGCAAACCTAGCTAACTGATCAGCAAAATGATGCAGTACAGTATGCAACAAAATAAAAACAAAAGAAAATATGTGTATTTATTGTCTGCAAAACTAAAATGCAATTTTGAGGATTTAATTTTCTGAATTAAAAAAAGAATGTAGTCCTGCAGAAAGTCCATATCTCCACTTTTTTCAAGTGTATTTAACAGGTGACATTGTCTTCCACCTCTAATGCCTCATGACTCTGGGGGAAAGGGAAACCATTGATAATGCATCGCAAGATGTCAAAAATGCATGAGTCTCAATGACAAAACCATTTTTTCCTCAATTCCTAAAAAGTTTACTTTTGGACCATTTATAAGGTTTCTGCGCGACTGAACTGAGCAACGGGACAGGACACACTACTTTAGTCACCTGTGATTAGGTTTAACAAAATACTTCTGTATGAAAGCTGGGGTATTTAGGGATCTGAACTTAAAGGGGCCCTATTATACAAATTTTCCCCCTCTATTTATATGCATATGATCAAATAAGTTTAATGCGGACATTTTTAAAATACATTTTATTTAAGTGGTTACATTTAAAGTGATTGCATTTTCAACAATCCATACTTTTTTACATGCAGTTTCAGACTCAACGCATCACAACTGGACTTGATTGGCTCTCATCACTGAACTATTGCTGTTCTATTCCTGCTATTGCAGCATTTGAACTGGAAAGCCTCCACTCAGCATGAAGAACACTATTCTCATCCCAAACCATCGTATATTTGAAAGCAAAATCATGAAAATGTAATCCCTGGCAATAAATGAAGAGTGTAGTTGCAAAATGATCTACTACTGGGAAAACAAGTGTATTGAATATAATTAGACATTTTAGAAAAATGAAAAGATTTTTAAGATACTGTGATATAAAAGATATATGGATATATTATGGACTTCAGCTGGTGATATTTTTTCCAGAGCTGGAATGGAACTTGTAGGGATTCAGACTATAAGTTTTCATTTATTATTTCTGTTTGGGTAAAGTTTGGAGCGTTTCTCTTCTTTCTCGATTTTCATCCGAGGGGGAGGGAGGAGGGGGGATATTCTGCACCCCAATCTGGCAACCCAGCTGCTCGCCATAACCAGGGATAGATGGGTAAATAAATAATACAGAAGGAGGGGAAATAGAAATGAAAGGACAGACTCTTTATTAATGGATGGGCTCCACCAAAACAGATGGATTGGGGGATGGGAGGGGGAGGAGGGGGGGGCGTGGTTGTGGGACAGAGGATGAGAGAGAAACCTTATTTATGAATAACTGCCCTCAACCAACTCAACGTCCATAAAACTCTCTTTAATAATGTAGAGAATATGTCACACAGATGGGCAAACAAGAGTGCAATTGAAATGTGTGGCCCAAACACGTGTGTATACACACACACACACGCACACACACACACACACACACACACAGACTGACAGCCTGTTGACAGTAAAGTCATAAGAGGTGCTCTCCTCTGTGCTGCCTATACCTTTTCCCTCATCTGTCCATCATGTGTGTGTGTGTGTGTGCGTGTGTGTGTGTGAGTGTGTGTGTGTGTGTGTGTGTGAGTTGGCCGCAGATTCCATCGGCCTGCAAATCCCCGGAGGATTCTCCCCCTCTCTCCCTCCCTCTTCTCTGTAGGTGCAGAAAATAGCATGACAAAAATGGCAAGCTTTCAAAAGACTCCATTACATACTCTCTCATTCATTCTCTCCCCCTCCCTCTCTCTCTCCCGCACACACACATACTGTCACACACACACACACACATACACACTCTATTCTGATTTCTATAAATCATTTAGCGAGACTAATTAGTACTTTTGTTATCAGAAACTGCCCCGAGCCCCCTATATCTCTCCAGTCTTTCATTCTCTATTCTGCTCTTCCTTTCTCCCTGGGGAAACACTTACTTATTCATTCCTTCACTGCTCTTCTCCCACTGGACTGGTAATAGGGATTAAAGGCTAATTGCGGTTTAATTGAATAATGGATTATAACATGCATG
Organism: Centroberyx gerrardi; assembly: GCF_048128805.1. Lineage (NCBI taxonomy): Eukaryota > Metazoa > Chordata > Actinopteri > Beryciformes > Berycidae > Centroberyx > Centroberyx gerrardi. The sequence goes on along the minus strand of NC_136018.1, from coordinate 5,682,738 downwards.
CGCACGGCCCGAAGCACATGCACATGGGTACCGAAACAACCTGGATGGTGTTGTTTTTTTTTTGTTTTTAGTCTAACTTTAGTTTTCCTGAGCATATTTTTTTCAGCAATCCGCTGCCTCGCATTCATACAGTTACATCATGGAGACATTCACAGCTTGTTGGAGCAACTGGGGGTTGAGTGCCTTGCTCAGGGGCACCTTGACAGTAATAGTAAAGGGAGGCCTGACTCGTTTACTTTCTGCGCTAGGATTTTTCTAGTCCACGAATTAAAAGTTGATGCGGTCTTTGGTGTGCTGAGTGAATTTCATGACAATTTCATGACATCCGTTTAAGCTCCCAAAGTATTAATTTTTCATGATTTTGCTTTCAAAGATACTATGGCTTGGGCTGTCAGTGATGTTCTTCGTAATGTTTTGCCACTTATTTAGTTCAAAATGTATTTATTGAATGAATTTGAAGACTATTTGTGTGTGTATGTGCTGGAGGGAAGGTCCGACAGCGGGATTTCCAAGTCGGCTGCTAAACAGCGTTGCATTCACATGCTATTTTGTCAGAAAATCAAACCTGAAAGTCAAACGATAGACAAATGCAGACGTCCTGCAGCTTAACAAGCTATTCTAATGAACTTTTTTAAAACAAATGTTAGTTATAATGTTAGTCTAGCTAACTGCAAATGTATAATAAAGGTGCATGTTTATATAAGTGTTTTCTTACCATTGAGTAACACAAAACTTGATTTTTCCGCCATGTTGGGAAGGTTAAAGGTTATCATTGTGTCACAACTCTGGAAACTCTGGCGTCAAAACTTTCTCTCACTTTCCAACTCCATCATCTGACTTTGAATGGCATTCATGTGAAATTTCCAAGTGGGAAATTTGTTTTTACGATATATCCGATAGCATGTGAAAGCAGGTTTTAGTCCTCACAGGCAGAAATAAAAAAAAAAAGATTGTTTTTTGAAAATGCAACTACAATACTTTTAAAACTTCTAAATCTAATTTGAACAATGTCTACAGTAAACATATTTGATCATACAATGCATTAATCAGATGCATCAATCCATCATTATCCTAAAAAGTGTTTTGTTGCTGGTTTTCGTCCAACAGCCATGATTTATGATATTTGGGGGGAGGAGGGAGACATTAGTGGTCCCATGCAGACAGACTGACTGCTGGCTGGTTATTTAATTCCATGAGACAGAATAGAAAGACAGACAGGCAGACGGACAGACAGGAAGAGTGTGATGTTGGTCTGTCTGCACTCATTATCTCCTCACATCTCCTCCACTCTGCTCTCTCCTTTGCTTTTAATGCCTATCAGTGTATCAGACACCTCCACCCCATAACCAGATTGGGAGACAGCAGGTGTGTGTGTGTGTGTGTGTGTGTGTGCGTGCGTGCGCGTGTGTGTGTGGGTGTGTGTACATCTGTGTATGCGCACTCGTGTGTGGGCGCACTAGTGTGTGTGTTTTGGGGGATGGGTGGCATCACCATCACCATGGGAACCAAGGCTTGTAAAAAAGAAAGTAATTTGTCTGGTTTCTATGGCAACAGGCTACACAACAGCAAACGTAGGGAATGTTTCATGCATGTGCAGCAAGACTAAAGACACTGAATAAAATGTAGGCTAAATTATTTTGTGGCACCGGTCCTGTGTGACAGAATGAGAATATCTAGAAAGAGAGAGAAACATTTTGTCTCATCATTCCTATCAACAGGTTTTCACACACTCCCTTAAGAAACATATCTAGTAATCCTATGATAAGTTTTTGAAGGATACTATACAGACATCACAGAAAAACTACAAGAACATTAAAGGAATATCATAGAGGATAAAAATGCCATAAAGTACCATAAGGTCACTACAGACGCTAGATTCATATTCAGAGAAAGCTTTATTGGCATGAATCAGGTGAGTGTTGCCAAGGCATATTACAATAGTACAGGATAAAATGACTGAATATAATGAATATGGTACAATAAAGGAGAGACAAATTCAGTAATTAGAGGAACCTTTTTTTTTTGTTCATATGATAAATTATATGCAATGCTATACAATACTTGCATTCATATACAGTGCATCCTAGACAATTATCATCCCTGAGATTAATCATCTGGCAGCAAGTAACTAATTGTTTTCTCCTGAATTAATTTGGCACAGTATTGAGAACCATAGACACATCATAACTCCCTATATGGTTATTATAGGATTATCATAGCGGTACCATATAGAACAATGTCCCAATCACTATTGAGCATCAAACATTCACTATAATCCCTATAGTAATATTATAGGAATATATGATACCTTAGAGGATGAAAATATCATGAAGTACTACTATAACGTCACTATAAACACACTATAGAGCACCAGACACTATAGGAATATTATAGGAATATAGTGATACCATAGAGGATACAAATACCATAAAGTACTATAAGGTTACTATAAACACACTATTGAGTACTATAGACACACTAAGTTCCTATAGAAATATCATAGTGACACCATAGATAAAAATATCATAAAGTAGGCCTACTATAAGGTCTCTCTCTCTCTCTCTCTCTCTCTCTCTCTCGCTCTCACACACACACACACACACACACACACACACACACACACACACGCACGCACACACACGCTCCCAGTCAGTCAGTATGGAATGACTGTGTTTGTTTCTCTGCATTGCACGCGGCGCGGCACGGCGAGGGGCGGGGCGTGAGGGCGGTGCAAAAAAAAAAAAAGAAAAAAGAAAAAAGAAAAAAAAAGGAAAAAAAAAAAAAAATACGGTCCCCGGTTTGAAAGCCGGTAATTAGTGACGTGTGTTCCCCAGCACCGAGAGCAGTCGTTGGGGAGAGCCCGGTGGTGAATGAGCAGCAGGGGGCTCCGACAACCCACCGGGGGGAAATGAGGAGAGGACGACCGAGCCTTCTGCCGCAGAGGAAACGAAGATTAGGCTGTAACATCGGATTAACATCTCCGCCGGCCCCGGTGTGCGCCTCCACACCGTCACCATCCTGCCGTTTCACCGGGTTAATTAGCAATCCCCGGCTCCGTGATGACTTGGTGATGTAGGGTGGAGCTGGACGCAGGGACAGCCGGGAGGATAACATCTCGGTTTGGATGATCACCGTTATCACCGGGTCGGCTCCCCCCTTTCCCCTCTATAGGTATGTATACCTTCACTATAGAGTCACTACAGTATCTTCCCTGCAACCTGTCTGAGTGTGAATACCCATACGAAAAAGGACTATTGTAATCCTATTATGAATTTCAGAAGGGTAGACTACTATGCAAATACTATAAGTCTCTTTAGTAATACTAATTCCATAAAGGTCACTATAGCAGCACAGACACTTTAAGTCCTTATAGGCATATGAAAGTGATTTTCCTACTGCGCGCAGAGCCAGCATGCAGCAGGTCTGGTGTTGCACACAGCAGGGTCTGTGTAGTATTAAATGTGTCCATGCTTTGTAACCGCAGAGCAGAGGATTGCTGGCTCATTTGGCAGATTTCTGTCCGCTGCGCTATTCTTCCAGCTGATGAGTGAAACCCGGGGAAAGAGGCGCCGCTGTGACCGGGGGAGGGTTGGATTCTCCCCCGCCTGGTGACCTCCTGCTCCGAGGGACAAACCCTCCGACCACCGGCCCCCCCCCCTCCGCTCCCCTCCCCGGGCGGAGAGTGACGGAGACCCCGATGCGTCCGGCAGCTCCTGATGGTCGGCGGTGTTTCGGGGCATTCCGGTCGGTGGGAGAGGCTCGAGCCGCGGCCGCGCGCTAGGATGCTGCGCCAGGTGTTGCACGCGGGCCTGAGGAGCTCCTTCCACGCGCTGGGCCGGTTCGTGGCGAGCCACCCGGTGTTTTTCGCCTCGGCGCCCGTGCTCCTCTCCATCCTGCTGGGCGCCAGCTTCAGCCGGTACCGCGTGGAGGAGAACGTGGAGTACCTGCTCGCGCCCAAGCACAGCCTGGCCAAGATAGAGGGCAACCTGGTGGACAGCCTGTTCCCCGTGAACCGCTCCAAGCACGCGCTCTACTCCGACCTGCAGACACCGGGCCGCTACGGACGCGTCATCGTCACCACGCGCAAGGGCAGCGTGCTGGACCAGCTTCATCTGGACACCATACTGAAGGTGACACGCACGTGCACGCGCGCACACGCACATAATACTACTACTACGACGACAAATCAACTTTATTAATATAGCACTTTCCCAAAGACTGCAAAGTGCTTTACAAAGCAAATAAGACTAATAAATAAGTACAGTTAAAGTGTAGAAAATAAGGAAACAAAGACTAATAAGAATTTTAAAAAAGAGACATTTACAACAGCAATGAAACAGGACATAAAAATGAATATTATTAAAAAGCTTTCCTGTACAAGTGTGCTTTGAGAAGTGCACACATGCACTCAAGCTCACTCAGGCAGACACACACACACACACACACACACACACACACACACACACACACACACACAAAATCAGTGATTTAAGGGCCCTTGTGGAGAGGGAACAGGGAAATGTTAACAAACAATAGCAATAACAGATTGTATAACAGTAGGCTACTTTATGCCAGTACAAATTCTAATAAAATGAAATAAAGAATTCAGCTTCTGCCTTTGATAAGTATATCACAAAAGGAACAGGGTACATTGCATTTCCAGAATAGAACTTTAAAAACATATCAACATATCAAACATATCAAAATCAATTTTCTAGACACATTCAGACACACATAAACACACACATACACATACACACACACACATAGGTACAGGTCAGTGTCCGAGAGCCAGTGCACAAAACATCAAGATTCTGAAAAATGAATGATTGTTTAAGAGAACAACACAGTCCCGTTTCAAATAACCCTGACGACCGCGTTATAATTATGAAGCAGAGCGATTTAATTATGAGGTGGTCTTAGTCAGGATTGGAGGCCTCTCTCCACGTCGGCGCGTCTAAATGGTTTTATGAATATTAGTCTGACGCCCCTGGAGCAATTAGCGAAATGATTTCATGAAGTGATGAGGTTGTAATCAGAGCTTCCAGACTATAGAGGCCCAAGATAGCCCCATTGTGTACTAGTGTGTGTGTGTGTGTACGTGCCTGTGCATACCAGTATGTTTCTGTGTGTGTCAGGGATGGTTATTGTGACCCACTTTACCTACCCAGAAAACACTGTGGGTCCACTGAGGACTGCCACAGTTAGACAGGCTAGCTTAGGACTCGGCATCAGATGCTGCCAACAGGCTGCGAGGGAGAAACAGGTTGGTGTGCTGATGCATAAGGGAGGCTGCTATTAAAGGAAAAATCCATCCGCTGATACTCTTACACTGTTTCATATCATCAATCTGTGGTGTTCGGTGTGTTCCAGGAGTTATTTTGTGATGAAGTGAATTTTGTTTTTTGTGCGTGTTTGTACCCACCTTCTCTCATCCTGCTTTGTCTGCTTCTACTTCAGTTTGTGATTTCCTACATTTCCCAGAATGCTTTTCGACAACCCCCAGAGAATGTGCCTGAACTTGTTGCATTCAGTAGGTGTAGGTGGAGACAGTGATAGTAATAGTGTTAACGATAGCAAGAGCAAGTGAGTTTTTCCATTTGAGAGAAAGTGAGAGTCGCACCGCTTAACCAAACGCAACATGTCTTGTGGCTGCATTGCATTCTGGTCTATTGAGGCTACTGTCACTGGAGAAATTGGTCTCGATTGGTCTTGACTGGTCTTGATTGTTGAACATCGGTGCAAAATGGTGAATCTAGAAAGAAGCCCTTGCTTTTTGATTCTGGGGGACTGACACCAAAAGCTGACGTTTACCATTGATGAAAAATGTTCTCCTATTAAAGTCCATTGTAGCTGCGATGGAAATATCTTGACATGACATCATGTCATCTGCATTTGGCCAGTTATCCATGGGAATAAGAAAAATACACTTCCAAACAACAAAATGCAAAGTACATCACCAATAGCTGCTTTTTTAAAGGTGTTTTAGGGTGGCCAACGAAATTATGAATCTGAAGATCAGGATTAAAACAAAATAAGTTAAAGTTGAATAAGTGAGCTGAGGCACTAGTGATTTAATGGCCATTCTTGAAAGGATCCTAACAGGAAATGCTAACAATAATAATAACAGATTGGTGTTTTATGCCAGTAAAAATAATGACAAAATTAAATAAAGAATTTCATAAGTGCCTTTTACAAGTAAATCTCACAAATAGAGGTTACAAGGAGGGAACTTAAAAAACAAATCCATTTTCTAGACACATTCACACCAACACACACACACGCGCACGCGCGCACACACACACATGCACACACGCACACGCGCACACACACTCGGGTCAATGCAGCATTCTGAGGTGGGAGACAGCTCTGCCTATTTATGCTGTGGCAGAGACTGGCATCAGGGCTGTTGCTTAGTAACCAGAACTGTGGATGCTGGCACTGTTGTCCTCTCGCCATAGAAACAGAGGAGGATTCTGAGGCCACCATTGTTACTCTGACGAGTGACACAACATTATAGCGCACACACACGCACACACTCTTCCTCTCTCTCTCTTATTCACACAAACAAACACACAAAGCAGGCACCCACAGGAGGCGTGCGCGCCCACACACACACACACACACACACACACACACGTCATGGTCTGCTGGTTACTGCTGGATTCTGAAATGCTGCTGTACTGCGCAGCTATGAAAACTTTGACAGAACTTTTGTGTTTTTGCCACAGTTTATCCTGGCAAAATTGGGCCAGTGGGAAGCTAAATGACTTCTGAAAGCCCCCCTATACTTTTGTGTGTGTGTGTGTGTGTGTGTGTGTGTGTGTGTGTGTGCGCGTGCAGCTCCACAGGCGGATCTACCAGATGCAGGTGACGGTCCCAGCCACCGGCTTGAACAGCTTCAACTACTCCTTCTCCTACCTCTGTCTCCCCGACGACAAGAACATCTGCATCATCGATGACATCATCCGCGCCATGGAGGAGATCCAGTCGGCCCGCGCCTCCAACCGCTCCGCCCCGGTCCTGCGGTACCCGATCACGCGGCTGGCCGATGGGCGGCAGGCGTACATCGGCCACCAGCTGGGCGGGGTGCAGGGCTGGGGTCCCGGCGGGGCGGTGCGGGGTCCCGGGACGGGAGCCAGGGGGGAGGGGGTGCGTTCGGCCCGGGCGCTGCAGCTGACCTACTACCTCCAAGCCCGGGGCGGTCTGATGGACAGGGTGGCCGGCCAATGGGAAAAGGCCTTTTGCGCCGAGTTGCAGCACTTTGCGGCATTGCACCCTAAACTCGGCCTGTACCCCTCCACCTCTTCTTCTCTGAGGACAGACTTCCAGTTCTCCTCTGTGCTGGCGCGCCGCCCCCTGCTGGCCAGCCTGGGGGTGTGCAGCGTGCTGGCCGTGCTCTGCTGCTCCATGAGAGACTGCGTGAGGTCGAAGCCCTGGCTGGGCCTGCTGGCTCTGCTGTCGATCACTCTGTCCGGCCTGACCGCCGCCGGGATCCTCAACCTGACCGGGGCCACCTACAACTCCACCTACCTGGGAATCCCCTTCATCATGCTCGGTAAGTTTAAAGCCGCAATATGCGACGTCCGAAAAATATAAAAACGAAATCCAATGCACTTAAAATGAAGAGTGGAAGACTTTCGAGAGGCTTCATCATCAGATGACTGGTGAAACATCTTCAACTCTTCACTTTAAGTCCAGTGGATTTTGTTAGGGCCGGGTAAAAATATCGATTTTCCAAGTAATTGCTATTTTCATTTGGACAATCCGATATCGATTCTTAAAATCCAGAGAAAGATCTTTTAATCTATGCCTTGTGTGTAGATTTATGCAAAGCGTTATTTGTAACGGGCCTCCCCTCCCTCAGTTGTCAATGTTAAACATTAACCTTTTTAGCAATGCACCATATTATAGAGGGCTCCCTGTGCAGTTCACAGCATTTATTGTCAGAGAATTTCTTTCATATCTGAACAGTTGGTATTGTAACTGAAGTACCCTTAATTGAACCGATATTGAATCGAAGCGGAAGATCAGTGCCGATACCCAGCCCTAGATTTTGTTTTCATATCTTTTGGACATCTTACTACCTTGATGACTGAAATGAATCTACACAGACATACAATATGCAACATTTTTGACATTAGATATATACTGTATTATACCATATCAGTCTGTGTCTATCTGTGACCCTGTGTGTGCATGTCTCAATCCCCCCCCCCCCGGATGTTTGGGATGTTTTGGGGCGTACGCTGCTTGCTGTGGGCTGGGTCGCGGCTATCGAGCGCAGGGAAGTCATCGCAAAAACAGCAATGGCAGAAAGCAGTAAGAAACGAAAAAACAGCGAAGCTTAACGTGCGGCAGACATGACCCGTTCAGAACCACGGGCGAACACGGCATTGCAGACTGCCTGTGCTCGCCATCTGCTTCTTCAAAGCCTGTGATGGCTTTTACAGATGCCAGCCTCAGGCTAGATGCCATTTCAAAGTAGACAGCTTGTCAAGATGAGTGACAAGTGCTGGGGCGTGAACTTGACCAACCGGTGGGGAGAGGAGGGCGGGACTAGCAATACATTTCCTGACTAAAGGCCAAAAATTCCTGGAACTAAATGAAAGGTTTCGTTCCATTTTACATTTACGTGTTTCCAAACTGAGATCTACACTAGTCGCCTGTTACAAAATGAACAATAGCACACAATTAAATCAAATCACAGTATTGCTTTACTGGATTGTTGGCAACTTAAGTACTTGGATGAGAAAATAACACTTATACAGATTGGTTTCTCTGTGTTTTGGAACTATTAATGAACTTACAATGGAGATGGTGAAACTTAAGGCAATTATTTTTATTCCAAAATGGATATATGGTGTTTTGGGAATGAACTCTTCATATTTTGCTGCCAAGCAATATCAACCAAAGGTCTACTTACTGCCTTTTAATTGTGTTTGTTTCCCAGAACTATACGGCATATTGAGAAATCTACCAGCAGGTTTTTTTTCTATATAGATCAAGCAGCACTTTCTGCTGTTGGACTCACAGTGATTGCTGCAGCAGTTCACTATGGTTACCTCTGCACTCCTAATTATGCAGTCATTTGCATGTGGAATAGATGCTATAAAAACTTTATACATTTAGGTATGCCTTACTCAACTACTACGTAGTTTTCTTATTTGTTTGGACAGCGATAAAATGAAGGGAAGTGATAAAATAGGAGTAAAAAAAAAAACAGAAAGAAGACAAAAGTGCAGAAACAACAAAAGAAACAAAGCAAAGAATCACTATCAAGTTAGAACGCTTCACATGTGTGTAGAGGCATGTAGGCAGTTCAGAGAGGACTAGTAGTACATACATATTGGATGCTGTAGGATGTATGTAATCACTCATGCACATGCGTATCCCATACCATAATTACTCTGTAAAGTGGAGGAGGAAAGGCTGCTGTTAGGCTTAAAATAACTGGAGAGAGAGAGAGCAAGAGAGAGAGAGAGCAAGAGAGAGGGAGAGAGAGAGAAAGAGAGAGGGGGGAGTTTCTATGAAATATCAGTCCAAATGGGGGCTGAGAGAAGAATATCCTAAACAGAAAAAAACTGTAGATAGAAGGGAAGAAGGGAGGGTTTCTCAGGATGCAAGTGGGCAGACAGGAAAAGAGTGAGGGGGAGAGAAAGGAGAGATGGGACTCTAGGGCACAGAATGATAGCAAGAGACAAAGATATATATATATATATATATCTTCGTTTAATGCTTTGAGAACAGGAGGTAGTGACAGCAGAGGAACATTTTGCGTCTTGCTCTCTCTTCAGAATCAGACCGTATAGCGATCCGTTTCCCGGAGAAACCCTCAGCACCGCATCGCAGTACGACACAGCCTCATTTAATCCCTGCTTCACACTCCTGAACTCACACAACTGGCATAATGAACTGAACAAATGAATGTGATGATAGGGAAAAGAGTAAGCTGTGCTATTAGCCATGCATAATGTCCGGATTTTCCGTGATGATATATATGCGATTAGCATATTTCAATAGGAAATCAGTCTGTAGAGGGGTGCGTGTGTGGGGTGTGTGTATGTATGTGTGTGTGTGTGTGTGTGTGTGTGTGTGTGTGGCGGGGGGTGGGGTCTTGATACATTGTTAATACATGCATGTTTGATTCTGTGAGCTTTGGCCGAGTATTTTAATGTGTTTCATCTGTACATTCCCTTAGTTAAAACATCCATTATCAAGATGTTTGGATTGGTGAAATCGTAGTGCAATATGCAATGTGTTTGTGTGTGTTTGCATGTCTGTGTGTGTGTGTGTGTGTGTGTGTGTGTGTGTATTTGAGCAACAGGCTGTCTTGCCCCGACTTAACCCGCAGTTCAGTGAATACAGAGTCTCCACAGTGTCTGAATCCATTTTTATGAAAGTATAGTAAAACCCAGAGGCTGGAATGGGCTGGCAAAGTACCCATCTCTCTCACCTAATATTTTCCCATGTGTCTCGCTCAGTTTTTGGAGTGCGTGTGTGCGTGTCTGTGTGTGTGTGTGTGTGTGTGTGTGTGTGTGTGTGTGTGTGTGTGCACACTCACGCCTGTGTCAAGCTCCGGTGAAAATCAAAATCCTTGGGCGACTGCTGCCCCCAACCTCTCTCTTTGCTCTCCTCCTCTCTCTGCTACATTAACCCCCGCCCCTTTCACTCTCATTCTTTATCTAATTCCCTCTCTCTCAAATACAAACACACACACACACACACACACACACACATACACACACACAGACCTCCTCAGTCTTGCACCCAAGCCTGGTGTTAGTACGTTACGCCACTGCCAAGGTGTAAAGTGTTTTGGCGTGGTGAGGTCACTGGATGGAGAGAGGGAGGGTATTTATGTCACTGGTGAGTCACGGGTGCCATGGCAACCACGGAGGTGAAAACCATCTGCTGCACATGAACAACCATATGTACATGTATGTGCATGCACATGACATGCACGCACTCGTACATGTGCTGTACTCAAATCACCTTAAATTCAATTGCACATACAGATGCATTATCGAAGATGACAACAGTCATTAAAACCTTTTTCTTTCCATTATCTCGCTGATGTCATCTGCACAACCGCTTCTCACCTATAAACCTCTTCAGGAAGGAGGCTTTATCTTTATGCGTTCGATCGATTATTCTCAAGTTCTTTTGTTGTAATGGCTTGCTGTATAATCTTCAGCACTGTGCATATGTTCTATTCTTATCTATATGCTTCTCTCTGCTGCTGCAGTGACCTGATTTCTCCACAGGGATCACCACAAGGAAATGGCATTTTGATGGTGTCTCACTTCCATAATACGTCGTATTTCATTGTATTGAAACAGGATTTGCAGTTGGGTTGGACCATAACAAACATTCAGGAAGATTATGTGTTTTACACATAATCAAGCACAAATTCTGGGTTCTTCAAAATGAGTAAATTCCAGCCAGCAGGATGCAACCACGGTGTTTTAGGATAAAGAAACAGGGTTTCAGGGGGTCAACACCCAAAAATGCACTGCAGTATCTGGCCACTCGTAGCACTTTGATGTTGTGAAATTTTAGGTTTTATATGATCTCAATTGGTGATGGTGTTTTTATGTACGCCTACAGTTATGCCATGTGAATTAGCTAACAAAGTGAAAAAGTTTACAGTTGAAAAGACTTTACCGTTTCATCCGTAAACTAATAGCTTACCTGAGCCGCTCAGGCTAGCTCCTTTATTAGCCTCTTTTAGATCACTTCTTAAACTTCTTCTTTTTTTATATATAATGTTTTATTTATATTCAATTTTAATAAATGAATTTATTAATGCTCGGAATTGTTTTATCTCCTCCTCCTCCCTCCTGTTTTTATTCGCCTTCCTTTTCTTATTCCTATTTCTATTGCTGTATTATTTCATTCCTTTGCTATTCTTTTATCTGTAAAGCAGCTTTGTAAACTCAGATTTTGAAAAGAAAAAAAATAAAGATTATTATTATTAAATTATTAGTTTATTATATTATTAATGTTTCATACATGTTCCTCTCTGCCCCAGGTCACGGGCTGTTCGGCTCCTTCGAGATACTGTCGTCATGGAGACGGACGCGGGAGGACCAGCACGTGAAGGAGCGCGTGGCGGGCGTCTTCGAGGACGTCATGCTGCGCTTCTCCGGCTCCACCATGCTGCACCTGATGACGCTGGGCCTGGCCGCCTCGCCGCTCACCAACATGGAGGCCGTGCGGCTCTTCTGCCGCACCGCCGCCCTCGCCGTCACCGTCAGCTACGTTTACACGCTGTCCTTCTACAGCTCCTGTCTGGTGTTCACCGGATACTTGGAGACGGGGTACAGGCACGGCTGCTTCTGCCGGCGGGTCCCCAAACCGGACCGGCTGGACTCCAAGCCGGCCTGGTACCGGTGCCTCATGTACACGCGCTACCAGGAAGAGACGCACTCGCAAACGGCCAACCCGCCGCACGGGGTCGGACACGGTCACACGCACACGCCCAACCCTAACCTGACGCATGCGAACGTACATGCGCACGCACACGCGCACACAGCGAACAACCCCGCCGCCCACGCACACAGTCACGTGCCTAACCCCACACACACACATACACATCCTCTCACACACGCCCCGGCCAGCCCGGACCCGCATCCTCAGGACTCTCACCTGTTGCTAGGGTGTGTGCGGCGTTGCTATGGGGACTGGATCACCAACACCTACGTCAAACCCTTTGTGGTTCTGCTGTATCTGGTCTACATCTCGTTTGGCTTGATGGGCTTCCTACAGGTGAGGCACACACACACGCACACACACACAAACACACAAACACACACACACACACACACACACCGAACTCCTCTAATCCATAACAAATGTGTCTGTTGTCTATGCATACACACATACATGCATGCACATCTACTGTGATTGTGAGTGTGAATCTGTTGTCTACACACACAAATACACACACACACACACACACACACACACACACAGACTAACAGACACACACATGCACTCTCAGACACTTGTACACACACATAAAGCAAGCACACACACACACACACACACACACATACTCTTTAATCCGTAACAAATCTGATTCTGTTGTCTACAGGTGACCCAGGGTTCAGACCCCAGTGCACTGGTTGCCATGGATACAGCGACAGTATTGTATGCCCGTGCCCAGCAGCGTTACTTCAGCTCCTACTCCCCTGTCATTGGATTCTACATCTATGAAAGCGCCCCCTACTGGAACGCCTCAGTACAGCGAGACCTGCTGGAATACGCCAAAGGCTTCCAGCGAATCAGCTGGCTGGAATCCTACCTGAACTACCTATCAGAGCGCAACCAGTCCACCAGCCAATCGCGGGAAAACTTCACCCGCACGCTGCGCCACTCCTTCCTCCGCGAGCCCCAGTACGCTCACTTCTCCGACGACATCATCTTCGCAGAGCGCGGCCAGGGCGAGGAGCCCGACGTGGCGGCGTCCCGCGTCTTCCTGGTCGCCAAGACGACAGAGAACAAGCGCGAGGAGATGTCAGTGCTGCTGGACACGCTGCGGCGCCTCTCGCTCACCTCGCGCGTCCGCTTCCTCATCTTCAACCCCTCCTTCGTCTACCTGGACCGCTACGCCGCGGCGGTCAGCTCGCCCCTCAGACACTCCCTGCTGGCGGTGCTCTTCCTGCTCGGCCTGTCCTCCCTGGCCGTGGTGGAGCCGCTGGTGTCCGTGTGGCTGGGCCTCACCCTGCTCTCCGTCCAGTTCGGCGTGCTGGGCTTCATGACCCTGTGGGGCGTGGAGCTGGACTGCATGTCGGTGCTGTGTCTGATCTCGGCCCTGGGACACTCGGCGGACTGCAGCGGCCCCCTGCTGTGCGGCTTCGCCTCGGGCCGGGGCGAGAGCAGGACTCGCTGGGTGAGAGTGGCGCTGGAGAGACACGGGGTGCCCTCCCTACAGACGCTCCTCTGCTACAGCGCCGCCCTGGTGCCTGTGGGCTGCGTGCGCTCCAACCTCACACACACACTGTTCCGCTGCCTCACGCTCACGGCCGGCTGCTCGGCCCTGCACACGCTGGCGTTCCTGCCCACCCTCCTCACCTTCCTGCCCCCCTCCAAGGCCCGGGGCCACCGGCCGGGAGGGGAGGGGCTCCGACAGGAGGTGGAGTGCGTGGAGATGAACGACAGCACGCGAGTGGTCGATCAGATCACCACTGTTTGATAGAGCACGGGATGTTGTTATGGCCCCTCGGTTGCTATGGTCACCGCCAGCCGGGGATTGGTTCATTGCAGTCTGAGCAGCCACTGAGCATGCTGCAGACAAGAAGACCGATCCCTGTGGAGAAAGAGAGAGAGAGAGAGAGAGAGAGAGAGTGGGAGATGGAGAGAGGGAGGGACAGAGGAAGAGAGAGAGAGAGAGAGAAAGAGAAGATCGAGGGAAAACATATTTAAACAAGCAGAGGGAGAGTGGGAGGGTAGTAAAGACAGAGAGAGAGAGGGAGAGAGAGACGGATATCCAATGCAGTGTATCCATGGTTACCTGCTTGTTGCTAGTGTTGTGTGGCATATTAATGAGCTCTTTTCCAAACAGCCAATCAGGAGTTGAGAATCAGCTGAGGTCAGTCCTGGAAGTGACGTTATCACAGAAGAAGTGCCGCACCTTTCACATCCCCAAACTTGCTTTAGATCTGATCACATTGTTTGGCTACTGCTATCTCTTTGCCAGTATCAAGTTGCACAACCACAGCTACAATGAAATGAGCCTATGATCTGTACGATCTGAGTCTTTTTACTTTAATGCTGGATAAATAAAGGTCAAATTAAGAAAACATGGTCTTTATAAGATTTGATTTTGATTTGATTTGGATCTCTTTTAGCCCATTGGCTAATCTTCCAAGAGTCCACATTAAAAACATTTAAGCATACAATAATTCATATTAATACAACACATAATTGTTGACACACACATATCATATACATACATGCATACATACACACATATAACCTACATACATTGGCACATATCCTGTATGGACCTACATATATACACATATTCATCTACATGTGTTCACATATAATACCAATACTCTACAAACCTACTGACAGTGCAATACAATAGTGTGATGATAACTACATTTGAATCTTGAAATCATCTTGAAGTGCTTTCAGCTTTGATGCTGGTTATACTAGGTTTGTTTAAACTTTGGTATTTGGGGAAAGGTAAAAGGTCATCTTAAATGGAAAGGTTGTTGATTTAATAGCGACAACATTCATAATTAGTCTGAAACTGAAATATCAGAGTCATAAGTCAACAAATTGCCCAAGCATTTCAACCATTTGAGGTCTTTGTCATCTTCTTTCCTGTTCCTTATTACCAGAGTTTATGCCACCATTCCTCATTCATCCTTTTTATTTACTGTTTACATTAAGTACGAAGATTTTCCAACACATTATGGATTTCTGTTGTTTCCAATGTCCTGTTTCTGAGGCCTTGAACCCCTACCTGCTCATTGTAAAGTCACTCTGGATTTGATTATCAGCTGACACGTGTGAACAGGTGGTTTATATTTGTGTTTTATGGCTCGGCGAACGCGATATCTCAGGTGAAATCTCAGACACCACTGATTTTGCGGAAACTTGGAGGGATGATGCATCCTCACACTGTGTTTACAAAATGACACTGATTGGCCAAGTAGGGCGCTATAATTAAAAGTCAAAATTTCACACTTTGAAAGGCCCAAACCCCTACACCGCAAGTCTGACTGACACGAAACTTGCAACACAAATACAGCAACTGTATCCTTACAAAGTACACTGACTGGCCTGATGGAGGCGCTATAATTGAAGGTTAAAATTTCAAACTTTGAAATGCCATAACTGCTACACCACCAGTCTGATTTTGCTGGAACTTGGAGGGACGATGTTGTTGCTGATTGGCTCAAGTGCCGCCTGCATCATTTATACTTCTATATAGAGTGCTTTGAGTATAAATTCTCATACATTTTCACCTATATTGAAAACTATGTTCCTCCTTCTATCTTTCTGACCTTCTGCGATTCTTTAAGCTTGAATGGAGGTATTATTTGTATTCAACCTCATGCTATTCTCCCTCCACAAGGGAAAGTAAGCATTGCCTTTACTCCTGCATCGCTCAATTCATCTGTTCCTGGCTGAAGGTCTGTGTGTGGGAGTGCTTGCTATTGTTAATCCATGCTCTCTTTTAACCTGCTTCACACTTGCCTGAATAAAAGGATTGTTGAGCCTTTGTAAAACATGGGCTGTGATCCAACGCTCCGTACTCACACAATTACAATAGTGACTACAGTTCTTTTTAAATATGATCTTAGACACGAGGCATGCTGCCCTGCTGGATGTAGAAACTGAAGATTTTATTATTACAAAGGAAACAATGACTACTCTCTCCCTTTTGGTCTTTTGGGTATACTCAAAATATTTGCAGTCTCGCCCACTGTTGAGTTCAATCTACTGGAGAAAAAAAAAATCTCAAAGCAGTATTGTCAAAAGCCATGTTTTTAACACGACACTGTGTACATCAAATCTCAAAGTCAGTGGCTGAATCCTCAATTACTGACTCGTCAATTATTCAAAGCGTTCCAATATGAGATATACACATTTGAAGAGTGGGTTGAAAGCATAAGTCGGATTTATAATTACAAAATAGTTGATAGCACAAAATCTGAAGGAATTATTGTACTTTCTAAAGGACAGTAGGTAACTTGAGTCCTTAACTCCTAATAGATATTAGAAATACAGCATTTTGGAAAAGAACTCTTGAATTATAGGCTATTATTCCCGGACCTTAGAGTTCAGACACAAGAGATAGGAGTTCATCCCACTTATCAAACTAATTTAGTTCTTTAAACTGTTCTAGGCCAAGAATAGCATATGAGAAATCTTACTTTGCTTGCCATAACCCTTTAAAGATCCACAGCAACTCTTTGACACTTTCTGTAGCAAGCAAGACGTTTTAAAGCTTATTTTTAAATCACTATTAAGGACCGGGTCTTCTATATATTAGAGATGTTGAATGCTGAACTTCAGGTATATATATAAATATATAAATGTATGTATGTTTTTTTTTACAATTTGGATAGATAGCGTTTTGGAAATGCATTCATCTTTTCCGGAGCTCAGCTTTCACCTCATTCCTTCACCAAGATCCAGCAAAATTCATTATTTGCAGATACTTTACATGCTGAAATCACTGGAATAATCTTTGTTTTCCTTTTCTTTCTTTTCTTAGCCTTTAGACTCTGTTCAACATTTACCTTTTTGGCATTTAACCTGCCCCTCTTATCCAGAGTGACTTACAATGCATGAGCAGGTCTGGGTTCAGAGTCTTGCTCTTCCATGGGACTGAAGCCGTGACCTTTGTGTTGCGGGACGGTCTCTCTGACTGCTGGGCCCCCCTGCTGCTACAGACAATTATTTTAAAAAAAGAAAAAAACAAACAACAGACTTTTATTAATAAACATTCAGCAGCAAGTCGCTCTCTGTGAATGTGGAGGCATATGGCAGAGCTACCCAAGCCTACCTGTCACACACACACACACACACACACACACACACACACACACACACACACACACACACTAACATACTCAGACAAGCACATATGGCAAGGCAGTCCAGATGCTCTAAAACCCCCTGGACTGGAACGTACCATTTCAGCCCGCATCCCCAGATTGGACTGGACCACTTCTGCCGAGCCGTGATGAGTTATCAGTTTGAATAATTTGTCATCTCTGTCCAGCATGGGAGGTTGCACACACTCACACACACACACACACACACACACACACACACACACACACACACAGGCGCATGTTCGCGTGTGTTTGAGGGAAGGAGAATTTAGTATGGTTTAATGTAGCAGAGAAAAAAGAGGAGAGCAAAGAGGGAGTTTGGGGGCAGAAGTTGCCTGAGGATTTTGATTCACTGGAGCTTGAACTGTGCTCACACACACTCTCACACAGACACACACTCTCTCACACACACACACACAGGCAACTAACTCACACAAAACTGCTGTGTCACTGGAGAAGAGCAGTAATGTGCTGCAGTACTGCTTCGCTCTGCTGATTTTTTACTGTTTTGATATCCATCAGTAAAAATTTAAAAAGAGCAACACTGGAGCTTCAGTGGCAATAATCTTTGTAGTCTTTATTGCCCCCTTGTGGTCAATGGTCAACTACTTAATTGTCTAAGATTCCTCTTCCCCAACACATCCACACACACACACACACACACACACACTCACACAGTAGAGGCTAGTAAAGGCACACTGAGGTTTGTAGACGGAGTAGTGGCGCCCTGAGGCTCCTCTTGTCTTGTTTGGATTAATTTCACCTCTGACGTCAGAGCCATTCCTCACATTCACAGCCTAGACATCAATGTGTGTATGTGTCTGTGTGTGTGTGTGTGTGTGTGTGTGTGTGTGTGTGTGTGTGTGTGTGTGTGTGACAGAGAGAGAGGTTAGATGTTTGACCGGTTTGGTAACTTGTATCTAACATTTCATACTTTGGGCTATGATCGTGCCTGTTTTTGCAATTTGTTGCATTTCTCCATATCCCTCATACTTTGGCATGGATACACACACACACAGACACAGACACACACACACACACACACACACACACACACACACACTCGATAAAGGCTAATACTCTGTCCAGGAACTGTCTAGCTCTGCATCCTGTGGTACCAGCTGCTGCCCTCC
Organism: Centroberyx gerrardi; assembly: GCF_048128805.1. NCBI lineage: Eukaryota > Metazoa > Chordata > Actinopteri > Beryciformes > Berycidae > Centroberyx > Centroberyx gerrardi. The sequence continues at coordinate 5,664,020 of NC_136018.1, read as the reverse complement.
AGGCAAGAGAGGAAAGAGAGAGAGAGAGAGAGAGAGAGAGAGAGACTCATCTCCTTTTCCAGGCTTTCACTTATCATTACTAATAAAAATCAACAGGTATGTGATCTTTATGGTTCATTCAATTGACCTCCATAAACATACAGTATATTTGGATAATGTATGCGCAGAACAGTGTTCAGGTGTGTTTGTTTTGATCTCTCTCTCTCTCTCTCTCTCTCTCTCTCTCTCTCTCACTCTCTCTCTCTCCACTTCTCTTTTCCAGTGTAGGGTGTGTCATTATTCACTCTTCTGTCTCCTCGGGCAGGCTTCACGTTTCAGAAATTTTGATTTCCTGACTGCGCCACGACACACACGTGTCAGACGTACAGATGATGCTCTTGTGTAAGAGGCAGGTGGTTTGTAGAAGAACAAGGCAAAGAGAGAGTAATTAAGGACAGAGAAGAGAAGAGAAGAGAAGAGAAGAGAAGAGAAGAGAAGAGAAGAGAAGAGAAGAGAAGAGAAGAACGATAATATTGAGACAAGTTGTGACAGAAACTTTCATGGTGACATCTTTGGAAGAGTAAGAAGAGATGAATGAGAAGAGGGGAATGATGGAGAGACACAGGCACCGTGTGACCAGAGTGAAGGGGACAAGTCCTCCTCCGTAGGACACACACACACACACACACACACACACACAGACACACACACACACACACACACACAGACTGCGGTTGCCTCTCCACAGCATCAGGTAAGCTTGCAGTAAATCCTGTAAACTGTAAACACTGTTATTCGGATTGTTAATGGATCCTTTCTCATTTCAATGACTTGCTCAGTTTGATCACCTGACATAACAAATCAAGGACTTGATGATAAGCTGAATATGTGAACTATAAAATCTATATAAAAGGTGGTGGATGACACATATTCAAAGAGGTTGCATAACTGTAATCCAACTCAAAAATGAATCTGATTGGGAGAACATCCGTTGAAGAATCTTCACTACATGTAATTTGCTTTGAAAAAGGAAAACACTGGGAAGCAGAGGGGTTTGTAGACGTGGTTTTGGTAAACAGAGTTGAAAGCTAGCAAGGATCTGCGTGACAATAGCAGTCTGGGTTCTGTATAGCCTCCAGGTTTAAACAGGTACTGTATCTCTTTCTGAAATTACCCCCTTACTGAGACTACTGATTGTAGTTTCAAAATGAGATAAGAGATTTTTGTTTTGAATGCTTGATCTGCATTATTACAACTTTTTGTTGATCATTACTTTAGATAAGAAAGTGCGAATACACCTACATCTTAGAAAAAGTTGAAATAAACTGAAATTATCAGCAGTGATGTAGTTTCTCCTTTAAGATATTATGAATTTTGTTACCCAGAAATAGAAGTAGCACTTTATGTAAGATGTCTAGCCTTTACCCTTTAGAGATGGGAGCGGTGATACAGTCATGCCTTTAATATTTCTTATGGGACAAAGGAAATAACTTTTTATCTCGACTTTTTTTTTTTTTTAAACTCTGCTTTCATCTCAAAAGCTCCCAGACAAAGCTATGTCTCCTGCACAAGTTCACCTGAATAATCTGTTTTAATCCATCTGGTATCATAGATTTCAGATAAGTAAAGACTGGGAACTCCAGTGAGTGTGGACCAAATTTTGTGGATCGAATTTTGGTGGCTGGTCTGACTTGTAAACCAAACATACAGTAGATGCATTAAATTTGCATAAATGAGTAGAGATGACATTTTACCGCATAATGTCACCTGTTAAAGTTCATACCACGTACTTCAGCCTGCTAATCCTGTAGTTCAACATTTTTAATCAGGTTCTGGATGAGTCAGACACTCCCTCCATTACAACACAATCACAACACTCCAGCATGTGCATGCATGTTTTTGTTTTTTTTGGTTCTTTCATGTATTTTTGAGCGGTAAAGAACCTGGGTGGCATCTTTTCATTTATGTTGAGGTTGAGGTGAAGGTTCAGGTGAAGTTTAAAAATAGGACCAGATCAGTTGCTAAAGGAACAGTATGTTTGAACGTACAGTGAAAGAAGACAATATCATCTCATAAGTCATTTCTGAGCCAATTTCTCTGTCATATCTGAAGTGTCAGTTGTAGATAGGCTTGTACTCTATGTACATGCATGTGATTTAGCTGGTTGGTTTTACCCACGATGACTTATAATAAGAGCAGTAGAACAAGTGAATAAGTAGAATAAGTGAACATTTGGAAAGTTTTGTTCCGTAAAGACAATGTCCACCAACCAGAAATGTGACACATAGTCTGTTTTTAATATTGAACATAATGGAACTTTTTTTTCCCACATAAAATTAGATGGTATTTGGGATGAAACCCTTCATTTTAATACAATCATCTCAAGTGGCCTGTTTGCAATGAAAGACAAGAGGCAATGAGACCAAAAATCATTTCCACAACAGAAAAAAGGCCCCTTTTTTACACTTTTGTGCTAAAACGCACCCGCTCATGACTCCAATGAACATGTAATTTTATATAAGCAACTTTGGAGATAGAGCGCTTATTGAAATGATACAGCAAAGCCTTTGTTTTGTATCCTGACTCAAAACTCGGAAACAAGTTTGCTTGTTCCAAAGAAGGCTTAGTAGCTATGAAGAGAGAGTGACTGAGACAAAGCTTCACCAAATGTCCTCCTTAAAGGTCACGCTGCAGTGTGTCTGTGGTCCTTCTTAGGGATTCAATTTCAGCTAAGGACAGTAATCGTCCATTTGAAAAGTTTGATTCCAAAATAAAATATATCCATTTTAGAAAAAAATCTTATCAACCAAGCTTCCCTGTATTGTTTTAAAATTGTTGTCAGTTGTGTTGTCATGAGAGTGGGAGACACTTTTTTTTTTTGTGCTAAATCTCATTCTGGAAGGAAACTTCATATTTCAGCTGATATTAATAAAGGAAACACAGTCAGATAGAAACAGATGCTTGCAAAAAAGAAAAAGAGATTAGATCTGATGCTTTGAATTTTCCTTTCTGAAACACAGTCTCATTGCAAGGTGTCATGTCCAGCTTTACATATAATATGTTTGGATCTTAACTACATGGACATGTGCAAATTTTGCAATAATACACCAAGGTGTAAGCAAAACACAGACAGAGACACACAGACACACACACACACAACACCTACCTGTAACTTATGAGGATGTGAATGCAGTGAGGCGTAACCCAATCTGCCGTGACCATCCCTGCCCTGCAGTCAGTCAGCCAGCGTAGACAAAGCCTTAGATACTATTAAATATTCGTCTCACTTTACCAGGAGTAAAAAAGAATTTCTATACGATCCCATAACAGAAACTGAAGGGGAAAATAGTGAGAAACCATGATCATATGCACACCTAGACACGCAACGTTGGATTAACTTCAGACAGGTCTTCTTTGTCATTGACAAACAAAGAGTTATGAAAATTATGTACACAGACAGACAGAGACACAGATAATTATCAGATATATGGAAAGAGGAAGGAGGAAAACAGAGACACATACATACACACACACGCACACACACGCACACAAACACACACACACACACACACACACACACACACAGTTAACAGAACAGGTGCTGGGCAGAGAGTCTAATGAGTCCCAAGTCTGTCATTGTTCTCACTAAAACAGCATGAATGTAAATATTCCCTGATCTACTCAAGACAGCCAGAAAATAGGGGATGGAGTAGTAGTAGAGTAGAGTAGTAGTAGTAGGAAAATAAAAGCCTTAAAATAAAATCTTTCTGAATCCATGTCACCTCGTGTTTCCAGGAGGATGCATGGCCTTTGCCTTGAAGGACAGCGGCGATGGAGCCATCATTTCCTCCCGGTCATCTGGCTGTGGGTGCTGGTGGCCGCTCCACCCACAGGTAGTGAGTGAATCCCGGAGAAAAGAAAGGAGAAAACATTTGCTGATTGATGATTGTTCTAGGGACATAACAATATTTGTTGCATCTGTAAAGGGCTCCCAGGTGGCGTAACACACCCTCTGGCAGCCATATTGGAGGTCCTCAACAGCTAATTGTGTTTCTAAACTTGGCCATTTCAAAAAAACTGAAAAGACCCATTCATTTCTGTGTTGTTTTTGATGGGGAACTGATAATTTCCCCATCTGATCATCAGCTTGTTAGCAGCTAACCATTGTCTTGTAAACTCATCTGATTTACGCACTAGCTAACGAATAGTTGGAGCAAATGCTAATGCTAGTAGTGGTAGCTAGTAGTTGCATGTTTACACTGACATTGGGTGCTTTGCAAAGTTGGCTTGCTGGCTTCTAGCTAGCCAAAAGCCAGCTGTTAGTGTAGGTTAATCATCAAGGAGGAAAACCACATATAACAAAAAACAAGTATGTCATTCATAATAAACTGCGGCCAGATTAGTGCAGGTTATTTTAGGTGGGGCCGTTGTGACAAGTGGTAGCGTCTAGTATCCCATGACTCTATGCACAGTGGGGTTATTTGAATTTGAATTGAGTGTTTACAGTACATCCATATTTCATTCAAGGGTCTATGAGCTATATTTAAATGTTAGAGGAGTCAATTAGAAAAACTATGACCAAAACTGTGTCTGTAATATATAATCCCAAAGTTATGAATGATCATATTTTAGCATAGCCAAGCCAAATGATGAATTCCATCTCTGTAATCAAAAAGTCATTTTCATGCTAGAGTGATACACAGATACCTAGATAGCTAGGCTAGTATGGCTAGTTTGAATTTGGAAGGTCAGCTAGGCTAACTAGCTAAAGTAGATTACTTAGAATGGTTAGACTGCATTTTTTTCAGTTGCAGAGTGCTAGGCTTACCTCCTCTCATACTCCTTAATTGCCTTTTTCACTGGGCTTCAGTCTAACCCTAGTCTGGTCTAACTCAACCAATGAGATTATTTCTGCCTCTGCATTTCTTTCCTCTCTCTCCACCTCCCTCCCCTCAGTCCTTGGTTATTTCCTGGGGGACAGTAAGGCAGTATTAAGCGGCTGTGGGGACCACTGGATCCTGCAGGACAGGGCGGCCATGCCTCTGCTCTTTCAGATGACCGTGTGCATCCACATCCGCGTGGTGGTCCCGGGGTCCTGGGTGGCCTTCTCTTACAGCTCTGCCCGCGCACCCAGGCCTGAGCTGGGGCTGGAGGGAGACGATGGGGCGCTGTACGGGTGGCTGCTGGGGGTCCGACACCGATTTCCTCTCCAGCTGTCCCCAACACACTGGCACAGGGTGTGTCTGAGGAGGGACGTGCGGGGCAACTCCTTCAGCCTAGAGGTAATGCATACTCAGAGGTGGTAGAAGTACACAAATTCCTTACTCAAGTAAAAGTGCAAATACTCATCTAAAAATATACTCTGGTAGAAGTTGAAGTACCATTTCGAATTCTTTACTCAAGTCAAAGTATAAAAGTACAGTCTTAAATTTACTTAAAGTATAACAGTATAACAAGTCCTAAAAAAGGCATTTCTAATGAACTAAACGGGGGTTCTCTGTTACTCAGAAAGAGTCGGCACCTCAAATCACTAACGTTAATTCTAGGACAGCTGAATTCACTAACATTAATTCTCTGCTCTCTTGTTGCTTCTCTCTTCTTCGTGTTGCTTCTCTCTCTGTCCCTTTCCCTCCTTTTTGGTGTCACTTTGATGAACAAGCAGACAATCACATTTGGGTCTTGATCAGCTGCTTCCGGCATTGAAGCTGTCTGATGCGGAAAATTAAAAAAACTAAAAAAAAAAACTAAAAAGTCTTAAGTGAAAGAAAACTACAGTAAGAAAGTATTTTTACTTCATTACTTCCCACCTCTGTGCATACTATCACCAGGTCTACACACAAGTATTTGCAAATCCTATTTATTGTTTGTTTTTTATAGCCCTACTTATCTAGTTAATCCTAGTAGATACCATTTGGGCAAGGTTTGGAATGCAGGACAATACAGTGAGCACCAGAAAGTTTAGACAAGCGCAGAGAAGTATGTGCAGCTTAGTTTAGTATAGTTTTGACTGACAACATGCCTGAATTGTCCTCCACCCTTGCTATTCCAAGCAAATAAAAACAAATGCTGATTATGAATGATTTAGCCAACTGTTTTTACCCTTTATCTTCTTGGCTTTTTCTATTTGTTTGTAAAGCATTTTGTACTGTAATAGTGTTTTAATGAAGTTTATTCATCACTATTTGACCAAAGTCGTCTTTTATACACTGACATACATCACTGACATTTTCAGGCGTCTTGGTGTTATTTGGTGCGAATCCAAGTTTGAACGCCATTGTTCTCACCTGCCCTAACAAACCGAACTAAAGGAGTAAATGCTTTAGAGTTCAAATAAACCACATAAAAAGTTGTGAAATGAGCACGAACTCTGAAACGCAGATTTACATGCTGTGGACACAAATTATGTTCTTCTGCCACAGATTGAATTCTGTGACAATAACACAAATTGGCATTTTCAGCTAAAGGTTGGCTAATGGTTAATTAAGTTTAAGATAAGATAAGATAGCACTTTATTGATCCCCTTGGGGAAATTCAGGATTTAGGCAAGTAAATTTAGGCAAGTAAAACAACTTTGGTTAAGGTTAGGGTTAAGGATATGGTTAGGCAACTAAAACAACTTGGTTATAGGGAAAGGTTTTGGTTTTGGTTAAATCGCTACAATTTAAAATTTCACTCACAGTAGAAATTTCCTTTGTACAAGCTGGGAATTGAGCCCCAGTCGCCGGCATTGAAGGGAAACTCTTCCACCCATCCATCACTCCGACAACACCCTGAGTTTCAACCGTGCTACTTCAATGTGACACTACTTACTGTTTATAGTTATGCCTCCTTCACATAACCGTTTTGTGGTGGGAACACAGAATTTTAACGCTTTACATGCCACCAACACATAATTTGGTGTTAACAAGTTGTGTGCATTTCGTATATTTGTGTGAGATCAGGTTGAAATAAACTCCTCCAAACATACTTGGTGTGAATGCGATGATAAATGTTGCATTTCTCAAGTCCAAGCTACAACAACTGTACAGCTGCAGCAAAATGGCCACTACTCCTTGACTACTTTATGTCCTTCCATAGGAGGTATCACTGCATTACACTGAACAATTGTACTAAGGTAACACTCTCATCCAGAGCAACTTAAACGCTTTCTTGAAGTTCTAGCTGCTTTTATTGAGTGAAATATTAAAATACAAGACGCCATGTTTTTATGGCTGCACCATTACATCAAATGGAAAAAATCTAAATGTTTGTGCATCATTTTATACATGTTTCCCTGTAATTCAGCATGACACATTTGGTATCTTTGGAAACCTTGGGATCTTGACTAGAATTTAAAATAAAGTTTGGTGGGTTTGAGTGAAGCTCGGGTGTGCAATATGCGTTTGTAATGATGGTCCCGCCGGTGGTTTAACAATATGACTGAGCAGGTTTGGTTTCAGTGTCTTGCTCAAGAACACACTAGTGGACACAGTGGTGGATACACTGTCTCTCTGTATCCACTAGGCCACCTACACATGCTGTATGTAATTTTTTCAGGTTGACGGGGAGGTGGTGGCTGAGAGGACGGTCATTGCTCAGGCCATCCCCCCCTCTGGCTCCCTGCGGCTGGGCTGCCGACCTAGAGACCGACCCCCGGGGGCCGCGCTGGCAGAGGTGGAGCTATACCTGTTCCGCATGTGGGCAGACCTGGATGACCATGCCGCCTGCGAGGAAGGCTCTGTGATTGGCTGGGACTCTCAGTTTTGGGGCGTGACCAGTGCCAGGGCCAGACAGAGAGACCCTAACCTTCCGTGTGGTGAGACAAACACGCATAAACTCGTCATTGAATCATAGACAGCTTGATCTTATCTCTAGTAGGTATTTCATATTTGTTTTACCTCTTGTAGATATTCTATATTTCTCTGATCGCTCTGGGCCATTGTGCATGAATGACATTACTAATTACTAACTGCATTGCTAATATAATGCAGGGTGATCTCTCATGTCCTTTCAAATGGATTTCATGATTTCATCAAGGTAATAGACTAACATAATAATAATAGCTATATAGCAATAATAGCTAACTAAAATACTGCATGGCATTAGGTAGGCAGCATAGAAGTCCCCTGATGCGTCTTTCCTGTATTGCTACAGTGGTCACCGCAGCCTATTAGTTCACAAAGTATAAATGATTATTTCAAAATCAAACTTGTATCTCAAGTCCATCAAGTTTGTGTTGCTCCGTGCACAGCAGTGCGCTGGCTTATAAGGTGCTGATGAAAAATTCACAAATGAAGAAGAGGCCAAGAGGCCTATATATATAATATTATTATATAATATTTATTATTATACAAATATTTATGGTAAAGCTTTATTTTCCAGGTCCACAATTTCCTATTAATTTCCTAGAAAGGAACTGTTAATTTCTTAGGAAGTTTCCTGGAAAGAACCATGAAATGATGTTATATAGAAAAAGTAAATAGTCTGCTGGAGTTGATAAGATACTAAAAGAATTTCCTGGAAAGAACTGCAAAACTATAAATCTTTTATGGGAAAAATAATAGGCAGAGATCAATTATCAGAAGTCATTATTCATATAATTATATAATATAGTTATTTGTTGAATTCTTAATTAATTTTAGTTAATTTCTAATTTTCTATAGAACTACTACATCATTTCATGGTTCTTTCCAGGAAACTTCCTAAGAAATTAATAGTTTCTTTCTAGGAAAGTATTAGGAAATTGTGGACCTGGAAAATAAAGCGTTACTGTATTTATTATAAAACATGTAGCAAACTACGCATTTTGCCTGCAGGCCTGGTCAGGTTTGCCAAGTTTGTATCTCTCCAAAGACTGCTCATCAGAACATTTCTTGTGGCTCCTGAGAGCTGGAAAGAGCAAATCTTCCAAATAATTCCTCTCAGGATGGAGCAGTGATAGAGCGGTAGTGTGGAGTTACATGCAGCACATTGCACTAAGACGTGGGACTTCTATGGTGCCTTCATCTGTAATGATTATGTAGAGAGTTGTGCATGTGTTTAGAGCATGTTGGACGGTGAACTTTGCATGTTTTGTGCTTCTTGTAGAACACAGACGGGTGAGACGTTGGGCAAGATACTGGGCACATATCAAACGGATTTTTGGTGTGTTACTGTGTCTATTACACATTTCATGCGTGTGTGTATATGTGTCTGGGGCCTTATGTGTATGTGCATAAGTGTGTGTATGTGTGCATGAGAGAGAGAGGAAGAGGAGACAGAGAAAAAAAGAGAGACGTAATATAGGGAGAGAGAGAGAGAGTGAGAGGTTTGTGTGTAGAGGTACATCACACTATTTTAAGCAAGGAAAAGTCTTAATCACCACATTTACTGTTTCAGTATCTTTATTTGGAGTACCTGGTCGCTTGTACTTAACTCCACGGGATGGTAAGTATTACTTAAACTCTGTTTTCACTCTAACATCAGAAACAATAACTAATGAAACAATATCTACAATCTCCTCAACTACAGTGTTACCTCCTGATTATCACTTGACTTCCCCCTTCCTACTCCTTTACCAGCATTATCTCGCACTACTACTACCTCAAGTCCTGTCATAGCAACGTCTCTCAAGCACACGCTCAGCCAATCACAGGTCACAGGTGAGTGATGATGACAGCAACACTGACATTATTGCCATGGTAACATGAGGATAGAGCATGAAGGTACAACTGGTACAATGTCAGCGATAAAGTCACTTGCACTGCATGAGTTACACTGTAAAAGCTACACTGCATGACCGCCAAAACATTTCCATTTAAAACATTTAAAATTATTTAAGAGCCTGTTCGTTACTGTTTTGTTAGTAGTAGGTTAAACTAGTAATCTTTGATATCCTCATGGCATTTTGGCAACATCTTTGCCGCTAAGCGTGTGTTTCTGCACTGCACTTCCCAGAGATCACCTGTCAATCAAACAGTGTGGGCGGAGCTTGGATTTTCTGTTGATGCAGTTTGAGTTTCTCTTTTCTTTGTCTGTTCAGCCATGGTGGCTATCGCTGCTCATGCTAACTACCCAGTTCGTCTTCTATTTATCCCAAACACATTTCTGTTGCTGCTGCTGGAAACGTAAAGCGCATCACTTCCTGTGTGCCAGAGGATTTTTCCTTGGAAAGACCACTTTACACCAGGTGTTTAGGACAGTAAATGTAGCAAATGTAAAAGCTTTAATTAACTGGGTATAGGTCGAATCACTGTTGTGATAAACTTGCGATAGACAGTAGCAAAATGGACATTTATTTATATGAAAATGCCGTGGATAATAACTTTAAGTATTCTAACTGAATATAATATGTTGTAACTTAAAAACATGACAGCTGTCTTTATTTCCTATTTATAGTTTCACCAATGAGCGAAGCCAGTGGCACCCGTTCCACTGAACAACCCACTGATCATCCCGCAGGCATCAGCAGCCAAACAGAGCATCCATCAGTCACACCGTCACTCAATTCATCCGTTACCACGACTACCTCAACAAATGCGACCCCGCCCACAACGCTGAGCCCAGTCAGCCGGAGCACAAATTCACCAGCCGCTGACGGGACGCCATCTTACACTGCGGCCATGTTATCCACCACTGTGCCTGCTACGACAGTGACAGCTAACAGAGATCCAGATCACAGTCCAGTTTCACCAGTAACCAGTGATCACGGAGCTACTTCAGACGCCACGTCTCATCCTGCAAGTTCAGCTCCGCCCTCTGATGCCAGTCCAACCAATCAGATCCCAACCAGTACCCAAACTTCTCCAATCACAACTCTGCGTGCCAACCAAACCACGCCCCCAAAATCACTCACAACAGGTTAGTCTGATGCACACATATTTGATACCTACGTGTGTGTGGGTGTGGTATAATAACAGACCCAATCTCAGCGTTGTTTTGATGCAGTATAGGCCTGTTATTACTGTAGTACTGTGCTACTGATGTGAAGCAGAAACACATCACCTGCTTTCATCTGCTTTCTTTATTCTTGTAGGATCCCCTCTGGTAAACTGTGATATCACCCAGCTCTGTTCCAATGAGCGTAAGTGATGTTCAGCTTTTGTCCAATCAAAGCATTTCATTTACTACCAGCCAAAAGTTTGGGCACACACATTTTTCTTTATTTTTACCATTTTTCACATTTTTAGAATAATGGTAAAGACATCAAAACTATGAACAAATGGAATTATGCAGTGACCAAAAAGTGTTAAACAAATCAAAACTGTCTTATATTTTAGATTCTTTAAAGTAGCCGCCATTTGCCTTGATGGAAAGGCAAAGGCTTTGGAAAGAAATTCATACATAGGCATCAACTTCACTATTTATATTTGTCTGAAAAACAAATTTGAAGCATTTAAGCATAAGCCTTTCGAGCAAAATGACTTTAAGATAGTGAAAAACATAGTGCATTCAATCAGGTGTGTCCAAACTTCTGAATGGTAGTGTACATATTTCTGCTCTTACAACTTCATTTTTTTCCACAGATGCTTACTATTGGATGTTTCTAAGCGTGAAAGCCACAGGGACCAATAGGACTGAGACAGATGTCCACGACTGGGTGAGAGTGACAACGCTCATTTCTACACTTCTACACTGTTGGCTTGTAATGCTTTTAAGTCCCCGCCCCTTCACCATGTCATGCTTTTAAACGTCACCTCCTCACAAACAAGTCTCGCAAGCAAATTATTGGTTTGCGAGTCATTATCAGTTGATTCCTGCCAAATGGAAAGAGGTAGCTGCACATTCCTACCCTGGGTTACACCTGAACTTAGTTTTGACTGGGACTGTCAGTGGTGGAAATGATCATACATCGCTTTTTGTGATGGGGAAGTAAAGAAACCTGAATGGAATGCCATTACATTGTGATTAAGACGTTTAACAATCTCTCTCTAGCAACCTTCTCTCTCTCTCTCTCTCTCTCTCTCTCTCTCTCTCTCTCTCTCTCTTCTCTCTCTCTCTCTCTGTCTCTCCCCATCCTCAATTCAGTTTAACTTGCTTTATTTTTCTATCAAAGATGGGAACAATGCAGAATTTATACATTAAATCCCTTTTCCTCTTGTATCAGTATGTGCATGTGCATATGTATCAGCTCCCATATAGTATCTCTCCCTCTTTCTCTCTCTCTCTCTCTCTCTCTCTCTTTCTCTCTCCCTCCCTCAGGTTTCAAATGTGTTTAGTTGTGACACTGAGGCGGTCAGAGCTACAACAGCTGCTCATGATGCAGACATGATGGATTTATGTCAAGGTGGCAGAAAGCTTCAGGTCAGTCTCTCAGAAACGTGCATCATCCCTTCACGTAACACAATAAAATCAATTTCCATCTGAAATACTGTAAAATATAAGATTGTGAAAACCTGGTTGATCATACTGATAAACAACAACAACCTCACTCCCTTCTCCCTCTCTCTCTCTCTGCAGATAGTAGAGGTGTCCTGTGATGCAAATGAGGATATAAGGTAACAGCGTGTCTTTGTTTAATTGTTGTAATATCCGCACACTACTTCCTCTCAGTGGTGTGAATACTTTGTTTATGTTGTGTTAGGCGTGCAAACTGCAGCCTGCTGTTGCAGCTCAGCCACGCTGTCTCAGTGTGCAAACTCCAGCATGCACTGCAGAGAGCTGGAGACGAGCCGCTGCAAGCAAGACTGATAGGAGAGGTGGAGAGAGTTGGTTGGTAGATCTATCTATCTATCTATCTATCTATCTATCTATCTATCTATCTATCTATCTCTCTCTCTCTCTATCTCTCTCTCTATCTATCTATCTATCTCTCTATCTATCTCACTAGCTATCTCTCTATCTATCTATCATACACAAACATGCAAAAAAGCACCCACACAGATACACAAGGAAATACACACCATTACACCTACACCTACACACACTCACACATGCATGCTGCACACAGACACACATACACGTGTGCAGACACACACACACACACATGCACGGTATGTATATGAGTGCACACACACAAACACATGCATTTATGTGAGCAAGCAAACACACACAAACATGCACATACACACAGAAATGTGCACCATTACACCCACGCCCACTCACACATGCACTTGCACACACAGGTGTGCATGCACATGCATACACACACACACACAGACACACTCATGTATGTATATGAGCACACACACATTAACACACGCACATACACGTGTACGTACACGTGCAGGCAGACTTACACACAATTACAAACACATTTACATGTATTTTACACACACACATCCACATGCATATGCAAAAATGCGAAACGCATACACACACACACACACAGAGTATTGCTCATATTGATTTTGTCGACATCATTTGATAGGTCGAGAGCTGTGTGAGGATGTGGAGCCCTCGAGTGGTGGTTTTTTAAGATGCACATCCTCATCTTCACTGGGTGATATCTGTCAGTCAGACACACACTCCGGCCTCACATGGTGAGCACCATCTTTGTGTGTGTGTGTGTGTGTGTGTGTGTATATACCCTATATGTGCGTTTGTATGTGTTCTGTGTATCTTATCCATGTCTGTCCAATAGCTCCTTCATAGAGCTAGGATCCACTCCACTCCCACAGCCTGAGAGAGAATCCTGCAGCTGTGAGTACCGAACACACACACACACACACACACACACACACACACACACACACACACATCCTGTTCACAGACATCCAAATATCCACCAGGATTCAATTTAGTCTCTGCTGCTGTAACCATATCTGTCTGTGCCTCAGGGGAGGAGCCTCGCTTTTGTGACTGCACCGCTTTCTGTAGAGATACACGTAAGAAAACAGCATATTGTTTGTCTGCCTGTCTGAAGGTTTGTCCTGTAATCTCAATCATAAATCGTTTGTGGATATATGTGCATATTTCCCACACAGCTGGTAAATGTGCACATTGAGTGAGTGTGCACTTTAAACTATAACATACCTTCCCCTCTCTCATTATTTTGTTTTTCCTCTTCAGGTCAGTTTTTTGCCCTAAGCATCAATATCAGCAGTCCTACTGTTGATGTGAACTTCATAGAAAGCATGGTATGTACAGCACAGTTTGGTGTAAATGTACTTATTGATGTATTTATGCTATACATAATTGATATTAATGACTTTCTGACTCTATTTCACAGCTGTCCAAACTTGGCATAGCCCCTGCTTGTGACACCATGTCAGAGTAAGTCTACATCCGCACTGAATCACTCACAACACATACAACTGTTAAAAAATATTGTGGGTTTGCTAGTTGTTGTCATTACTTCTGCTATGCTGATTCACTACAGTTTCCAGTCGAAACTGTAGATGTCACCACTGTGCTGTGTGTTTAATCAGCTCCACACTCACAATAAACAACCAATGAGCAGCTGAAAGACTCAAAGCCAAACTACCTAAACTTTACTGAGTTTCATGTTGGTGGTGGGAGTCTTCGCCTCTGTGTTTCACCTGCAAAGAGTGTAAAAGAAAGTAGACTTCCTTCTGTTTGGCTGAAACGTTACATGATGTGATGAGAAGTTATTGAATAGTCTAAAGAATAAACAAGAAGGTGTTTTGGATAGTCAATGTAATGATTCCCAGCTATTGATTATTTGTTTCCAGATCATTGTGCACAAACTATGTCGAGGTTTCAAGGCGCTACCAGGTAATACATACTGCAGGTCACAGTTTGGTACCAACCCAGTACCTCGTAAAAAAGTTAACTCACACCAACCTATGATGAACTCCTTGATGCCATTTTATTTAGACTGATATGGAACAATTCAAAACTCAGGCAAGAGCTGTCAATCATCCTTCATGATTGATTTTCTCTCTCCAGGGCGCTCATCTGGAATGTCATGGGACCAAACAGAGGTAAACACATTTTTGCTGTCTGAGTATGTGCTTAAAGGAAAAATCCACACTAAAACACTTTAACACTGTTAAAAAAAAACAGCTATTGGTGATGTACCTTGCATTTCTGGGTCCATTTTGTTGGTGGGTGGTGTAGACCAGTGGTTCTCAACGTGGGGTCCGGGGACCACCAGGGGTCCTTGAGGGGGTTCCAGGGGGTCCCCAGCAAATTGATGAATGTTTAAACTTCAGCATTATTTCATTTATAAGAAGTTAACACAATTAGAGAATGTATGTGTAATGTTTTGATCATAGTTTCACTGTTATCTCTCTATGCAGATATTCATGGAATTCTGGACAAAAACATATCTAGCAATAAAAATATTCTCAGATTTGGGTCCGAGAGACAAAAGTCTCATCAGATGGGGGTCTGTGGCTCTAATGTGGACTAAATTAGGGTCCTTGATATGAAAAGGGTTGAGAATCACTGGTGTAGACAATGTGACGCCACATTGAGATATATTTCCAATGCAGCTATAGTGGAGTTTGATAGCAGCGATCTAAAACATGAACAGTCAGTTCCTCAGAATCAAAGAGCGAGGGCTTCTTTCTAGACTCACCATTTTGCATCAGAGCTCAACAATCATACAGAGAGAAATCCATCATAGAAGAGGAGAGAGACCAATTTCTCAACTGACAGTATCCTCAATAGACCAGAATGCAATGCAGCCACAAGACATGTAGCATTTTAAGTAAGGGGCGCGACTCTCTACTTTTTCTCAACTGGAAAAACTCACTCCCTTGCTCTTACTATGCTATCACTATCACTCTCTTCACTTACATGGATAACCAACAATGTTCACACTCTTTCTCTTGGAGTTGTTGAAAGACTTTTTGGGAGAAAAGGAAAGGAAATCACTAACTGAAGTAGAAGTAGATGAAGCAGGTTGAGGGAAAGTGGGTTCACCAAAAAAGTGAATTAGCACACACGCTTTATCACAAAATAACTCCTGGGATGCATCGAACATCACAGATTGATGATATCTAACAGTGTGGAGTATCTGAAATTGAATATTCCTTTAATCTTCTTCACCCCTGCCCTTTACTCTGCCTCTGGCCTGCAGGTTGTACAGCTGCATGGTGATACTGGAGACATCTGGACCTGTGGATGTTTGCTCCCTTGCTAACTTTCTACAACGACACATGGACAACAGTAGTGGCATCACAAACGATGAGCCACTCACTCGCATGGGTTAGTCTGTGTGTTTGAGTTTATGACTGATGCTATTGTCTTTTTCCTTATTATGTAATATCTGTGATGTTTACACAGATATGATCTATATACTGTATGTCATTGACTGTGCTGTCTGTCCTCAGCGGTGTGTGGTCCTCCTGGTTTGCCTGCCAATGATCTGTTGGCGTCCAACCTGACCTGGGTGGCCAGTAACCTGCTACACTCTGAGATCTGCCAGCCTGATCACACACTAAAGTGGTAAGAATAGTAAAACACTTGGTCGAGTTGTGTCGTATAAAGCTGACCTTACTGGAGACGTCCAATCATCTTACTTTTTGGGGGAGGGGCGGGCCCTCTAGTACCGCCAGCCAATCAGAGCACCGTCTCTAGAGCTTTAGTTAGATATCTAGATGTGATATGGACAGGCTCTGGGTGTTCACTAGGTACTGTTTTTGTTTATACTAAATAATATGAACAATAGCCTACAATATTTTGCAATTTCTCTGTTCTTTCCCTAGCGACGGCAACGAGACGTTTGCTGTGCTGCTGACTGACAGCTGTCAGGACCCGCCTGAGCCTCTCCCAACCAATCCCAGCACACTGCAGCCCTCCCCTCTGTCCAATAACAACACCACTACACCGTCTGAGACCACGCCTCCGTCTCCAGCCAACACAACTCAACAAAATAACACAACAGCTGAAAATAATGCAGCAACTCAACCGAAAAACGCATCGGAAGGAACAGTTGCTCAGCCTAACGCAACGGCTCAACTCAGTAGTACACAAACCTCAACAGCACCATCTGTCCTGCAAGCAAGCACACAAAATGCAACGACTACAGCAACTCCACTGCTTACAACATTGTATTTCAGTACGACAGCTACGACTCAAAATACCACTCACTACAATGTCACATTTAACGCAACACTACCTACAATATCACCAAGGACAGATAATACTGTAAATACAACACTGTTTCCTACTTTCTGGCTGAATACCACTTTGCCCAATATCACCGCAGAGGCATACACAACAGCAGTTCCATTAAACACAACAAACTCAGCAAGAACGAACACAACCCAGCACAACACAACTGCCATTCAACCCAGTACAACACAACTGGGAATCTGGGAATCGAACTCAACACATCCCAACACTACAGCATGGCCAGTATATACAGAACAGTCGAATGCAACACAACATAGCACATTAGCCGCTGACAGTGGAGCAGTTTATAATACAACTACCACAAGTGCTACAACACCGCAGAAAACAACGCCTAGATCTGATAACACAACATCATTCGTCTCAACAGTTTCTCCCAGTGTGCCAACAATAGACAACACGACAGATTTCATGGGCAAAACAACAGTTCGCCCCAATGTGACTGTCTCTGACAGCACAACAGCACACAACACAACTGCCTCTGGTATCCCAACATTGTCGACACCCACCCATAGTGCAAAACCTCACAATACAACTAATAACACAACACCATTTACAACGATAAACCCTGTCAACTTAACACTATTCAACACAACAACTCCTTCCCTCCCTCCTGCCGACAACCGAACATCACAGAACACCACGGTTACTCCAAGTGACACAACACTAAACACAACCACACTGACTCCCAGTTACACAACTGTGTACAATGAAACAGCCACCAACAATAGAACACTGCAGAACCGCACACTTACAGCAAGTAATGCAACAATAAACACAACTACAACATCTCCCAGCTACACAACAGCAGACAATATAACCACTCCTGCCAATAACCAAACTCTCCTGAACATTACAACTCCTCCAGCTAACACAACACTGAACACAACTACAACATCTCCCAGCTACACAACAGCAGACAATGTAACCACTCCTGCCAATAACCGAACTCTCCTGAACATTACAACTCCTCCAGCCAACACAACACTGAACGCAACTACATTATCTCTAAACAACACGTCAGACAATATAACCACTGCTGCCAATAACCGAACTCTCCTGAACATTACAACTCCTCCAGCTAACACAACACTGAACACAACTACAACATCTCCCAGCTACACAACAGCAGACAATGTAACCACTCCTGCCAATAACCGAACTCTCCTGAACATTACAACTCCGCCACCTAACACAACACTGAACACAACTACATCTCTAAACAACACGTCAGACAATGTAACCAATTCTGCCAATAACCGAACTCTCCTGAACATTACAACTCCGCCACCTAACACCACAATGCACATAACTACCTTATCTCTAAACAACACAATGCCAGACAACGTAACCACGGCAATCACCGGGCAAACACAACAGAACACAACTGTTACTGCTACGCCAGGCAATGAAACACTATATAATGCCATAACATCACCTGATAACTCAGCTCTGGGCAATGCAACTTCTACTGTAGGCAACACAACTGTTAATATAACCACAATAGCCCCACGTGACATACTAGCGAACAACCAGACATCAAATTACACCACAGTGAGCGTGCCATACAACGTCACAACACCAACTACCCGAAATGACACCAACTCAACCACAGCTACCCCTGCAAACAGTGTCACTCCTGTCTCCAGCAACACAACTACAGAAACCGACCTCCTCTACTCAGCTGCTACCAGTGTAAACCCTGATTTCAACCAAACAACCAAAGGACCTGGCTTCAATTTAACAACAGCAGCGCCAGCTAACACTTCTCTAGAGCCTACAGCTGCAGCTTCAACCATGACCGCCACAGCTAGACACACTACAACCATACCTGGTCCACTTCCAGGCCAGACCAGTCAGACCAACAGCACCGCTACTGAGGCTTTCTTGCCTGCTGGAGAAACTGCACCATTCCAAACCGACACACCCACCACCCAAATCACAACAACAACCGGTATGTATGGTTGAGAATCAAAGAGTTTTGTTAGTTATTTGGTTAAAGCTGCACAAGGTAACTTTTCACTTTTGGTGGCCCAAAGTGGCAGCAATAGATACCTGTTTGAAGTTTTGAAAGTTTGAAGTCTACTTCATTATCAAGAAATCATGAAACGTGATGTGAGTGCAGTTAACTGCCCACTCCTCGGACCTAAATTTCTTCCTCTTAGTGGTTGGTAGCGGTTAAGCGATTTCCCGCCAGTGACCGTACTCAACACCAGAATTTCATGTGGGCACATAGGGATGCTCTTCTCTGTCGCAGCCCCAATTTGTGATTTAGGCTGATAATACAGGTGTATTTTATAAAAATCTTACCTAGTGCAGCTTTAACCTTGGTTATTGCCTTTTTATTGATAATGTGACTAGCCTCCGTGAAAAACTGACTCACTGATGACTTGATGGCTTGCTATACACCTTGCCAACAAGTTCACCCCGTCTTCCTACAGCATGTACAGCATATACCTATTTAATTTCTATTACATAATGCTGATAATACTTCCCCAGTGGCCCAAGAGACGACCAAAAATAGCCAGGAGGAAGAGGAAGAAGCAGCAGCAGAACTACTGGATCAAACGCAGGATGCTTCTCAGCTCAACGCCTCCCAGGTGAAGCTATTGATCTATTAAATTATGCTCTATTTGGAGCTCATTGAAGTTATGACTTGTTTTGCTGTCAAAATAACTACACTTCAGAATGAAATCAAAGCAGCCTTATATTTATGAAAGATTGACTTCAAGTAACAATTATTTATCAACTTAGATATAGGTTATTGGAATCAAACCTTGAATTTTTCATTTAACATATTCTAAGACAATTTTGCAACTTAACCATCCATTTTGCAAAAAAAGTAACATGAAAGTTCATCATTAACTTTCTCTAAAATCTGAATAATGCTGTCAGCAAAAGTAGTATCATTTTGTCAACCAAGGACATAGATTATGTACTGTCCATGAAAAAAAAGTATCATCATTCGTTTAATTTAATGCTATTAACCATTGTGTTAACAAAGTTGTCACATTTGACTGGTAGATATCTCATTTTGGAAGGAAACTTCATTTATATTTTTATGGATATTCTAGGTGGAGCAGGTGGTGGGGAGTTTGGAGAAGCTGCTAGAGGGTCCTACTGTCTCTCAGTCTGTGGGACAGACGGCCATCAATGTAATCAGCAATCTGATGGAGGGTGATGCACTGGCCCTCGCCGCATCTGCTAATAGGTACAGCACATACACACACACACCCAACAAAATACATTTGATTTTCCCATAACGTGTTTGTCTTCCCTCCTGCTGACAGGCTGATTCGAGCGGTGGATGACCTGGGCTTTAAGCTGGTCATCGCGGATGAGAGCGAGGTCCTGTCGTCTAATTCACTGCTGGTGGCAGTCAGGACAGTGGATGGGACCAACTTCCCAGCAGCGTCCATCAACATCTTCAACACTGCTGACCTTCAGGTAGTCCAGATCCAGATTTAGTTTATGTGTAGATACAATACACAAAAAAGAGAAAAGGAAATGAAATGAAATGATAGATGATAAAGATGACAAAGGAACAACTGGATTGGACAATGGAAACCAAATTAAATCAAAATCTGTCCAAACAGCCACTGACCAACAGACCTGGTCCCAAAATTCAAATAACATGCTCTGTGCACGGAAAGTGCGCAAAATTCATTTCAACTCCATGGAAGGATTACTTGGAGGAGACATGACTAGAAACAGGCAGTAGCTAGTTTGACATTGAATGGTTTTATTGTATGTTTTTTATACTGAGTGAAGTTTTCATTTTTAGAGAAAGTTTTTCTTGTTTAACGAAGACCAAAACCTTACCCGAACCTTAACCAAATTGTTTTAGTTGCCTAACCTCAACAGCATTTTAGCTGGCTAAACCTAACCCTAACCGTAACCAAAAGTTGTATACCAATTACTTACTAGCTAACTTAACTGTTAGCTAACCTTGAAAATGGTGAATTCTCACTTGAAACATTTTAGTTTTTGATCCATCTGTCATTTGTATTATCTACACTGGGCTGTGTAAACATGAATGGCTACTTTATGTGTGCAAAAAAGTTCTCTCGTTAAGCAGTCGTGTGTGTGTGTGTGTGTGTGTGTGTGTGTGTGTGTGTCCCAGCTGAATGTCCTGGGCAGGTCTCGGTCCCGGTCCAGGAGCTCACAGACCGCTCTGGGTTCTGTGTACCTGCCCTCCTCTCTCACTGAGGGCCTGAGTCCTGAGGAGCAGCGTCAGGCCAGCAGGGTGCAGTTCACCTTCTACACCACCACCTCCCTCTTCCAGGTACGATGCTCAGCGTCATCTGCATGTACATTTATCATCACCTTCAGGTTTTTCACTCAATATAGAATGATGTACTGGTGCTCATTGGTGCTGAATGCTCATTGATCTGTCTTTTTTGGGGGGGGGGTTTCTTTCATTTACAGTCAAGCATAAATATAGTGAGGGGGATACAGACATGTCCCTTCACCCTGACAAAAATGTTTTTATTTAATGCATATAAAGTATTTTTTACATCAGTGAGTGTGCTCAAACTCTTGCAGGACGCAGCATTAGATAACCAAACCATCGTCAGTCCAGTCCTGGGCTCCAGTGTGGCGAACCTGTCAATTAGCAACCTGAGGGAGAACATTCAGTTTACCATCCAGAACATCAACCCTCTACCTGTGAGTGTGCGCACACGTAAAAGTCAGCAATGCTTATCATGTCAACTTTTCACAACAGATGTATGGCATATTCCTCAATACAAATTACACAAGAGGTAGCCAGCAATCTTATTAGTGAAAAACACATTCCAGCTGCCATGCTTTATTGGTTACTATGTGATAACCAGGCAGCTAGTTAGCAGTCGTTTTCTCTCATCTTTTATAGAAGCCTTTGCAGTTGCATCACACTTCTCCTAGCCATCATGGAGGTCCATTTGAGAAATAGCTGTGCACAAATAATGACTAAACATATAACCAGGCTAGAAATAGGGAGATGTGGTGTCAGAAAAGTAAAAGTGAATTGACTTGATAAGAAAAACAGAACACAAAAGAACACACTGCAAGACCCTATGTGTACCCTACTTAAAAGTTAACATTTCAGTCAGTATACATTATTAAAAAATATATATAACTCTTACATTGTAAAGCTATAATACCATTGTAAAGCCATAATAAAACCACAATAATAATACCGGAAAGGGCATTTTTTATTGGAAATATTGGTTTCATTAGGTGTTCCCCTAATACCTGAAAACGATCATTTTAAGCTGAATAGCACACCTTGGACTCATGAAAATTCATGCAAAGTTTTTCCTGAAAGTTCCCTGTGGTAGCAAAGTTCCTCTGTGACACTTCCTCTTCTCACCTGCACTTCCTCTTTCTCCGATGTCCGCAGGCAAACTATGTGGCCTCCTGTGCGTTTTGGGACTTCAGTCTGAATGGTGCGTACATGCCTAGTCGAGCTGGATGAGTGCCAAATTCTGCAGGTATTGATGTTCCTGTTTGTCATATTTCTAACGCTCAGGTGGCGGAGGAGGCTGGAACTCTGCCGGCTGCTTTCTTCTCAATACCACACAGGAAAACACAAGCTGCAGCTGCAACCACCTCACCTCCTTTGCAATACTGCTGGTCAGTGTGTGTGTGTGTGTGTGTGTGTGTGAGGTTGTGTGACCATGACCATAACCTGACCATGGAGAAGATGAAGAAAGTTTCTGAAGGAAATAGTGTAAAACAACATCATGTCACAACTGTATTAAAATACGGGAGCTACACAGTGCTGCAAAATAAAAGGAACAAAACAAACAACAATCAGCTGGAATAAAGGGGGTCATACACTGCTGACCAATGTAAATATGCTAAAACTTTGGTGATATGATCTTGTCTTTTTTGTTCCAGTAAGCAAATTGGAGGAGAGAGGGGATTTTGAGGCAGAAATACAGACAGTTGCAGTTGTCTAAGCGAGAAACGATAAAGCTGATTAAAGCCTACTTGGCAAAATCCAGAAACCATATTGGACTCGCAATATGTATTAATTGTTTGTATTTACAATGTATGTGTATGTGTGTGTGTGTGTGTGTGTGCGTGTGTGTCCTGCCTTCTATTAATCCAGGATGTGTCCAGAGGGGAAGGAACCAACCCTCAGCACGCTCTCATCCTCACCTTCATCACCTACATTGGCTGTGGAATCTCTGCTATTTTTCTCGCCGTCACCTTGTTCACATACATTTGCTTCCAGTAAGTATCTATCTATCTATCTATTTCAATTATTTTGGCAATGATGCACTGATGTTTAAAAATGATACACGTAGCACCTTTAAGAGAATGTTTGTCCTTGAATTTGATGATATCAGATCTATTTAGTGCAATGCAAGACTTGCAATATTATTGTATCACAGCCCAAGTATTGTGATGATGTATAAACCCCTGATGATTTCTACTAGAGTTCGACTGATATGGGTTTTTGAGGGCCGATAAAGTGACTGACATTTTTAGACTGAAGTCTCATAGCATTTAGACCACGGGACACTAAAACTCTGCACTGAAACACAGAATAATAACATTCTTTTAGGCTGGATTGGCAGCTCTTCAACAATTAAATGAATACATAACATACTAAGTAGTTATTTCACAAACTCTCTCTTTTCAGAAAATTGCTTCGGGACATTCCCTCTAAGATCCTGGTGCAGCTCTGCATGTCCCTCTTCCTCCTCAACCTGCTGTTCCTGCTGGACGGCTGGTTGGCGCTCTACCCATCCACCGGGCTGTGCATTAGCACCGCCTTCTTCCTGCACTACTTCCTGTTGACGTCGTTCACCTGGGCGGGGCTCGAGGCGCTCCACATGTACCTGAGCATCATCCGGGTGTTCACCCCCTACCTCAGTCGATACATGCTCAAGTTCTCACTGCTGGGCTGGGGTGAGTACCTTCACTGCAAATAATGGAAAGCTGTCCAGTGATTTTATCTTGTTTCCAGACCTATCAAGCTTATTTCAGGATATTTTAAGTCAAATTATCTCACTGCACTGGCAGCAAACTTGCTGGTTTCAATGAATTTCACTTGATACATGCCAATATGATTCTTTCAAGAAATCATCACAAAACAATGAAGAAAATCTTGAAACAACAAACTTTCTCCAAGACAGTTTCACTTTTATCAAGTAAATGCCCTGAAACAAGTCACATTCTCCTGAAGAAATAGTCAAATTTGTTGAAACCGGTAAAATTATCTGCCAGTGCAGTAAAATGATTTCATTCAATTTCAAAAATCATAAAATAAGCTTGATAAGTCTGGATACAAGATAAAATAACTTTACCAGTTTGTTCGTTTTTGCAGTGTTGCCTTAACACCGAGCTCCAAAATGTCACAGTTTTCATGTTTAATTGAAGATTTTTTTTTCAAAACGCTGTGTATATTTCTGTAAAAGAACCGCTGACTTAAATGAACTGCTACGGCCAAAACTTCAGTTTCTATCTACATGTTGTAAATGGATAAATCTTTAAAATTGATATTCAAAGACCTCTTTTTTTTCTTCTGTGATGCTTCCGCTGATGAACATCCTGGTGTTTGCAGGTGTTCCTCTCATCGTGGTGATTGTTGTAATATCAGTGGACAAAAACAACTACGGTCTGGTAACATATGGGAAAAACACAAACGGCTCTTCAG
This sequence comes from Centroberyx gerrardi, assembly GCF_048128805.1. Taxonomy (NCBI): domain Eukaryota; kingdom Metazoa; phylum Chordata; class Actinopteri; order Beryciformes; family Berycidae; genus Centroberyx; species Centroberyx gerrardi. Next base: position 5,639,389 of record NC_136018.1, on the reverse strand, counting down.
ATGACTTGTAAGTTACAGCGCTCTACAATCATAACCTTTGTATGTAAATGCTGATTGGTTTTTTTGTGTTTTTTTTACTGAATTACTGCTATTTCTCTTCTGCTAAGCAGGCTGTAATGGAGTTTGTAGTGTAGTGTGGTAGCCTTTCCCTTATAGCTGAATGTTTGTTATCCAGATCTGTACATATCCAAGATCTGTTCGCAGATCCACAGTCATGGTTAGTGGGGCCACTGGGACCACCCATCCTAAAAATGTATGCAGTAGTAAATGTAGTAAGTAGTAAGTAAATGTCGGATATCGGCCAGTCATGTGGTCCACTGCCAATACGGAGGTTCCGAGGCTACATGAAAATTTCTGTAAAAGCTGCAATGAAATTTTATTTTCTTTGCACATTACATTTATTCATTTAATCTAACCCTAACCTCTTAATTTAAAGGTAGTAATATATCCCAGAGTTTCACTACAATTGAATAGGTGTGGTGAGTCACTCTGCCTTAAAGAGCTGCCAACCCTAAAATACTTTCTTCAGTCTGGTTTTCAATGGAGAGTTTTAGTCTCATGATGATCTAAGTGCTGCTTCAGAGGCTTTTCTACCCTTCTAAGAATAAAATTCTGGGGGGGAAACACTGAATACTATGTAATTTTGGAACATGGAACATTTAAAGCTATTGAATATCAGCACAAAATATCAGCTTTCACCATCTTAAATACAAAAATACTGGTATCATTCAAACCCTTATTATTATTATTATTATTAAATATGCTTTCAAGCATTAACGACAGTATCTGCCTCTGTGTCTATGTCTGTCACCCTGCAGCTGCTGGCTGCGTAATGACATAGCCTTCTACGTCGGGGTGGTGGCCTACTTCATCCTGATCTTTGCGCTGACCCTGCTGGTCTTCATCGTGGTCCTGGTCCAGCTGGCCCGGATCAAGAGGCAGAACCCGCAGAACCAGTCCCCACAGAGGGGCCTGATGACCGACCTGCGCAGCATCGCTGGCCTCGTCATCCTGCTGGGCCTCACCTGGGGCTTCGCTCTGTTCGCCTGGGGACCGCTCTACCTGCCCTTCATTTACCTCTTCTCCATATTCAACTCTCTGCAAGGTCAGACATGTGCACAGTGCATGTGTGAAGAGTTTCATTCCAAAATGAGATATCCGCCTTTTGGAAAATGTGATTCCTTCACTGTGATAGCATAAAATAGGAAGAATTTATTATACTTTTTAAATGATGTTAAGCAACGCAAGTCCTTGGTTTACAAAATAGCAACACTTTTACAGTCAGAATCCTCTACATTTTAATACGATAATACGTATAATGAACTTCAGGTATTTTTTTCCCAAATGAAAATAGAAATTCTCATATATACAGTATGTTCATTCACATACTCATATATAAAAATATACATTTACACTGATACTTATGAGTGTTAGCCCAATATAGCCTACTGTATATCAGGCCAATATTGGCCTTTTATTAGAAATCAGATAACAGCTTGTCAGTGTCATCCCCCGCCAATATGATGGAGGTGAGGATATAATTTGAAATCTATAATATGATAATATGAAATCTGAAATGAAACCTGCCTCACTCTGCCACAAGGAGCTGCTAACCAACCATAACCAACCAAAGAATTTCATTAACGTGGGTTTCAACTGAGAGTTTTAGTGTCCCATGGTTTTAATCAGTGGTTCCAAATTTGCGGTCCCCAGGACCGCAAGTACTGCTGGTTTTCACTCTAGCCGTCTAATAGGAATTGATTTACTGTAGACCTGGGATGCCAAGTGAATGTAATTAGCTACCTGGTAGGACAGAAAACCAGTAGCACAGTCCCAAAGGCTGGGGACAGCTTGGGAACCATTGTTTTAAATGCTGTTTCAGAGGCTTGTCCACCCTGTAAAGTATAACGTTCTGGGAGAAACACTGAAACCTTGTACCTGGATCCTGTTGGACATGAAAATGGTCAAATTATATATACAGAATATCAGCACAAAATACTGGATATCGGCAGCATATTGGCCGAAACCCAATACACATACTGCATGAAGACAGCAAACAAATTAACTACTAATATCAGCTTCTTTCCTTTATATTGTTTTCTCTTTGTCTCCCTTCTCCAGGTTTCTTCATCTTTGTGTTCCACTGTGCTGTGAAGGAGAACGTCCGCAGGCAGTGGAGAACTTACCTCTGCTGTGGGCGTCTGCGATTGGCTGAAAACTCAGGTGGGCACTCTCTCCTTACACCGCTGATATTTTTGATTGGACAGATTAGGCCAATCAGAGAACAGAATTCAGCAAGTTGATGTCTACGAGCAAAGCCACTGATTAATCTGGTCAATGATATATTTTCCAATTTATACACTCACATACTCTTGGACATACACACTGTTCTGCAGAATGGAGTCGGACGGCGACCCAGAACCCTAAGAAGCTGTCAGTCACCACGGCAACCAGCTCAGCACTCAACCCCGCCTCTCGAAGCTCCTCCGTCATCAGCGAGGACACCAATAGCAGCGGTACATTCATGAGTTGCAAATTTTCAAGTCTTGGCATATTGACACATATAGATAATTTCCGCCATTTCTATAACCTGTTAAATCTCTCACCGTGTCTCTCCGCTGCAGGTTCTGTGTTCGGGGACAGCGGAATCTCGGACGGTGGTTCCAACAGCGACGTCGTTCTCAACGAGATCCACAGACGCAACGCGGCGCTGCAAGACATGGCCTGACAACAGCGAACAGTCGGCGTTCATTCACAATGACAGTAAAATTATACACTGTGAAAGAGCTGAGAGGATGGTCGGAGATTTCTGATCTCCTCACAGATCGAGGAACCACAACGTAGAAGAAGAGTAGATGTTCAGAGCGTTTCAAGAGGCTGGTCCCCAAGATAACAAGAGGAGAAGAAGTAATCCTCCCTGTTACAGAAGATGGAGAAAGGTTTTACGGTGTAATGAGAAGAAGATGGATGAAGGATGACTGAGACGCCATTGTCTTTCATACATTGATCCAGTGCAACTAGTGAAAGACGTGACTCTATACTGTGATTCATTTGGACAGTAAAAGGTGGTACGGCAGGTGTGTTTCTGACTGAAAAATGACACTTCCATTGTTACACCTGTGACTCGGTGACTGTGCATACTGTATCCTTTGTTTCAAAGCTCTAACAGCTGTTAGTGCACACATTAAATATGACACTTACATTGTTTTCAATCTGTGAGAAAGGATGATGTCATGTTGAAGATAATACATCCGATTTGTAGCTTAAAGGAAAAATCCACCCTAAAACACTTAAACATTGTTAAAAAAAAAAACAGTGCAGCCTTGTACTTCTGGGCACATTTTGTTGTTTGGTAGTGTACAGTATTTTTTAGCAGATATCTAAAACATCAGTGGTCAATGTTTTGGTGTCAACCCCTCAGAATCAAAAATCAATATTCTCCACCGAGAGTAACCTCAATAGACCATAATGCAATGCTGAATGGAACAAATTTACGCTCCTTCTGTGGGGGTTGTCAAAAGGAATTCTGGGAAACGTAAAAATTCCCTAAGTAGAAGTAGACGAGGCAGGTTGAGGGAAAGTGGGTACACGAAAAAAGAAAATTACGCTTCATCACAAAATAACTCCTGGAGTGCACTGAACATCACAAATTGATCACATCTGACAGAGTATCGTCAGATATGACGATAGTAAGGGTGGACTTACTATATGACAGATAGTAAGGGTGGATTTTTCCTTTAATGGGAGATAGTATCTGTTTTGTTTCACTACAATTCAATGTTGATATCACTGCTCAAAGTTTATAGATTATATACAGTAGATCTGTTTGAAGGAAAAATGACATAGTATGATATTACAGTATAGCATGGTCAAGTAGAAGGATTTAATATCAACTAGTCATCCTATTCATATCATTGTACAAGACCATAAACATGCCATGAGATATAATGAAACTTCAACTCATTACTTGGTTTGTTTTTTTTTCTTCTTTGAGTCAGAGTTTCAGGTCCGCGGACTTTAATCAACCTGGAAGACCACCAGTTAGAATCAGATCGCCCTCCCACCTCATCACAGTGTTGTGTGGCCTTCAGCTTCATGTCACACGCCCACACAGCACCGCTTCAATCACAGCCGCTGAAGGTCGGCCGCAGAGTCGGCTATTAGAAGTTTTACACAAGTTCAAGTCTCAGAACAATGTGACCTCCGAGATGAACCAAATAAGAGAGCGCGATGTATGAATAATGGAGAGGCGGTAATACCATAGAAGTGACAATGAAGAGTACCAATCGCTTTAATTTCTCTCTGATCCGATGTCGTTCCTTTGAAGAGTCCGGCACTGCTAACCCACGCAGATGAGCAATTGCTGCAACCTGGCATTTACATCTTCTTGAAATACAGTTACCACTGAGACTGTTGTTAACTAGTACATACAGGCATCTACTGCAGCCTGGCTTGTGTGTGAATAATGAGATCAAAATTCACAGTGAGACATGGGATAATTTGGCTTGAATGCCTTTGCACATTGATATACAGTACTGTGTCATGGGCCAATTCCAAAATCAGCAAGCACACGAGTCTTCCACCAGATGTCAGTGTAATCCTGCACCTTTTCAATCACCACACAAAAACCTCTATGTGTACAGGGAAAGTGGACTGAGCACATTGTTTTTCAGCATCACTCTGCTTTCCATTCATATGGTTACAAGCATTCACACCTGGGGAACTTGATGTTTGATGCCTTGCTAAAAGGGATCCTCTCAGCTGGATTTTCTCCGCTGGTCTGAGGATTTGAACCAGCAACATTCCAGTTACAAGCCTGTTTCTCTAAACTGCCACTTCACAATATACAATGCTGTGACAAAGACCCAAAAAAAAAAAAACAAAGGCAGCTGGTGAAGCAGAAAAGTATCCAAAACACCTGACTTGCATATACCTAATTCCTCAAAGCCTAATTTCCTTGTAGTTTATTCATAAATGGATATGAATCCCTTTATTGTCTGGCCGCTTAAATCCTGTCATATTCAGTTGGACAAGCTGCCTGGATGCAGAATAAATGTGGCTGATTATGATTGGTACATTTGATACTTTATTGCTTTTTTGTAAAGAACTTGGATACTCCCACATCAGTCAAGGGGCGAGCTTGCTCCTTGTCGTGTGCTTGCTTGACTCTTAATTAGCTTTGAAGGTTAACTTTTAGTGCAAGTGCAGCCTACGCATGCTTTCACAACCTCACTAATGATGGTGAGAGTGGTGAGAGCGAAAGAGAGAGAGAGAGAGAGAGAGTAAGAAAGAAAAAATAACAGATGGATCAAAATCGATTAACATTTCATTTCTAAATGGACGTTTTACGACCCGTCTCAATGCCAGGAAAAAAAGGATAAATAAATTCCCCTCCTAAAGTTCATTAACAAAGGATTGACCCCCCTCACTCTGCCGTGACATAGAAATCTGTGCTCTATCCTCTATTATCGCAAGGCATCAATATTTAATCCAGGTCAAATGAAAGGGCTGTCTCTCCCTGGGGGGGTTGGTTCCTCAGCTCAAGACCTGACCAGCATTCTCATGCAAGTCATACCGGCCGTCTTTCATTTTGTTTGAATAAAAATGTTAAAAAGCCTAACAAACAGTGTTTCTATATTCTAGGGATTTCATATGATATTTTCCCATTTGCTTGTTTTGTTTTGCTGTTGTTTTAACCTTTTTCTATCCAGGGAAGGTTTGCAGAGCGTGGTCAGCTGCCTTGCTCTAGGGCTCCTCAAGAGCAAGAGAGTATTCTTCAATCACCACCCCCGCACCTGATTTTCCCAGCTGGTTTTGGGGATTTAATCTGGCAACCTCACTTTCACAAACCCTCCGCACTAAGCTTTAGTCTCCCTCTGCTGTTTATCTAATGCTGGATGTCCCTCCTTTCTATGCTAAATCTCCCACAGCGAAGGTGCGAGCCGTGCCTCAGGCGTGTAGGAAATAAAAACACTCTTCCTTGTCCCTTACTTAGCACCTGAAAAGAAATGCGCTGTGGTATGGATTGTAACTTTGATTCAGATCAGTGACCGTCCGCTATCAGTTCTGTTTTCAGCAGCTCACCTGGGGAACCTTGATAGCCTTCAGCTGAACTCACATTAATAATTCTGAGATATTGCAGGCTTCGGACTGCAATATCTCAGACTCAACTCACACCTCACAACTCACACTGAGATACTGAGACATTGCACGTATTTATTTTCAAATAAAATGAAAGACTATTGATATTCTGCCTTGAAAAGAAATATGTCGATCACGGGCTTTCAGGTGACACAGGCTAACACACTCTGGCGGCCATATTGCCTTAGCTTTTGGGCAACAGTGGCTGTGATTGATTGATTGATTGTACATGAGGAGGAACAGCTGACTGTGTTTCTAAGCGTACAACTGGTCTTCTCACATAAGACTTGGTTAATTTCTGTGCTGTTTTTGACTGGGAACTGATCTTTTTGCCACTGATGGGCTACACATTTTGTGTTTAGATAATGTCATCTTGTTAACTAGCTAACCATAGTATCTGGTCAGCTAACCATCACTGTCTTGTAAACATATCACTCCATTGTTCTAAATTGCAATGTATCTGGAAGAAGAAGCTAGCCTTAGTAGTGGCTAGTCAGCGTGACCTCCTGAAATTTCGTGAAATGAGCACAATGTCTTAAAATGCAAATATGTGCTCCTTGCACGAAAAGTGAGAGAAATAGATTTTCCACCGTGAAAGGATTACATGAAGGAGGCACGACTAGAAACAGGATGTAGTCTGACATTGAACTGGCGCGGTGTAAGGGTGTGGATGGATGTGAACATTTCATACCAAGAAGATTTACATTTTTGGCTAAATGGAGCATCGCGTTAGTTCATGCAGAACACTGAAGTCGTGCACGCTATCAGCTGATTGGCTATCAGTTGTCCAATCCGAGCTGACTCTCATCACCAATCACATTCAAACAAGTCAATGAGGCAGTCTTTATAATCTGCCAGCTCACACTGTCGTTCATTCATGCCACTGCTGCTGTTGACCCAAGTCGATGCAAATTCCTTCCACCACCCGACCTCCTCCTGTTATTATCTGTTCCCAGGATTCTTGTGCAAAGTACCTCTGGATTATATCTGGTTTTTTGTTGGTTTCATATTATTAATGAAATGTCTACCATGCCTTGGGGGGTTTATTGCACTCCCTGCAGACTCTCTCGCACGCTGCTTGGATTCATTGGGGAGCATCCTCAAGAGCAGAGCCTTTTCCGCCAAATACAACTGCATAACCATTAGTGCTATAATGGTCCGAACTCCTTTGACGTAAGTGTCTCTGACTGAACCAAAGCCTTTCCCTAACCGTCACCAAATTGTTTTAGTTGCATAAACCTAACCCTGACCAAAGTTGTTTTACTTGCCTAAACTTAACCATTAGATGACACAGAATCCAATTGTTTATATATATATTTTTTTAAATTGCTAACAAGAGACAGTGTCTGGGAGTTCCTTTGCATGTTTTGTTAGTCTGAGGCGTTTATAAAAATTGTTGTTTTAGCCACTAGATTGACTCTTCTCCCCAACGAGAAATGCATTTTCTTGAATTAATCTGTCAGTGTTAATAAGTGCATCGTACCACTATGCCCAACAGTTTTTCAAGTTCAACCTTCCTGAGTGCTCTTGGAAGAAATATCTAATTACCTAATGTGGGTTTTCTTTGCCCCCACAGTCTAACGTTCTCTGTCTTGTTTCAGTCCTGTTTTCATTTCTCCGCTCCAAGTGCAAATGTGGTTTATCCAGAGGGACTCATTACTCAGAAAGAGAGTCTTCCTGGGTTTCACCTTGGGGTTAAAGCTCATGTCTAACTAAAATTAGCATATAATCACAGCCAACAAACACACACCCCCACACAAACCCACACACACACACACCCACACACACACACAGTTACTAAACAATTACTATTGGGGAGGAACAGATATCTACAGATCACTTTCTGATTTGTACATATGTCTGTACACTCTGCATATGAGTTGGTATCTCTTTCTGTACATATGCTACCTCCATCCACAAATATGTTCTGATTATAATAGTGATAATGAGAACAGACATCAGTGACTTGCTCATTGTCACTTTCTTGCTTCAATTTGGTACCTCCATCTGGAGTTTTTGATAAGGTATACTGGCTGAACAAGACACATTTATTTAAAATTTTAAAAAAAAGTCTGTCTGACCAGGGAGAAAATTGGCTAGAGTTCTAAGATTCTAGTTATTCTAGTTCAATCCAAAGTATTATGTAAACCTCCAAATGAAATAAAAACTTGAAAACTGGACTAAACAAAGTTTTGATGTGACATAGTAGTATACACACATACTGCAGGCATGACTGAATGAATGAATGAATGAATCAGTCAATCAATCAATCAATCAAGCTCTATATTAGCCTATATAAAATAAATTCAATTTGCAAAAACATGGGTGGGATTTTCCAAACAGGGCATTGAGCACCAGAATATTTAGACAATCACACAGAAGTGACAGGGGAAAGTATTTAAACATAGAGTCAATCAATAAATCAATGTAACATACTTCTCAGTGATTGACAACTTACCAGAAACAATCTGAAATCTCTAGGTTGTAAAGCCCATCCCTCTGGTGCTCCATGCAAGTTAAAATAAGCGCTGAGAATTATCATATATTATCATAATTGCAATGGCAATTACCTACTTAAATGAGGAACTCTATAAAGCACAGGATAGGAAAGAATACTCAATTGCAATATTCCTTGACTTGTCCAAGGCATTTGATACCATTGACCATGAGATACTTTTATTAAAAATGAAATCGATTGGTGTCTCAGATATCTCATTATTATGGTTTGCCAGTTATTTGAAGAAGAGGAAACAATATGTTGCATTTAAGGGAACTGACTCCCCCCAACTTGATATTAAATGCGGAGTTCCCCAAGGATCTATCCTTGGACCTCTTCTATTTCTGATTTATGTCAATGATTTATATAAAGTTTTTGTTTGCAGACGACACAAGTGTTTTGTTTTCTCATAGCAATCTTCAGTATCTAGTTACAACAGTAAACAAGGAACTACATAAGTTTTCAGTATGGTTCAAAACTAATAAATTGTCTTTGAATGTAAAAAAAAACAACATTTTTTTTAATATTTAATTGTAGAAAAAATAAAATGAGTGTCAAAGACGTAGAGGTGATGATTGACAATAATATCATTTCATTAACCTCATCTTCTAGATTTGTAGGCATATTAATTGATGACAAACTGTGCTGGAAACCCCATATTAAAGAAATTTCATCCAAAATTGCCAAAAATACTGGTATCTTAAGTAAAGCTTGTTATTGTTTGGACAAAAAAACTACTCAGATGTTGTACTACTCTATGATTTATCCTTACATTAATTATTGCAACGTCATTTGGGCTAGCACCCATCCTACCAAGCTGAATCGTATCTATCTCCTTCAAAAACGTTGCATTCGAATCATTTCACATGCAACTTACTTAGCTCACTCGCAACCTCTCTTTAAGAAATGATCTATACTCAGCATCTTTCAAGTAAACTTCCTCCTCACAGCACAGTTTGTCTTCAAAGCAATTTTTCATCAGCTTCCCTCTACGTTAAATAGCTTCTTCAGAAGAAGTGAAGAAAATCATAGTTATAATACAAGATGTAAGAGACAACTTACTCGAACATCCATGTCTCAGTTTATTCTTCATTTTAGAGGAGCCAAAGTTTTCAATCAACTTCCCCCTCATTTCTTTGATCTCACACCCAATCTGTTTAAAAAAGCTGTCAAACAGTATTTATTTCACAATCATGTTTATTGAGGTGATCATACTGCTGTCTCTTTTTTGGTATAATTAATTACTTCATGTTAACTAATCTTTTCCTTTTTTTGTTGTTGTTTTCTCTCTTTATCCCTTTACTCCGCTTCTCCTTTTCTTTTCTTTTCGGCTTCTTTTAATATTCTTTTACTTATTTTCTACTTTCCCCCCTATTTATTTAACAGTATTACTTTACCTATTGATTTGTTCATATTGTTTTGTTCTTTTATTGCACTATATTGTAATTATGTATGATTGTTATTAAGGGAGACACTCCATAAGCCCCTTGGGGTTTCTTTGGTCTTCCTTGCACATGCTCTTTATGTTGTTGGTATACATTATGGATATTTTGTTTGAATTACTCTTTTGTGCTAAATAAATTTAAAAAAAAATAAAATAAAATAATATGTGGTCATATAGTACTATAGTATTATCTGATAAAGGTCAGTTTGATGTGCTTGTAGTACAGAGTTGTTCAGATTTTTCAAAGTTATGGCATATTTGCATGTGTAATTCTGACCTACACCTAATTATCATACATGAGGAGGCAGTATAATACAAGGAATTTAGGTGAACAAACAATACACAAAATACGCTTTGGCTTTGTGTGTGTGTGTGTGTGTGTGTGTGTGTGTGTGTATTTGTGAAAGGTAGGTGGTAGTGGAGAGCAGTAAATTACAAGGAATTATTTGGGCTATAAGGAACAAATAGCTTTAATTTTTGTGTGTGCATGTTAGTGTGTATGTATGTGTGTGTGTGTGTGTGGGTGTGTGTGTGTGGGGGGGGGTGTTACATTTTAACGTCAATGAATAATTTTTTATTTGACATTAACTTTCAAAACATTTCAGAGTAATCTCAAGACACAACCGAGCTTTCTGTTTATCTTAACTTGTGTGCCTTGAGGTTTCAGGTTCACTGCTGCAGTCAAAGTTGTCTGTCAACATTGTTTCATCCTCATCATACACCTTATGAATACATGTTAATAATACACAAGATGTAAACTGTAATCCATAGATGGCGGTGCTGTACTTGAACCAAACAGAATGGCTAATAACATATTCAGTCCCTGACATCAGCAGAAATCCCGCTTCATGTGACAGAAGTCTCCACTGGGAACCATCAGATCAATGAAGCAAACGTCTGAATCAAATACTGATTGATGGGGATAAAGGAGTCACTGAAAAGGACCGCGTCAGCAGGACGTCCATTGTTTGGCTCAGTGGGAATTTCAAGTTGTGCATATGAACTCGTTGTCCTACGGCTATTAGATTAAGGCCTTTTAAATTCATGGTGATGCAAAATATTTGCTCATATTAGGGTGCGATCACACCTAGAGTTTGTTTTCTTTGGTCGGAACCATAGCTGAAAAGTTTACTTTGCTGCATGTTTTAATTTGGTCTGTTTAGTTTCACACTGCCTAATTACAAGTGAACCATGACTTGTAAACGAAAGTCAAATGGACTCACGAGTAGCTTGTTTATTGGACAGAGTCTTGGCAACCTTTCACCCTGCGAGGTTAGAGATTTTGGCAGCCGAGGAGCGGGGGATGAATCAAAACAAATCCGATTCCAACCCTGTAACTTTAGCTAAGCATGTTGGACTTGTTTGTGCTCTTTGCCATAATTTACCATCTGTGATCTTCATACCAGTTAAGAAGACAGGAGGAAATCGCTGAATAGGAGCGTCGGTCCAGACTGTGGTTTGCCCTCGGTTCATTTTGTGATGCTCGGCTTTCCAAGCATGAGGAACTGCTTTCTATCAGATATCCATCCATTTCTTTATAGCTGTAAAGCCACATGGAAAAATGGGGAAAAAACAAACAACATACTCATAAAACTGCATGTTTTGGGTTGTTTTCTGTAGTTGGTTCGGATTAGGTTCTCACTCCTAGCAAACCGCGCAGCAGTTTGCTTGGAAGAAAACCGAGACTCGCATTTACAGGCATGTTGGTGCAGTTGTTTGGTTCGAATGGCATTGTTCTCAAACAAACCGAACTAAAGGAGTTGTCAAAATCAGTGGTTTCTGAGATATATCGTTTGAGTTTCAAAGTTGAATAAAATCAGGCCAGTGGTGTATCAGATGCCACCTGAGATATTATGTTTGACGGATGGATGGACAGGATGGACAGACAAAAAACAATCCATCATCGTACCCACCCCACCACCCGACCACACACACAATTTCAAAGTGTAGGAGATAAAATGGAGTACTCCGCTAGTCAAACCAGGACACTCCATCTGCAGATTGCTTTGGACCTCCTGCTCCAGCCTTTCTGTAAAAAAAAAACAGCTTGTCAAGAACAAACAGTACAAGAAATCCTGCATATCCTCCTGAGGATAAACAATGAACAAAATAATACTTAAATAAAATGCAGCAATGGGTTCTTTGACTGAGGACACATCCGGTGAATGGTAAGTATTCAGACAGTGTGGTGCAAAGGAGAGAGATGACAGAGGTGGAGAAGAAGAGAAACATAGACATATAAAATAAATAGAAGACCATCAGGAAAACATTGCCTGGACCTTCAGGAAGCCCCCTCCCCCCCCCTCTCCTCTCTTGTCCAGCTTGCATCAGGAGGAGGGGGGATGCTCATCAGCAGTGGAGGCACAAGCCTACAGAAAGGCCCGGGACTCTGGAGGAGCAACACAGAGGAAAACTAGACAGTCTCAATGGAGGTTCCTACCTACAAAGGATTTTCTTGTTTCTTTGGTATCATTTCATGAAATATGTATTGTTAAAAACCTGATGTGACTGGAGCCTGAAAGGCGAGTGTGAGTACTGTGGATCTGCTGTATGCACAGAATGGAATCAAAGATGATGAAATGTGAATGGGGGTTCATCTTTGGTCAGTTATTGTGCAAATACCTTCTTTGGGACCAAGCATTCAGTGCAGCAACAACTCAAACAATATATTGAGGAGGTTTATATGATGGATCTGAAATGATAATAATTATGGGCTATTAATAAAACAAACAAACAAACAAAAATAACAAACATACTCTACAAATTACACGCAGAGAAATGCTTTATATCATAAATCACAACAAACTATAAGTTAATGATGAATTAAATAACAATAATAAGTTATAGATCATCAGTAATGACATTAGTTAAACTTTTCTATCTCATTCATAAAAATACTAGTGCATCATTTGTAAATCAAATGTTAATACATATAGAGTTAGACCTATGTGCCCTTCTTGATGAACTCAATCATTATTTTTACTAATTATGTATAAATCATTTGTTGATCATTCACAAGTAATGCTTACTGCTTCATCAATTATTGATATTAAATTGTTGTACTGCACTATACTGATGTTTTACACATGTATTATAAATGATTTGTCAGTACATTTGTTGAGCATCTGTTAAACAGTTGCATAGCAGCACCTGATCTACACTTAAAACTGTTCATCACAAACATGCATACAGATTTTTATGCCATTTCTAAGCTTTAACTTTTTATGGGCATTTCTAATCATTAAGAATGTGCTGTGAATGTATACAGAAATCGGCTTGGGAATTGTCTTCTCAAGCCGATCAAAGGAATTTGGAGCTAGAAAAGCAGAAAAATATCCCCAAGAAAAACACTTAAGATTTTGATCACAAACTTGGATACGCCTCAGGTGTAGGAATGTAAAGGATCAAACTATTTTTTGTTCAGTAACAGTGACAGTGAAAGTGTCAGATAGTTTGTTAGTTACCTGTTTTGTTATCATCCAACCAGCAACAGTAAGGTAGTTGGTAGATTGGCACTCTCTCCCTGAGGTAACACAGCTCTGTTATTAGAGGATCACATTCAAATCAAGGAAAATTCAATCAGCAGGAGATGTGAATGAATTTACAATCTTTATTTAAAAGGAGTACACAGTGCAGAGCAGAAACTTTTGCAGCAAGGTTAAAGCTTTCACTGCACTGCTTGTGGGCCCTATAAAAGATAAGATAAGTGCTCCATCATTTGGAACTGAATTGAAATCCACTAATTGCAGCGATGCCTCCGTTATTCTAGTTTGTAGTTTTAATGAGCTGAATCCATGAAGGAGGATTTAGTGGATGTCAGGCAGCTCTGTGGCCACAGCCGCCTCTGCAGCCCACTCACACGCTTGCAACTGGACAATTAAAGTAATCATTAGTAAACATAAATTCTTGACTAACTGAAAACTAAATAAAGGCAATAATGAGATGAGAGAGTTGATTCAGGCCAGAGAGCCATATACCTGGCCAGCTGGAGGAGGCGGAGGAGGGCCAGAGTGCCAACCAGGCTTCTGCAGGAACTGGGAGCAATCTGACCAATAAGAAGTTCAGGTCACAGTCTGCTGTAATCCCACGGATATGGTGCGAACATCTGCTAGCTGTTGACACACACACAGCACATGGCAGCCCTCTCTTTGCAGTCTAGGCAGCTACAACAAGATGTCACCTCTCCAGCCAAAATTCTTCTATATCATCATTACAGATAGGACGAAGGAAAAGGAAACAGAGTTATTTTGTGATTAAGTGTTGCAATTTACTTTTTTGGCATACCCACTTTCTTGTCTACTTCTACTTCAGTTAGAGATTTCCTACATTTCCCACAATGCCTTTTGACAACCGCCAGAGAAGGGGCTTCTCTGTGTTGTATTGAGCAATAGTATAGTATGTTTTTCCAGTTGAGAGAAAGTGGGAGTGGAGAGAGAACAGTGCCATGGCGCCTGGTTGTTGAAATTACAAAAAAGCAGTTGACAGATCTGCGAAGATGCAAGCTATGGCTGCATTCCGGTCAACTGAGGCTACTGTCGGTGGATAAATTGGTCTCTCTGCCTTTTCTACGATGGATTTCTCCCTGTATGATTGTTGAACGTTGGTGCAAAACGGTCCAGAAAGAGGCTCTTGCTCTTTGATTCTGAGAGACTGACATCAAAACCTGATGGTTAGGCTACCGTTGATCTTTTAGATATCTGTGTTAGAGATCTTTTTCTGTAATAGGGTATAGAGTTCCAGCACCTGCTGTGCTTGGATCCCTAATTGCTGTGGTGAAAGGGAAGTGTGTCCAAGTCAGTCGTCTTCTCACGCCAGCAGCACTTCAGCTTCTTGAGCATCATAAAGCTAGACTGAACAGTACAGACCAAGTCGTGGTCAACAGTACATAAATAATAAATACCGAAATGAAAAACCAAATGAGACATTATGAGCAAGGAGTCTCAACTCACTGGATGAATGAGTACAAAGATGTATGTTTAAAATGTATTATGTAGGAGATGAAAGTAGAACATGTTTCTACATTGACCTGAACCCCAGTCAATACTGTAGTTGCTTGTAAAAGAGGCAGGAAATAAGAAGAGGAATATTAACATCATCATCATAGGACTGAGAAGAGACAATCATTGAGTCATATACCTTTACAAGATACACTTGATTAAGTGGAGGCCAAAATAAAACCACAAAACTCCACAAAACTTAAAAACATCTTCCCACTGTTTGAAAGAACAGATTATTTATTAAATGTATAACTCCAACCAGGTTTCTTATTTCTGAGGTCTCTGTCTGAAAAATAGGCGAGATGTTAGATATTGTAGTTTAGAAGCGACTGACTCAGGTCAAATAAGTGCATGAATGTTTACGTGAATACATGAAATACCTGCAGGTGACCTCTCAACCTGTCACTACCTCTCCATTCATGTTATAATCGAGTGAACCATGAGCAGAGTAAAACTGAGAATTGTCTGTCTGTTACACAAGATCAAAATCCTTGGCAACTGTTCAAAATGAGTTAACAGTTTCCCTCCTTCGGTTCCTTTGTGCAGGTGAGATCAATGCCATTCAAACTCTGGTGTGCACCAAATAACGAGACTGCCTGAAAATACACGTCTCGGTCCTCTTCCAAGCAAACTGCGTAACATAACAACTACAGGAAACAACCCCAAAATGCAAGGTTTTATGGGTAAAAGGAGACAAATGTTGACATCTGATTGCCAGTAGTTTTGAGTCCCCCACGCCACCAAAATCTCTAACCTCACAGGATGACGGGTTACCAAAACCAATGTGATCTCACACAAATACGTGAAATGAACACGATCTCTAAAACGACGATTTACGTGCTGTGGACACGTATTATGGGAAAATATCGTTTCTCCACCATGAACTGAATTACGTTCCCCAGCAACGAATTTAAATACGTTCCTCCACCACAAATTTAAAAACGTTTCTCCGCCATAAATTTAACTACGTCCCAAAGGTTGGTTAAATTTAGGCAATTAAAACAAGTTTGGTTAAGGTTATGGTCAAGGTTATGGTTAGGCAACTAAAAAAACTTGGTTAAGATTAGAGAAATGGTTTGGTTGTGGTTAAATAAGGAAAATGTTCGTTAAAAATTAAAATGTGACTTACGGTTGAAATGTCCTTTGAAAACGCTTGGTATCGAATGCCGGTCGCCGACATCGAAGATAAACGTATACGCCCATCCGCCATCCCCATCACCCTTACTTTCCACCGTGCTACTTCAATGTGACACTGCGTCCTGTTTATAGTCGTGTCTCCTTCACGTAACCGTTTCGTGCTGGGAAAGCGTAAATGTAACACTTTACGTTCCACCAACACGTAATTTGCTGTTAACATGTTGTGTTCATTTCACGTTTTTCTGTGAGATCAGTCTGCCAAAACTCCGGCCAATATCTGAGCTACTTGTATGCATGTGACTAGTGTGTGTAGTAGTAAGTGTGACTTTGGTTTACAAGCCCTGGTTGGCTTGTAATTGTTGCCTGTGTCCAGACCTTTGAATCCGCCCACTCCACCGAGTTGACTGCTTCTGGTCTGGCATCGTGACATGAAACAGCGGTTTCTCTCGGTTGAAAAATGATCGGTCCAATGAGTGCCGGGGGGGACTGATGATAAGCCAATCAGTGCGGGACTAACGCCGTTGGCAAGCTGTTGTCAAGCGTTGTCAAGCTGTGCACCGGAACCAAGGAGGAGTAATAACAACAATGGCGACCGCTGTAGACAAGGTAGACACTGCTATTGAGGCTGTTCTAAATCAATTAAAAGTACCAATTACTTTGAAATCCGAACAGCACTCTGCTTTGAAGGCATTTATTCAAAGGGGAGATGTTTTTTCGCATCAGTGTCGACTTAAAATGACGTTAGATTCAGGCGGATACGTTGGTCTCTAGTGATTGGTTAGGGAAAATCGAATCCCCCTCCCCCACGGAAATCGGTTAGAGTGGAGGCAATGTCAGACTGAAGATGGAAATGGAGTGTAACGAGTTGACAATTCTGTCTGATATCAGGCAATTGTAATTGGGCAGTATGAACCTAATCCAACCAAATACAAGAAATGCAACTAAGTAAACCTTTCCACTATGGTTCGGTGCAAAGAAAACATACTGTAGGTGTGATTGCATCAAGACCACGTTCTGCAGTGCTTCCAATACATGCAGCATTGCTTGACACGGCAGGGTCAGGTTATATACAGTATGGGAGATGAGGATGTGATGTTGTTCATTTTTAATACTGGATGTTCCTGCATGTATCGTGAAACGGCAGATCGGGGAGTTTATCTGCAGACTTCAGTGGTGCCAGCGATGTTGGTGGCAGAGAGTAAAGGTCACATCCTCTGAGGATTTTGATCCATTTTTAAACATCTTTCCTTCCCTTCCGAATCCAGGTGAGACATTTGCTTGCTCATGTTAACTTGTTGTATACTGTGGTTATAATAGAACGCTGTTAGGAGTAAATTTGGAGTCTATATGGCGGCGTCAACAAAACACTGACGTCAGTGCAGGGATAGTTTATGGATAACTTACCTAGATAGCTATATGCTAGTATGGCTAGTTTGAACTAGAAAGGCCCGGTAGGGTAACTAGGTAACTTAGATAAATTAGTATGGTTAGATTGCATTTTTTTCAGTTGTAGGCCTACCTCCTGCCTTTTTCACTGGGCTTCAGTCTAACGTTAATTAACCAGAAAAACTGTGGTTGTTTAGCAGCTCTGCTCAGCTCTGCCTCAAGAAATGCTTATTTAACTAAAACTACATTCTGTGCTGAGAAAGGCTTCCATGATACACCAGGAAGTGCACTCAATTTCTCAATTCTATACTAAACTTTATGAAATTCTACCTGGACATTCAGGGTGGCATTGGCCAGGTCGTCCAGCACAGAAAGTCATAATCTGAGGCTAGGAACTGCAAATAAAGTCTGTCAAAGGAGCAGAATCCTTCAAAATGAAGCTACAGCCACATATTCAAACTTACAAGTTGAACTTTGTGAACTGAGTGTTTTCACAGTTTCCTGTGTGTCAATCTTGCACACACACACACACACACACACACACACACACACACACGCACAAAGACCAAAGACATGGAGCTCCTCATAGTGTGAAAAGAAGCAGCCCCCAGAGCAATAAACTTTGTCTGAGCATGAAGTGTATTCCTCAGCAAAGACATATTCCTTCTCTTCAAGGACAGGTATCTGATCTGTAAACAACAACAACAACAACAACAACACTAGCATAACTACTACTTCTACTGCTAAAAATAATAATAGTAACATTAATTGTCATCCGCGGCTGTTATGAGAATATACTTGATAAGGTGTATAGTTTTTACAATGCATTTCAACACATCTAGAAACTTTCTGTACCTATAGCCCCCTGTAAACCTGTTAATATGAATATGGGACATTTTTGCACATCCTAAATATGCTGTAATTTCACACATTGTTTTTTCTCCATACTGTAATCCATATCAGTTAACCACATACTTATTTTCATACTTATACACATTTCTACTTAACAGATTTTCTGTTGCATATGTTTATATACCTCCATTTACTCTATTCTTGATCATACTCTATTTTTCTATGCTGTATCCTGCACTGTTTGCTACTGCAATGGCCCAGTTTCCCTAAACTGATCATTAAAGTTTCATCGTAGTCATAGCAGTAGTAGTGGTGTAGTAATAGTAGTAGTAGCAGGTGAAGACATAGTAGGAGGAGCAGTTGTAATAGCAGTTGAAGTAGTTTTAGTGATAGTGGTAGTAGTAGAATTAGTAATACTAGTAACTGTAGTAGTATCTGAGTTACTTTTCCCATTACATGCATTTTTTAGGTTCACCTGTATACGACGGACATAAAACAGTTTGTTACTGTCTGTAAAGGGTTACAAAAAGTTTATTCTGTTTTTTTTTTTTTTTGGTTTGGTCATTTAAGTTAAATTTATGATTTGGTACAACACAATGAGACATCACAAAGTTCAACAACAACCAGCAGTGAAACAAGCAATAATACAATGATACAGTCAATGATACAGTATACAGGCTAATGACTACTCAAACTTTGTTCAGTTACGACATGTGAGAGAAATCAAAACACTTTGTTCTTTAATAGACACATCATGAACAATATTCAAAATGTTCTGTTTTTCTGACAAGCAGCCACATTTAAACTTAAGTTTGAGAACAGGGAAATGACATCCGTCTTAGTGCTGAGCTGCCACCGGTCCTAGGGAGCAGATGTGCCATATACTCTTGGCAGGGTGATAAAAAGACATTTGAATTGCAGATATTAAAACGACATCAATCGCGTCTCCAAAGGCAGTTTGACTGCATGTTTGTGCATTGATCAGCTTTAGAGATCTGTGGAGTGGCGGGGACGACTGACACTGCCATTTCAACACAGTGGGTTCTGCTTTGCCAGCACACAACAGTGTGAATGCTGCTCTGTAAACAGAATCAGTGGGGTTCCATAAAGACAAACTTAGACGGGTTATTTGGCTGAGAAGCTGCAGAGATTGTTGTTAAAAAATGTTTTAAATGTCCTCTAGCTGCAACTTGCATAAGATCCCGGCACAATAATTGTGAACTTAACAAAATTAGAGTACTGTTTAGCTCTTGAATAGATATTGATGAAACATAAAAGGCAAACTCTGGGGAGGAAAAGAAACATGAATTCCACACACAAAAGTGCAAGGTTGTTCTTTTACAACTCAGCCATATTTCCAGATCTTTTTCTACATCATATTTCTCTTTAGAATGCGGCAGATGAAATGAATGATCATCTGTTCATGGCCGTGTCTTCCACTGCACATACATCATGGCCGATATGGAAAAAACAACACTTGAGGGACACAAATGCTCACAGATGTGATAGTAAATCTGTCACTGCTCCTTTCTCCAGCATTATTTAGGTTCCCACTTAGATGAGGAAGAGCCTTCCTCTGCCATCACACTGACACCTCCCACCTAAGGACAGCCTTGCTATGTGGGCTTATGGATGTTTGACCTCCTCATTTGGACATTCAGTATGCTCTGTTAGGAGAAGAGGAGGTCACATCACCATGATTGACACAATGATTACAGTAATGCAAGGCAACAGGGATGGATTTGCTTTCCATATCTCCACAGGGGAAACACATGCTTAAAGGGATGCAGGACTATTAACCTGAGCTGAGTTTATATAATCCAATATTTCAAAATCCCCTCAACGATATGAGTCCGTTTTGAAATTTTTTGAAGAGCCAATGTACATGCAGTTGTGTGGGGAATACAATATAATTTATAGTGTGAATGTTACACATTGTATGAAACTGCGCTACCTCTACTCCACTGTCTTAGACTATGTACACAACTCTGCAACTTCCAGTGTTTGAATAATGAGATTTGGAAGTGTTTCTCATTTGAAACGTTAAAATGGACATAGTTGTTCATCTGAAGGCTTCATTTGCATATCATAGAAGATGTGAATACACATCGGTAAAACCGTGGCTTGCAAGACGAGCTACTCTGTCATGACTTGGCAATAAAGAAACAGCAGACTTGACCACACTGCAGTTCAGTAGTGACTTCTAAGCCAACCTTGAGTCCAAGTTCAAGTTTGACATAAAAAAGTTACAGGAAAAAAAGAAAAAAATGACTTAAATCTCTCCTATAGGAAACAGTCGCATTATCAGTCCCTTGAAAGCCTTTCCTTCAGGCAAGGCTTTTATAAATGGACTTTGTCCCCTCCCTTGTGCTTTGCTTTCAGGATAAAAATAACCCATCAATTTGAAATGCTTACCATGTCAGATAGTAACGGAAGTCTTACTTTATAATGGAGAGAAAGAACGACAGACAGACAGAGAGAGACAGAGAGAGAGAGAGATAGAAAGTTGGGGAGGGGAAGGAAGTTACTGTTTTGGTTTGTCTGGTTGTGGGGCGTCTTTTGAATAAAGCTACTGCAGCTTCTGCTTATGTAAGCTTGACTTCCTCTGGCAATGGTTAAAAAAAGAAAAAGAAATAAATAATCTTGCCTTCAGCATACTATTCCCAGCTAATTGTATGTACTGACAGGGGTTTACAGCATGTAACCCCAATGCAAACGGGTGAAGATTCAGCTTTGCCTTTGAACTCACCATGGTAACAGACACTAAAGTGTTCTCACAGTTTTGTGTTACAAGGATTTTTAAGAACCGTATGCTCATTATTTTGCAAAAGAAGACCAAAAAAAATGATGCGAGTGCTCTTTTCATTCTCCCTCCATTCCCTCTTATGGTGTATTGTGATCTAGCAGGTTGCCCCTGACAACCAAGAGTGCCTTCATAAAAGTCATTCAGAGGCACATTGATTTACTCTGTTCAATCAGCCATTTCTGTGCTAAAAATAATGGGGAAACTGTGCCTTTATGGGTTTATAACATTTCTAATTAAGAAGGAAATCAATATGTTAACAGATGGTTTCATAATTATAACTAATGACATTTTCAGAACATAGAAAAGGGCACCATTACAGGCGACTGTTAGCCCAATAAAATCCACACCTGACAGGCAGTGAGAAACTTTTAATCAATGTTGAATACTGTAATGAATACATAATTAGCTGGAGCTTTATTGATTAAGACCAATTTCACCGCTGCCTCAAGCTGATTAAAACATTCCATTTCATTTAATCACGGGAGCGCATTTCATTTCCTAGGTGTTGATCGGACGCTGTCTGTCATATCTGGCGTATATAGGCAGTCGTGATCTTCCGCTCCCTGAAGCGGCTCTTCCAACAGGATCCCACGATGAGCCGCCGATGTGCAGACATCCCAGTGTAGCTCTGCCTTCAGCATCAGGATCAGTAGAAAACATCTCATCGACTCCACCGTCTCAAGTGGATGAGCACACTCGCTCTGCGTGACAAAGGGATGATTCTAATGACTGATTTTATGCAGGCGAAGATATTACTCATGTTCACTTTCAAAAGGAGACATCACTAAGTGGCTTTGATGTCGGAGCTTCATAATCTTTGTCTGTACATGTTCTGTCCTCAATTCGCAGTCGCAAAACATTCATTCTTATGTCACCAGGTAATTACTGATGGGTTTTTACAATGGGAGAATCATTTAATCACCTTTTTCCAAAGCTTCTTTCAATGCAATTTTCCTTTTCCTGTCCTGATTGACTTGACTACCATGTTGCTCGCCAATACACCTCCAGGAGCGTCCAGTAAAACACACATACATACAGTGTGTGTCCTCTGTGCTCCATTTACAGAGAGGTCTGGTGCTCCAGAGGTAGGGCGGGCCCCTCAGGCCCCTGACATAAAGCCCTTGGGGGCCTCATTAAAGCTAAGACTATGGCTTTCCTTCCGTGTTAAGACTGGAAACGTCTTCTGCTAGCCAAGGGACGGCCGGGGAAAAGAGAGTGAGAGTGAGAGACAAGGAGACAGAGAGAGAGAGGAATGTTGCTACGGTAAATGAGACCATCCATTAATGTCTGTTCGTGTTTCGGCTGTTGTAGCTTACCAGAGAAAACCAAGGTCAGCAGATTGCCAAGTTCAACGTTGCACAGCATAGGGTGCGCTGAAATATTTAGCCCTTACTCTCTCTGTCTTTCAGGATTTTATTTTGTGGCGGAGTGTTATGCAAGCAATTGAGTTTTGATTTGTCAGGATCAGAAATACTGAAGAGATGCCAAGATAGGGACACGTGTGTTTTGCGATAAGGGACTCATCAGTTACGCAACATGAAACATTATCACAACTTGTGATATGATATTTATGAAAAAACCACGCACACACACACACAGTAGAGATTCTCTGGATGTGTGTGATGGTTTTCCCTGGACAGTAAATTAGGTCAAGGACCCGCTAATTAAGAGGAAGTAATTATCTCATCGCTGGTGGATTATGGCACATCTTATTTGTTGTGTGGCTGTCAAAGGGTTCATTAGCAACTCATTAACTGGCTTTGGGTATGTCCCCAACTACTAAAAAAGCCCCATCTCAGACAGAGATGCAGGCTAAAATATACATATTTTAGTGTGACATCTGTTCAAAACCATCATTTTCTTTTGAAATAAGGTAGTTAGCTTAGAATTTTTCAGATATCACTGTGGCATGGGCATATAGGGATAGACAAAAAAAACACATGCGATTTTTATCGTATCCTTTCTGGTATGACTTAACTTCATAAGTTGTCTTGCAGTCTCATCAACTTGCGAGGCTAGTATTAATCAGTATATATATATATATATATATATATATATATATATAAAAATAAAGCATTTGGTCTTCAGAAGGAGGGGAAACACTGATGATGTTCCAGTGAAGAGAAGCCATTTTGGCATGTCCTGCCACTTCTCGTTCATCTTGGTCCTACTACAACTACTTTTTGATAGGCTGGGATGATGGTGAAGTCTCTGATCCCAACACACAACACACACCTCATTCTAGTTTTGTGGATTCAGTTGATTCAAAAATCATATAAGGGCCTCGCCTGCTAGAATTGTAATTCGTTAAAATACAGGCATGGAACACAGAATTGCTGGTACCCCTCATGGAGGTAGATAGCCTGCATTATGTATTCCAAAATTATAGCCTGATATTAAACAGCTAATGGTCTACTAGATTAATGTAGCGCTTGCATGGTGGGATACTTCTAACGCACTTTATGCTCTCTGTTCAAGGGTGGAGTTATAGTATGAGCAACTCTCATTAGCAGCTCAACCAACTGCGACTACAGGTCTTGTGGATTTATATAACTTTTATTTTTCCAGGGAAAGTTTGCTGAGACTCTTTTTCGGAAACGTCCCAATTTACACTCACACAATTACACAAATTCACATACAACCAGAACTGCTGGCCACGGAGCTTCTACTTTTGGCCACTTCTGTGTGTTTGGCATTGAGCAGTTCTGCTGGAGAAGTTGGGGGTTAAGTGTCTTGCTCAAGGGCAGCTTGTCAGTAGTTGTGGGAAGGAGTTTTCTCATTGATGTTCCCTGCCCAGTTAAGGCAGAGCAGAATGTAGAGGACATCTCCACAGAAACAGAAACTCTCTACAGGACACTTCTCTCAGTGAGGCAGACTCCAACATCCCAAACTATCCTCCCTCTCTTCTCCTCTTTCCTCACAAGCAACTCCTTTTATTTCTAGTTTCAGATCCCTTCTGGGAATGCAGATCATCGCTGTCTGCTATGCGCCCCACACCGTTTTCATCTGCGGTAACGAAATGTTCTGCCCTATGGCGAAACGAAAGGAGAAACCAGTAAAGGCCTGCCATTGATTAGACTACAAACACACACGTTGTCTGTGCTATCTCTGTCGCATGTTCAATAACAATGGAGCATTTTAATCGTGCTCCCAAGGTCACCCGGATGGCTCTGTGTGAAGTTCAAAGTCCGTCTCATGTTACTTTGATTTGGTGTGAGGTTACAACCTGGGATCTATATGACCTAGATTGGCTCTCATTTCTAATCTGATCAGTCCTATCTGAAATATTTAAAAGGATGTTCAAAGGGTCCTTCCAACTTTGTTCTGTGAATCCTCCACCATGGCATAAAAGGTGTCCTTTTAGTGAAGGACATGTCATGCAGGCATATGCTAGCCCTGTCCTTGATCAAACAGTATACCTAGACACTAAGTAAAGCCGCAGCAAAGATATGGGAGAGTGGTGAATAATTCAAAGATTATGTGATAATGGTATCCGGACAGAATGGGAATCGCAGATCATATTAAGAGAGCGGACGTGATCCTGCTCAAGATTTGGACCAGTTAGCAGTGTGTTTGATCCGTACTGAAGCTTTACTACGACACCATGGCAGTGTCACGCACCTCTGACCCTTGATGCTTCGCTCTGTAGAGGAACCATATGGCCTGTCATGTCAGAAGGTTTGACAGCAGCAGGGCAGGTGACACATATTGACACAGGGAATAAAAATAGTGACACTTTCACGGTGGTGTTTAAACAGTTATCAAATTAGCTAGCAGTCTTGCAACAACTACGACGACTGCTTGAAGTTAGCCAGATTACTATAGCTAGTTACCTACTAGCTAGCAAGCTAGGCTAGATTCCAGTGTTGATGTTCGGCTGTCACATGCGTTCTGTAGTTCTGTAGTACCTTTGATTTCTCCGCCTTAAGCGCATTTTATAGTCGAACGTAACGTAAAACATAATGTAAAGCGTGAATGCAAAGAAAGTTTTTATACTTCTGCGTTGATGTGCGTGTAGCATGTTGTTGAAATCCCGTACACAGGTTGGCAGTGTTTAAAACAAATTATATCACACCAAAATGAAACACAGAAGAAGAGAGGAACAGGAAGCAGACGTGACGACAATCGTCACGACTATAGCAGTGCAGCTGGAGGAATGGGATGTGTTGGAGCAGCTGGAGCTTGAAGAGTTGGATGCCGTCATGATTGCCCCTATGACCAACCAAGTAGTAAAATTAAAGTAGTAAAATTAAAGTATTTTTTCTTCAATCATTAAGAGAAATGTACAATAATTTTATTTTCTTTCCTCGTTCATCAAGAGTATCATACATTGCCATTTCTCTGTTAATAGTCAGCCTGTATCTCTTGGCCACCAGCCCCATGCTCAGTGTTTCACATTTTATTTTATACCTGCAGGAGTCTGTCCTTCAGGAATGAATAGTATATTGATTTGAAAAGAAGACTACAGTATGTGACATCTTTCTTCAAGGATTAAGTTCCATAACAGGATGTAGCCTACATCAGGTCTAAGCTTCATACATGCAGGCCGTGTCTCTCGGGATAGATCATCACTTAAAAACTGGTTGCAGATTCAAGCTATTATTTACAGTAGGTTGTATTATTAGCAATTTTGATATTCAGCTCTGAGAAAAATCGGATCACCAAATAGGCGTTTAAACAGTTAACTCTCAAAGGTGGAGAAGTCAGTTGAATTGTCTTTTTTTCATCCAAGCTGCATGATTTACTCTATTCATCCATTTCTTATTCATTTGAGCATCAGTCAATGCTGGGGTCATTCCGCTTGAAAGCTTTATCATGACCTGCCTATTGGGTAACGTTTTCATATACAAACCAAACTTGGCTTGAATTTTCCTCTTAGGTAATCTGTATAGGTAGCCTTGCTACTCATGGTAGGCCATTTCATGACTTTCCAATCATGAAATGAACAAGCAAGTAAGCGTAACTTAATGCCATTCATGAGTGTAATATTAGCGTTTGTTTCATGTATCAGCAGGAAAAACGTTCTGGTTCCCTGTATCAGCGTTTTTAGATCAGGCAAATGGTTGACCTACTAAACACCATTCTCAGGCGGAGAAATCAGAGGACCCAAACACATGGTAGCTGAACAAATAATCCACCAACACTGGTAGCTAGCTAAATGTATAGTAGGTACAGTATATTTAGGTATAGATTAGCTTAAAATGTGAACCTACAGTATATCCCTCTGGATTCTGGATATCCATTAGCTAAATTGTTTTTCAGTGTGAAATGATAAATGTTTGTCTGATTTCCAAAGTTTGTATGATGTGTATCTTGGAACACTTGGTCCTCCAGGTATAGAGTCTCTCACCCCAAGTGGCGTAATGAGTTCAGTGTGTGTGTGTGTGTGTCTGTAGAATGCACAAAGATTGATGGCATCCTGAATGCCTCTTGCATCTTGAGCACTCCTCAAGGATAAATAGTCATCCAGATAATGATACATGCATGCATGGATAGAAGGATATTCAGCAGACTGAATACACACTGCTTCTTTCAAATCAGCAGCACATCAGCCCCATACACATTCATGCCCAAGTGATAAAACACCTTGATTCTGCATCTGCAACAACAATCAAATATACGACTTCTGTTGATGGCAACGGCTCATCCTGTACAATTCCACTAAATCTTTACATCATGACCAGTTCTATTTCCGAGATGATAAATCCCTCCCTGTACATTTTACTGTAGAGAGACAGTCTGGTAGAGAGATGCATTTCCCCTAAAGTGGTTGTGTTTCCTCTCTGGTGATTTAACACACTGTCTATGGTTGTTCTTGGTTGTAAACTGCATAGGAGAGTAATAACAGCTGAAAGTCTTCTACACTGTAGCCTGTATATTCCATTGAATTGTCTTCTTTTTGTGCTTTTTGAATAGTCCCAGACAGCTTTGAGAATGGAAACTTTGAGGAAGTTTTCACATAGCGATTTTCCTGGTTTCCTTTACCCAGTTTGTTTGTCTCTGTTGCCCTCCGCACTCACTTTGGGAAGAAAGAAAAAAAAAGAGACAAACAAAAAACTGTCTTGAGTTGTTTTTGCCATCACTGAATGTCATCACAGTGTACAAGCACAAGTTAATTTGAAATAAAGGGCAAACATTTTCACAGCAATCACTTTAATTTGGATATCTCTGAAGGCACAATCTCGGTTTGCTTACAGTATAATGAAGTTGAAACGTGGTAATCATATAGACCTTGCCATTGGGTATAATTTCAATTTTGCACGCACTAACAAGTGAATCGGATATTGTTTCCTGGGCGCTTTCATTAAATGTGTCCTGGAGGTTAGATTTCAAGACTTTCTCAGAAACTGCTGTGTTTGCCTGTGTTTCGGAGTGCTTCTCGTATAATACATTACTATTAATGGATTCAGTTCCTGGAGGAGCGCTTGACCTGCAATTTGAAGAGGAGGCAATTTTCGAGTCAAGAAATTTACAGTTTCTTGTTCTTGATGGTTGCTCTTCTCATCAGATACAGATTGCTTAGTAAACAGGTTGAACTTACTGTATCGGACAAAAAAAATGAAGCAACGTCTGTGCATATACACCACAAAAGGGCAGAGATCTTCAGATATCCCCAGGAAATCTACAGTGGGAAATTAGATTTAACACTTCAAAAATCATCCGCTTGATAAACCCGCACTATTGTCAACTGAAATCCCCCTGCCTGAGGGAGGAAGCAGCAGAGGCAGCGGTTGGACAAAGAGAGAGACAGGATGGAGGTGGGGGGGTTGGGTGAGTGGGTTCATTATCTGACTGCAGCACCACAACAGGCCCGATACACTTTACCTCTAATCAGGTTTGGTTGCTTTCAGCTGCCGCGCTGCACTTCTCAGTGTAACACCTCTCAGGTTAACCGAGCCACTTAGCCACCCGAAAACTTGAGTATTTACTTAAGACGAGGAGCGATGGAGCCGTAGAATCGACTACGAGCTTCGGCCCCCGGTGTCCCGAAAGAGAATGCGATGTCGGACTCTGACGAAAGGCTGTGTAACTTCAGCTTGCCCACACAGACGATTTCTTATTCCCAGCCACGCACTCCCTTGCCCTCATTTCTATTCAGCCTTTTATCACCTGGCTTCATAGGGTTTCTTCCGCCCTTTGAAATGGCAGTGGGATAGATTGGTAGATATTGAGCGCACATCATTTTTATCTCTCTCCTGCTGTCTCTACCTCTCTCTCTGTCTATCTTTATCCCCCTCTCTCTCTCTCTCTGCCTCTCTATCCCTTTCTTTGTCTCTGCGTGGTCTGTAGGTGTTGGTGACAAGGGAAGGATGTTTGAACAGTGTGTGTAGAGTTGTAGAGTAAGTGCATGATGTGTGTGTATGTTGTATGAGATCTTTTTTCCCCATCCGAAGGTAAAGCTTCATCTCATCAGGTATTGTCAGAGACTGAGTGTGAGGGTCACAAGGTTGGAGGGAAGATATGGATCAGGAGAGCGAGAGATACAGTAAAAACACACTTGTGTTTCGGGTGAATGCCTTCGGGTGAATGTCCACGTTTATTCTGCTCAACACAACACGGGTCAATTGTCGGTGGCAAAAGTAAAGCAAGACAAAGTGGGGAGATGAGTCATATTAATAGAATTACAACTCGCATAAACTCGTAAACACTTCCCTAAACCCGATGCCAGCATGTTTTGTTTATCAAGCTCAGAACACACTGCCTTCCTCTTTCAATCTGTGATTTTATTGTGAGTGTGCCTGCCACAGTCTTCCCACAAGCTGACTGGGACATGCAAGCCAAAAATCCTTTGGATACTTTTTGAAGTTAGCCATGAAATACTTTAGAAAAACGTCACGACAGAAAAGGAAAAGCAGAGTTTCAGCCTCACAAAAAGAACATGTATGTTGCTGCTTTCTGTTTGGAAAACTTCCGTTCCTGAGAATATAAAGTTTGGACACACCTGATTGAATGTATTATGTTTTTCATTATCTTAAAGCCAGTCTGATCTAAAGGCTTATGCTTAAGTGCTTGAAATTTGTTTCTTAGACAAATATAAATAGTAAAGTTGATGCCTATTTCTTTTCAAAGGCTTTGCCTTTGGCTTTGAAAAGAAATAGGCATCAACTTCACTATTTATTTATAACTTCAGTATTTATATTTGATATATTTCATCAAGGCAAAGGGCGGCTACTTTAAAGAATCTAAAATATAAGGTACTTTTGGTTTGTTTAACACTATTTTGGTCTATGCATAATTCCATTTGTGTTATTTCATAGTTTTGATGTCTTTACTATTATTCTAAAATGTGAAAAATAGCAAAAATAAAGAAAAATGCGTGTGTCCAAACTTTTGACTGGTAGTGTAGTCTCACACACACACACACACACACACGCTTTTTTTGATTCCTGTTTTCCTCGTGAACCCACCATCACGGTTGACTTGATTCACTTTGTCGACTCAGCAAGCTTGAAATCCAGTGACAGACAACAAGATTCCCTGAGATTGCTCGCCACTGGCCTCTTTCATCACAAGAGGGAAGCCAAAGTATGTCCCTCATGAATAAAGAAAGGTGTAATTCCTTCTAGAATCACATCAGCTGAGATGAAACAGTTGCCATTTTTCCTGGAGCGTAGCCCACCCGCAGCGAAAGGTCCTTTCCAAGGTAGGTATCTCTTTGACTGGCAGCTTAACCTCTCCAAATTGCAATGCAGCCTACTGGAATGCAAATGACAAAAAAAAAAAGGTTTCTAATCTAACATTGGGGGAAAACGCTG
Source organism: Centroberyx gerrardi (assembly GCF_048128805.1). NCBI lineage: Eukaryota > Metazoa > Chordata > Actinopteri > Beryciformes > Berycidae > Centroberyx > Centroberyx gerrardi. Next base: position 5,609,373 of record NC_136018.1, on the reverse strand, counting down.
TCAAGTCGTATTGTAGGAAGATTGATGATGCTGAACGTGACTGCTGTCAGCCATTAACATCCATTTTCCCCCAGTTGTACCTGGAGACATGAGGCTCATTCTGTTGATAACAGACTAAAACAGCCTGGAACTACATCACTTGAAATGGTAATGATAATCAAACATTTTTAGACTGTAGTTGATTAAAATCATGGACATTTTTTAATGGATTTTGTCCATGGAAGACTATACTGAGGCACATGTATTGAAGGACACATTCAAGTTCTGAGAAGAGGGAATAAATGCTGATTGGAACTGTTAAAATATGTATGTAGGGTTTCATTTCACGATGAAATCAGTAATCGATATCTCCATGTTCTATAAAAGTAAAATATGTTTCAGTTTGGTATCAAACATTCTGTAAGAGTCGATGTCACTGGTTTTTTGAAATGGTGGGAATTTCATTTTGGGTTGAAACTTTGATGTTGGGTCATGCTTCATATCAGATTCCCTTCCAGCTGCTGTTTCACAGAAGCCTTGCAAGTGTGTTTGGAAGTAAGTCAACGTAAACAGACAAATCTATAGGAACTAGCTCATCGATTATTCATGGCCTTTCCATAGGTCTCAGACCAAAGGCCAGGCCATACATATTTTAGCATCCTCTTGAGGTGATCTGTAAGACTCTACAAACCTCAGCAAGGACAAACTCACTCATCAATCTTTGTTGTTTTGCACTATAAGACAGCATTTCTAGACTATAGTTGGTTAAAACCACAGTATTGTTTTCAAGTAATCCTCTCTGTGAATATTCCTCAAAATTACTGTTCCACCTTTACCATAATCCTCCATAGTCAAGCCACTTCCACAAATCTATAAATTTGTCCTCAGAGAGGTAAAGCGGGTTTAATGGCTGGTGTTTGGCTGTGGGGTCACGACCCCGAGATTTTAGCCCGTCCCTGCGGTGCCTCCCAAATCACCAGCGGAAACCAGACAGGAAGTGTCAGGTCAGCATTTCTTCCAGTTTAGAGAAAGTTACAGTAGGTTATTCGTTTTAAAAAAAAAAACATCTTAAGAGCGCACAGCAACATGTGAATGGGTTCATACCAAAATACTAAGATTAGCTAATAACTTCAATAATGTTCAACCATGTGTTTTAAATTCATGCCAATAATCATTTTGTCTCATATTTTTCAAATGACTAATCAAATCTCAAGATGAGACAATATAAGATAAGACGAGATAATATAAGACAAGATGAGACATGACGAGATATGATGAGACGAGATAAGATAAGATAAAAAGAGATAGCGAGACAAGATAAGACGGTAAGATAATAAAAGATAAGATGAGATGACATAAGACAAGATAAGATATGATGACGAGATGAAATAAGATAAGGTGTGATAAAATGAGATGACAAGATAAGATGAGATGAGATTAAATGAGATAAGATAAGACCAGAAAAAGATAAGACAAGAAAACTTTTAGGTTTAGGTAAGACAAGATAAACCAAAGAAAAAACAGAACATAAAAAGGACTATAGCAAACAGAGGGTTTTAAACTTAGTGCAACTGTAATTTGAAGCTCCACTACCAAGGCAACAAGTCCTCCTCCACAGCCGCTCTATTGCTCTGCTCTCATCTCCAAACTGCAGTTCACCTCTGAAGGTAATTTTCCTGCTGTGCGCTGCACCACCTTCATCTGGTAAAGTGCACGAAATCCACATCATTCACCTCAGAAATCTGGACTCCTTACTTTGAAGTTTGTTATAATTTTGCTCCAGCAGACTTGCTTCTCCATGGGCTCTCAGTTGAAAAGGCTGACCACAAGTGGCTTAATTATCAGCTCGCTGTGGTTTGCTGCGTCCAATCAACAACCGTTTGCTTCTCTGGGAGGCTGATGATGATTTCTGCCTTGTAGAAACCATTATCCTTCAGATACTCTTCACATATTGATTCAAACAACCAGTAGTACCTATCTATCTATCTATCTATCTATCTATCTATCTATCTATCTATCTATCTATCTATCTATCCATCCATCCATCTATCTATCATCTATCTACCTATCTATCTATCTATCTATCTATCTATCTATCTATCTATCTATCCATCTATATATCTATCATCTATCTACCTATCTATCTATCTATCTATCTATCTACTATATCTATCTATCCATCCATCATCTATCTATCTATCTATCTATCTATCTATCTATCTATCTATCTATCTATCTATCTATCTATCTATCTATCTATCTATCTATCTATCTATCCATCCATCCATCCATCCATCTATCTATCATCTATCTACCTATCTATCTATCTATCTATCTATCTATCTATCTATCTATCTATCTATCCATCCATCCATCTATCTATCTATCATCTATCTACCTATCTATCTATCTATCTATCTATCTATCTATCTATCTATCTATCTATCTATCTATCTATCTATCTACTATATCTATCTATCTATCTATCTATCTATCTATCTATCTATCTATCTATCTACACTACCAGTCAAAAGTTTAGACACACCACATTTTTCTTTATTTTTACTATTTTTCACATTTTAGAATAACAGTAAAGACATCAAAACTATGAAATAATACAAATGGAATTATGCAGTGACCAAAAAAGTGTTAAACAAATCAAAATCGTCTTATATTTTAGATTCTTTAAAGTAGCCACCCTTTGCCTTGATGGAGAGGCAAAGGCTTTGGAAAGAAATTCATACATACGCATCAACTTCACTATTTATTTATTTGTGTAAGAAACAAATTTCAAGCATTTAAGCATAAGCCTTTAGATCAAAATGGCTTTAAGATAATGAAAAACATAGTACATTCAATCAGGTGTGTCCAAACTTTTGACTGCTAGTCTATCTATCTATCTATCTATCTATCTATCTATCTATCTATCTATCTATCTATCGTAACTTCACAGACCTAAGTCAATGTCAGTACTGTTCGATAATTGCTATATGACTGTAACATAATAACCATTAGGTCTATTTCCAACCAGTCGGGGATCAAATGATAAACTGTTAGCCTGGTGGGTCACTTCAGGGTTCACCACTCTCCATTTCACTTAATTAGCAAAACATAAGAATCAATGTGGCCTCTGTAAAGTCAAATTGATTGAACAACACTCAGTCACTGTGTTTGCTGAGATTTTCATTTTATCGGGGGGTTGCAATATTGACAAAAATTTCGGAATTATTCTGAAACCCAAAAGGCGTTTGAATGGATAAGAACAGAACAAAGCTGTGAGGGAACATGCTGTTCACACTGTTGGAAGTTGATCAATTATATGCTCTCCTAAAGGCGTTTGAAATTTCTCCACAAAGCTTGTTGGGTTAGAAGCTGCAGCCAAACAGAAACAGCTCCCAGCTCTCCTCTGGTTTAGTGTCTTGTCAATGATCCAACTTATGTCAGACACAATTCCCCCTCCAAAGTCACCAAATACACTGGGACTAGTTATTAATTCAGCTGCTCTTCTGCTGCAGCTGGACATGCGAGGTACTGGCTGTCTTTTGTAAAAATGGAGTTCAGTTGTATTCAATCAAAAATACACAGGGAAAAACATCTTGAGTTGGATATTTAATTACGTTATAGGGTGACATGAAGGTGACACTCAGCCAGCACCGTGTGTGCCTCTGCATTTTCCAAAGTAATTAAAGTAATGCACCAAAATGTAGAGGCTGAGTCTGGACCATTTCCTCTTTGTTAGAGGATTGGATTCATTATTTCTGTAAATGTAACACATGATCAATAATTGATAATTATTATGCGTGTCTTTTATTCATTTTGTCAAACAGGTGGTTCCAGGGATTTGGGGCCAAATAATTATTTCAAAATACCAGGAGCAGTTTCATCCGGATACCAAAGGTGGCATCAATTGATAATTATTAATGGGTTGCATTAGGAATGAATGAGACCTTTGATTGCTGAACAGGAGGAAGGTGGGGATGGAAGTCCTGTCAGGTTGATGCATCGCCTGATGCAAACCAGCAATGGAGGGGATAACAATTTAAAACCACTATGATATGTGGGATTTTACTGCTTTACTGCCGATAGATCTCCTTGTACCACATCAATAGCTTTCACTGGGTTGATACAGGTGAAGAGTGACAGGATATGTTGATTTTAGATGTGGTGTGTATGGGAAAGTTTCAGTCTATAACTCGTAATGACTCGGCAAGGGGAAATCCAATTGTGGAAAACAACTAGTAGTGGAAAACAACTAAATAACTGCTATCTGAGTAATAGTTGCTTTGCATGCCCTTATTTTCCACCCCATCTTGTTAATTTAATTTCTTGTGCATAATCCATTCCTAAAGTGGACTAATTGAATTTTCATGAGATTATGCCTCCCTTCCCAAGTGTGCTTAATTCCTTGATACTTCATTCTCTGTGTTTTGTTTGCAAATGTGCCTTGTGCCATCGCTCATTCCTTATTAATGCCTATTAAGATGATAATCACAGGCCTCATTATCCGGGAAAAAACAGCGCCGGGCTCCAAACACTGGCTCGGCGAAGTCTGACGGTAAACACCGCATCGCAATTCAAATTAATATCTGACCCGTCACAGTAGTTTCACTTGCTTTGGATGACAATCGGGTCAAAACTCATTAGAGATAACTTTACATAATGGCTTCAAATCTTCCACAAAAAAAAAAAAAAAAAAATATGAGGTCCAATCAGAATGAAGCCTTTTTCTGAATGACAGTTCAAAGTTTTTCATTTTAATTCATGAGGAAGGTGTTCAGCACTGACAAGCTATAAAAAAAACCACATAAAATATTGGGGTAGTTCATGGCACAAATCAGCATGTTGCAGAAATGAATAAATAGGTTCCTATGCTGCTTTTTGTGGCATGTTAGAACATGATGCAGCAAAATGCAAACATTTTTTGAGCGATTTTAAATTACTGCACCTGTAATGACTTCAAACCAGTTTAAATTCTGAATGATACTGCAGTGTGAAGAAGTGCAAAGAATGTCCGTGAAACATCAAAGATTCATATAAGAAAGATACTGTTAGCCTCTTTATAGTCTTCTCATGTACAGTAGGCGTACGTTGCCTGCAGGGCATTATATATTCCACCAAACTACATGATAAGCAGCATATGTGCATACTGGCAAAGCAGTTAAAGGAACAGTGTGTCAGCTCTCCCACTTTATTACTGTGGAAACCAGCAGTGTGTGCGAAAATGCTGGCAAAGAAAGAAAAATGACACATACATGGGTATTTGCACTCGCACACACAAAGACACACACACACACATTCACACACACACACACACACACAAGGGCTTGAGTGCAATTTACATAATAAGCGTAATTTCCTCGAAATGTATCAAGACGTTCATTTTGACCAGATGAATTAAATGAGACGTTCACATCTTTTGTGCTTGTCAAGTAATTTCAAAAACAGTTTCATTGCCAGTTTCATTTCTGAGGACACAGTCACTGCAAAGGGTCGAAACCTTTAATTTCAAATGAAGGTTGAATTGTTAACATCCGTCGCTGTCTGCCTCACCAAGGATAGGTGCTGGAATTACAACGTGAATGGAAAGGGCAAAATTTGTTCTGCAGTGCAAATCAGCTCAGCTCCCATCATGTACACAAGAGTCATTATTGTACCGTGTTCCTTCCGGACACAGCAGGTAGTGAGAGGATTTCAACATCAAAGAAATGTAAAAAGCCACTGTGCACAAACAGTCTGCACCCTATGGACTTGAAATCACCTGATAGTGGACTCTGGTCTTTTCAGAATCCACTAGGCTCAATAGGATCAATGCTACAGGATTGATGCTGAAACAACAGATATGATGGAATATTATAGCAACTTATATTGCATTAATCTACCCATTTCACTGCAGTGCAAAAACATATCCATCTTAACAAGTAATTGAATCTAATATGGTGCCTTAAAAGTGAAATGCTTCCCTGAAACAAGTGAAAACAGGTTTCTTGAATTTTCATTTTCTTGGTATTAGTGAAGTGATAGATAGATAACTGCCTTATTCTGTTCTCTTGTTTCAAGATACTGACATCTGTTTATAGAAAATTCATGAGATTGGAAACATGAAACATTGAAACTGCATTGGAAATAGGTTGTATTATGTAATCCCCACTGGCAGATTTGTTTCAGTTGTTCTAAGAAAAATATGTTTTTAGACTAAAGGACTTCTTAAGATGGACATTGTTTGGACATTGTTCGCAGTGTGCTAGTGCAATCATATCATGTGTGATGAGTGTGGCTATGATAATTTGAGATAATATGAAAAGCATGCAAAACACTCCACAAAAGTGAGGTTTAAAACTGAGGCACCTCTCATACAAAACAGTCATAGTTTAAATAGAAGAAGTAGCCAATGCTCCTTTTTCAGAGAAGAGAAAATGAAAGACATCAAGTTGAACTCTGCAACTTCTGTCTCTGCTCCCCTATTGAAACACACACACACACACACACACACACACACACACACACACACACACACACCCTTACATTTTCTTCACACATGATCAGTTTACAATAATGTGAGTAATGTAATTGCTGCTATCCTGGGTTTGGTTTCCACCGCAGCGTTCAATTCTCCACTGCAGCAGTGAGACAGGAAACTGCATTTGCATTTCCTGTGGTATGGATTGGTAAATGACCAGGGCCTGCAAGTATAAAAGCTGTCCATTTTCCGATACATCAAACTGAAAGCCATTTAATTACCAAGGCCACAATTATCTCTGGCTTCTATAGGTTGCCCATTTTCTTTTTAATAGAGTATACTGCCTAAGGCTTAGCACTGATACTACAACAACAGCATTAACACCAGGTTTGTACAGAAACATCAGGAGATTTCTGCAGTCTTGTAGTGTGTGTGTTTATGACAACAACTCTAATGCTGATGGACATGTAGTACAGCACACCCCAGGCAAACAACACATGTAGTATACTTATGAGTACGCATTACATGATATCCTTAGTGACTTCCCATTCCTGCATGAATGATGAGCTAATTTAGTTCAAACTCTTACCTGCGGAAACAATTTTCTGCAGGTTCATACAGACAAAAGGACACAGAAAAAACAACTTATCAAAGCCTGATCTGCATCTTTATAACTGATCAGATGGCTTCTAAATCCTCATATTCCCTTAGCCGCCCCTTTCACTCTTTCACTGCAGCCGTTGTTATTGTTGTTGTTCTGTGAGATTTTGTCGCTGCTGTTTCCGGTTTCCCCTAGGTTACAGTTACTCTTTATCTTCATGTGCCCCCACTGGTATAAATAAATAAATAATACAAGGCTGAAGCGAAGATATCCATATTTGTTTGCGGTGCCATGTTCAACTGTGTTTCTTTTTCGGGGCAAGTTCAACTTTTTGTTGTAAGTACACCTTGAAGGATAAGTTTGGCGATTTTGGACCTACATATAATTTGTCTCTTACATACCTCTAGTTGGACCCGCAGAGAATACTGACTCCAGAGTCAACTGTTGGTTGAAACTGCGAGCTCCTGTTGCCTCTTGCTGATTGAGTCCAAATAGGGCATGTCAAAATTTGTCATATTGTGACAAACCCCGTTTGGACTCAAATTAGGTCCAAAATCACTGAACTTATCAAGGCAATACTGCTTAAAAACACAATCTTGGTCAGTGGCTGACTTGAATAGCTCTATTTTTGATGGATTTAAAGTAACAACCTGTCACATTTTCATGTAATGAATTTTCATTTTACTACTCTCTATCACCAACTGATACAATACAATAGCAATTATACCCAGTTCATGAAAGCTTTTACATCCGGTAGCTGTTTCCCAGTGTTGTGTGAAAATTTGTTTGCCCTAAAATGTCTTTTCCCCTGGCAGTGTGTCTTCACCTCGATTTCACGCCAGGGAAGCAAATAACTTGATTTAAATTTTTGCAGATTGTTTTCCTATCGTTGGCTTTTCAAATGGTAAAGCCAATGTTTTAAAAATATTTCACGGTTTGCCTCATAATCAATGAAGATCACGCTTGTTTGAGATTATTATTATTATCATCTCAAACCACAAGCGTTCATTGATTCTACAAGGAAGTAGTCAAGCTATACAGTCATTTAGTCTACTTGTCATTTATTTAGTGCATTTCCTCCATGATAATTTCCTTAGGGGATACAAACTTTGTTACAACACCGGGAAATGGATCCGTTACCGTGACTGCAGCCCTAAGAGGTTTCACAGGGGAGGGGGAGAACTATAAAGAAATATTCACTTTGTTCCAGTGAAATAAACCCAGTTGTAAACCATGCCCCTCTTAAATTAGTTTGAAAAACACATCTGCTTTGCTGGAAACACTAAACAGCTTGATGCCACCAGCTGTCACACGTCTGCGTACGTTTTTACAGTCTATTGTCGGATTTAACAAGAGAAAATGTCTACACAGCCCCAAGCAATGAATGAAATATTAATTTGTGGAATGCGGAATGTAGCAAAAAATCTATCTAGGTCTGGCCTTACTTCATACAGGGTGCAAAAGTAGATTTAAAGGATACAGGGTGTAAAAATCTTCTAGAGGGAAATTGCCTTGTCAAATCTATCAAAAACAGCCTTTAGTGACAATGACATATTTTCGCGTACCACACATTTTCAGATTTTAATTCTAATGCTGCTTGTATCTTGATGGAGAAGAGTCATTTGTTGATAGTAAGATGGAGCCAACTGAGATGAAGACATTTTAGCATCCTAAACTGATAACACCTACTTTTAATTTCAACTGTAATAGCTGTGAGATGATTCAATTTATCAGGAAGCTGCTGTTTGCTGTTCTACATTGATAATAATAGTCTGGGCATTTCTCCAACAGTGAGTAAGCTTGATATCAGTTTCTCAAATTTAAATCAAAGCCTGTCACTGATGTTGGTAGAATTATAAACTGGCATGAACTAGGAGCCACTGGTGTTTCAAGCTTTTTCTCTTAAATGTAAATTCAGCTTCCCTCTAGCTGCACTGCTGCTAACATTGAGATAACACAAACTGCGGTTCCATGAAGTATGAATTTAGTATCTGCTATTTTACTGTACGTGATGCCACAAATTTCCTCACCATAAGATTACTGTTCTGTGATCAAGCCCCTTGATTTCCTTCCTGCTCCAATTTCTTCTGGAGGATGAGGATGTCACCAGAATAGAGGAGCCTTCAGATTCGATCTGCACTCGCGATATTGTTTCTGTTTCCTGCAATCCTGCCTCTAATCTTTCTGGCTCTTGACAACCATCATGCATCCCAAAACAACCCAGGGCAACGCACTGCTAGTTTACAACACCAAGTCGTTTAAGCAGATCCCTGTAATATTGCAGCTGTTTACAAACTGTGGGTGGAACGATGGCTCAGTAGTTCACATCGGTTCAGCCTTGTGATGGAGTTTCCCTGTCTACTGCCCAGTGCATGCTGGGATAGGCTACAACCCCTTGTGACCCTGCATAGGAGTAAGCAGGTAAAGACAATGAATGAAGGAATACAATCAGTGTTACATTGTAATCGTTTACTGCAATTCTGATTTGATGGTTATTCCAACTGGATTATTATTTATCGGCTAATCCCTGACACTTTATGGCGATGCATCCACTATCCTTTTCAACACATGCTTTTCCTAGTGTTTACAGAAATTAAAACAGCCTTAATTTAAGCTTGACCACCATGTATTTTATACAGTTTATCCAATGGGCTTTGAAAGTGTTCTTTAAAACCAAGGGTGGTAGAATTGTTTCAACCTATAAAGCGGCATGGAATACTTTGACTAAAGTTAAAACATGAAAATCACAAAGATTGGAGTTACACGATTTCCACGTGACAACACTGATATGCAATAAGGGAAAAGCACAACAGTGAACTGCAGCATCCTGATTGACTCATTTTTTTTTAGATGCAAATATCTTGTGCACTGTGTTACTAGATCAGAAAATAACTGCACTATAGTGCAACCTTTTAGTAGAGTGAGAGTTTTTGATCCACCACCACTATCCCATCCGCTCAGGTCTAAAAAATTAAACTTCCTCCAATTTGGCCCCAGTACAGTATTTATAATCAGAACACTGTTAAGGTTAGCCCTCTCAAAACCAATTACTGTAAAGTTAATCCAAAACTCATAAGATTTTATCGGTTTCAGTATTGTCTCCTATTGAAGTAATTGCCCCACCCAGGCACCGTTTCTGCAAACGAATCTTACTTGCAGCGCTGCAGCTCTGATGGCTTAATATCAACTTTGACTTGGAGCTGCATAGTTAATTGTCGCGCATAGGCTGCCAAGAGCACATTTAAATGCGCACAAAATCGGGTTATCTTGGGGTTTAATTTATTCTGGTGCTTCACTTTGCATAGAATCAAAGTTGTATGTGCCCTAGTAATGGTCTTAAAAGGAATGAAGCGTGCACTGTAACATGCCCATAGGAAGGGTCAGCGGATATCTTAGGGAATAGCGAGTCACTACATTGACGCAAAGGAAGCTAGTGTAAAATATAGTGTTTCCCTGCTTTGGTGTGCACTGAAACATGAGTGTTTTATCACAGTACAGACCAGATCCATGATTATTTGATAAATTATGGTCCTTGAGGGTCTGAGGACTCTAACGCCTTGAGTGCTCTTGGCTGGTAAATGAGGGAAGAGGTGGTTAGATGCCTGATGTGTGGCATGTGGGCAAACGTGACCACCACACCTCAGGGAAACTGGTCCGCTCACCCTCCTCAGAATGTAGGTCGCTTTTTGTTTTTTTCTTTAAGATGTTGGCTACCGACCCATTGCAGTGTTTAGCTGTAGGGTTAGGCATAGGAACAGGACTACAAAAGGCCCATAGAAAATGTTTCCCCCCACTGGAACAGCAAAGCTACTTTTATACAAGGACACAGACCAAGCATCAGTCACAATCATAATTTCTGCTGCTTCACATCTATCACTGGTTCACCGTCAGCCTTGAATTTTTAGCCTCAAACATTTACTTTGGGCCAGCCTCTGCCTAATGAGTGTGGTTTAGGCTCAATGGGACTCCTTCTAATGAATACTAAATGAGCCGTGCCTGCATAGATCGGCTTCACAACAAGTTTCCTGGAATAATGGGACATTTGGCTTAACCGACTCACTGGAGAGTTAGAAAAGATCACAGCGGATGACTAATGATGGCTCTCTTAAAGCCACCGTGTAGGTCGCCTTTGACCAATTAGTTTGCCATCTCACTTATATGCATTCTGACCCTCACAAAATGCTTAGATGGGATGGTAATGGTGGAAAACAGATGCAGGTACAGTAGAGGTTCAGGGTCTTGCTGCCATGGGTATTGAACCTGTGAGATTTCAGTTACAGGACAGTCTCTGTACCCACTAGGTCAAGCTTTGTATATAAAGCAAACTGAAGGCTGTCTGCTTCCAAAATATAGCTTTAAAACCAGCACCATAAAATAAGAAAAATCACTTGTATCCAACACTGCCATATCCCTAACAATGTCTGCAGTCTGGGAAGAATAAAGTGTGTGAGAGAAATCAAAGTTCTTTTGCATGGATAAAAATACACTGTTATCTGGCTTCTCAGTTGCAGTCTTTGACCTGTGGGATATTTACACTTCAAACGTCTCTACCTTCCAGCAGCCTTTATTTTCCTAGTGGGGGTGGGTCCTCTGAGCACAGGTTAGACCCTTGAAGGAAATAAGCCAGAGCTGCTTGGTTCATCCTCTCGCTACTGGGAATGCAAGGCTATACTTCCATATACCATATAGTGCAGTTCCTTGAGGGGGGAAAAGGGATTGAGAATGTAAGAAGTGCTTGGAAAGGATAATCACAGAAATGGCAAGGCCTATCAAATAATACAGATTAATCAAAGTAGTAACGCGTCCTGCTGTTCATCGAGGGAAACTTTGAAGACTATTTCCATTTGTAGTCTGTGTCACAAGTCTGTTTTTTTTTTTTTTTTTGCAGATGTTCTGGTTGGATAGCAAATTTCCATGCCGGGCCTGAAATGTCACTCCAGTTTCCGTAAGTAACGGAGAGATGGGAGTATGAGCAGTCGGCTGCCCGTCTAAGATGCCATTATGGTTCCCAGAGGAGCCATTATGGGATGGAGAGAGAAACAGCAGCGGGGAGGAGGATTGTCATTACTCACCTTGAACAGCAATAAGTGAGGAACATCAATTATCCTGATAGAGGTTTAGTTGTCTCAATGTAATTCAAATCGGTAGGTAACAAGGGTGGATTGTTAGCCCATTTGAGACTATTAATGATAATGAGCTTCACCTTACAAGTGTCTAAATATAAAGACGCAACATTTGCAATCTATTCTCTCGAGCCCCTCTGGTTTTCCTGTGTTCCAAATGGATGTGGAAAGCCACTCACTATTAATTTTTTGCATTATTCATACGCAAAACAGTTCTCATCTAGTTATATTGGGGGCAGCAGCCTGGAGATATGGGGTATGAGAGTGCTTATGAACAGAAGATTGCCAGTTCGGACTGGCTGAGAAAATATGTGTGTGGAATGTGATTAAGAAATGCTCTGACTGCAAAATCACATAGTGAAATTTAGTGAAACCAGCTCATCTTAATCTTAAAATTAATTAAATGTATATAGATTTGTTTGTCAATTTCAACAAACTTCAATTGCTAATTATCAGCTCCATAGCTTATAATCATGAGTTCATGACTTGTGACTTAAAATTTTAGTTGAAAGAACCAAGCATTCATTAAACCGATCAAATAAGAAACATTGTTAGCTTATTAGTAGACTTCCCAGCATGCACTGCATTTGACTTGACTCTCAAGATACTCTTCCTTTTTCTTGTTATGCATGTATGTCAGGTGAATCATAAGTTTGTTTTTAATAAAGGTGGACCAGCCATTTGTTTTTAGACAACATCAACTGTTTTCTTCTTGGTATATGGTATAATAATTGTTTGACACACAAAGAACTGACACTAATAAACACCTTATTAGTGAAAGAATACATAACACAGAAATGCAGTTCCTCAATTAGTGGATTCAACTAATAAACATTGTCAACATGACTTCATTCTGTGAGTTGTATTACATTAGAACAACAACTGAACTTTGACCAAACTATTCAGTACTGTTTCAATCAAATTGCAACTTCAAGGCAGCAAAGAAACTCGTGTTTTTAAGTTGCAGTGCCTTAGTATTTTTCTACATTGTAACATCAAGGTGCACTTGAGCAAAGCACTTCAACCCCAGTTGCTTTACTGAAGACTGGGGGTTTCTTGGCAGCTCCCAGGAGTTTTTGACTGTGTGAGTGTGAAGAGTGTGGCTGAAAAATAACACGACTGACTGGATAAATAAAGGTTAAAATATACATTTCAGCGTAGAGGTTAATGACGCTGCACGAGAACCTGCTTCAAAGGTGAAACAGTGTAATCCCATGGGAGCCGGACTTGTTGGGCTCAGCTGGGGCAGTAATTTGAAAGGTAATTCACTTCCCTTGTCAAGCTGCTTTTAGTCTAATGTGGCTTTTTGGTGCATCGTGTTGGAGATCCTCAAGCCTCTCCCTCTGGGGACTACTTGCAGAGAAACTCTAATGGACGCAGCCGCAAAACAGATAAAGGCAGACCCACTGCGGTTACAGTCGATGGGTATATCCTTGTCTGGTATTTCTGGGGCACAAAGTACAGACATTCACTGATCAATAACATACTTCAAGACAGATTGGGCATGGAGGAGCTGACTTTTTTTCCCTGCACTCCGTGTTCGGGTGATACGTACAAAAGGTTGGCTTTGGATAGACTTTTCCGCTTGGTGCTCTTACGGGAATATAGGCAAACGCTTTCATCCACCTACACAGGAGAGGCAGCGGGAAGTATCGAGGGAGACGGAGGCTCTCGGGGGAAACAAGAGATGCAGGGAAGGGAATCTTAAATTTCTAGTCAGCACCGTACGATAATCTGCAGTCGAAAATTCAGTAGGTTATAGAGACCGAACCGCCGCCTCTTGAGATTTTGAAAGCAAGGGATGGTGTACATTTGCCGGCTGTGCGTGTCTTTGTGTTCGTGAATGTCTTGTGTGTGGGAGGAGGATCGTCTTTGAAACTGAATGGGATTTGAAAGTGAGAACTACGAATGCCACTCTGCCCATCTTCAATAGAGTAAAAGATCCTTGACATTATCACATCACCCACATTAAACTCGTCTCCATCGGAACAAAATGTCAACTATGGTAAAAGCTACAATCCCTGTGCAGCGTGTAACCTTTTTGCAGTGCGCGTTCGGTGTTCCTGCGTTGAGCCTTTTCTCTGCACTTGTTCGGTCACAGAGCCTCTGTCTCGCAGATTTTCATGACATTTATGAAACGCGATTAGCTGGGATTGTTGCCGTCCGTGACAAACATACCTCTAAATGACATTATGTGCAAAACGGCACCCACGCTGCCATGCTAGACCTGAAGATACGCATTCGAAAAGAACACAGGTGCATTTTGATTTTTCCACATCGCAGTTCATCTCATTGTTACAGGTAAAGTGACAGTAAAGGCAGTAAAGCTTCCCACAAACTCTAGATTCACCTCCGGACCGCTGAAGTCACTGAATCCGACACTCGCGGCCTACAGTACACAAAGCTGATCTCTCTGAGGTTCACACCTTACACTCCCGCTGATCTGAGAGTCAAAGAGACACAATATCAAAGACCCGCAACTCAACCTCAGAACCGGGGAGCACAGCAGCTTTAAACAACCGGGGGAAAAAATGACTTGAAAAGAATTCATTGCCATAAAGTTCAAAGGTGTTGTCGATGTTGAAAACCGCTCTTCCGTGGGAACCCAACTTTATACTCTGCCATAGTTGAGATTTCTATAATTAGACCATTCCTGCCATTATTAATGAAGAGATGTGGGGAGTGTGGCGTTTTATTGCCCAGTTTAAACCAAATCAAAAGAAATCAGATGAAGGCAGTCAGTGAGTCGTCGAATAAGCACAATCAATTCAGAAGGAGAGGGCAGCTCCATCCCTCCACAAATGAGATGCAACGACTATGAGTGAAAATAAATAAATAAATATGTAAATAAATAAATAAAAGGTTGGTGGCAGGCATTTTATTGAGTCTTAAATCTTATGTTTTTTTTGTTTTTTTTTAAAGAGAAAAAATCTGTCCAATAGGATGATAAAATGTCATTGTTTCCACCGCAGATTCACTTGTTTTGATCATTTTCTCGAAACACAAGCTTAAAATAATGTGGATCTCCCCAACAGTGCCAAGATAATGTCACTTGATTGAAAGGAACTTCTTGATCCAAGTAGATTTGCATTGGAAACAAGTGAAAGATTTTGGTGCCATAAAGTTCAGAGACCGTGTTGTCGATGTTGAAAACCGCTCTTCCGTGGGAACCCAACTTTATACTCTGCCATAGTTGAGATTTCTATAATTAGACCGTTCCTGCCATTATTAATGAAGAGATGTGGGGAGTGTGGCGTTTTATTGCCCAGTTTAAACCAAATCAAAAGAAATCAGATGAAGGCAGTCAGCCAGTTGTCGAATAAGCACGATCAATTCAGAACGAGAGGGCAGCTCCATCCCTCCACAAATGAGATGCAACGACAACGCCAATGAGTGAAAATAAATACATAAATGCATTAATAAATAAATAAATAAAAGGATGGCGACAGGTTTTCCTTTGTGTTTTATATGCAAGACTAGCAGAGCACCATAACGATTAGAGCGCAGAAACAAAAGCAGCGGCTTAATTGGCATCCAGATGTGTATTGGCATTGTTTCCGCTGCGATCCATGTTATTGATAGAGACTCAATATAAGCCACTGATGCACAGATCAATGGTCTCCCAGATGGACTAATTAGAAGCAGCTTTATATTCACATGTGTACTTGTATACTTAGATACTGGGTTAATCCCACAGCATGATGGCGGCAAGGGGGGGGAGGTGAGAGTGGGACTGTCACCTGTGACCTTTCATCCTGTGGTGAAATGCAGACTTGTATTTGTGTCTTAGAGGGATGTACGGAGAAATAAATTCCTAATTATACTGTAATTAGTGCTCTAAAATATTTATGGAAGGCTTAATCGTTCTACTCCAAACAGTGACACTGATAGAATCAAGCCATTTAGTCTAAGTCTTAAATCTTGTTTTCCTTATAAAAAAAAAAAAAAAAATCTGTCCAATAGGATGGTATCATTTCACTTGTTTCCACTACAGATTCACCTGTTTTAAGAATCATCTTAAAATAAGGTGGATCTTATCAATAGTATCAAGATAATGTCACTTGATTGAAGGAACATCTTTATCCAGGTAGTGCATTAGAAACAAGTATGCATTTTCTTCTTATTCATGTTATTTATTCTATTAAAAACTTCAGTAGCTTCCCATCAGTCAGGCTCCAACAGAGAACCATGTGCATGCTGTATAGATAAGAACCCTATCTCTTAAATTTCTATTTTTAACTTTCTTATAACCCTAACCCTATACTACTGATATTTATGCACTACTTTCTTTATATACTACCTCAAAAAGAAACACATTCCTTAATTTCTGCAATATTTTTTATATACTACTTTTTTTTTTATATAAGTTTGTGTTGTTTTATGTTTAATGTAGCCTATGTAAGCAACCCACCAAGTCAAATTCCTTGTATGTGCAAACTTATAGCACTTCTGATTCTTGTCTAGTTCTGATTCCTGTTTCTGAATTTGTAATGGATATTTTTTTTGGTACTGAGGCAACAGGACATCGGTTTTAATACAAGACATAGACAGGAGACTATACATACTGGAAGTCTATGTATTATACAAGGATGATCGTCTTTAGAGGTTGTTGTGCGAGTGGTTATAATACGTTTACCAACATCTGAATGTCAAACCATGTATAGTCAAACTCGGGGGCAGACGGCACCCGTTTTAGCTCAGTATCTCTCTCATTGAACTCAGCAGGTGAAGAAATGGTCTGAGCGTTCTGGATGTTTGCTTTTAGAACATAACAGTGATAGCCTCCCAGCAATGTTAGCAATGTTTCCTATATATAAAATATGCTTGATTTTTTTTTTTGTGTGTGTCTACCACAGGGAACCCACACAGCCCCATGAATATATTCCATTTGATATTCCCTAGGCCGCTTGATCCTCTGCCTGTTTTTCCGCGCTATGAATATATTACAAGGACACAAAAGAAAATAATTTTATTTGGGTAAAAACAGAGGGGTGGGTGGCAAGGGAGGGGAGGATAAGAATGGCTAAGGAAGGCCATGGTATTATCAAACAGTACTTTTGAAAAGGAAGTTTTCAAAAAGTGAAAAATAGGACACAGTTTTGTTTTGTGTTTTCCCAAGCTGGCAGAGCGGTTACCAGCAGTTTCCAAGCCACTGACAAGTAAATAAATATATATGAACCATAAATACATATGACACTGGCAAATGCAGTTTGCATACTGTCAACTCCCACAAGAACAATGCATCATTCTGGATCACGTGTTCACATGGGGTTATTGTGTAAACATTTCACTTAAACGCCCACACGTCAATTCAGAAACATCTCACAACAGAAATCCATTATGTAAAAATGTAGTTTTCCAAAAATCCTGCCCACAGCTACACTCTAATCCTGTCAAAGTGAGTGTGACAGTGAGTGTTTCCATGGTAATCGTGGCCATGTGAACACAGAGGATGTGTACTGTAGCTCCGGGGGACAGGAAGAAGGCGCTGACGTCTGCTTACAGTACCGAGCGTTTACACTCGCTGGACGTCGAGCAAAACATCAACGCTGCAAAACACTGTCCGTCTTAAGAAATTGAATCTAGTGTTGAGTCTTAAAATGTTATTTCTCTTAAAAACAAGTGAAAAACTGACAATATGGTAAGGTGTTTTCACTTGTTACCAGTGCAAACCAACTTGTTTCAAGACTTTACTGTAAATCAAGAGACATGGAGTACGTTTACATGCACACCATTACTCTTAGCTTAAGTCAATATATCGATTACAACATTTACAAGGTTTGAAACAATGCGATTTCACTAATAACCCAGTTTATATCATCTACCGGTCGCCTCTTCACTGCAATGTGAAATGTTTGCTTTGTAAACAACATCCGGGTTAATTCAAAGGCCCAAAAGAAATCTAAGGTTTTTTTTTTAATCGAAAGATTGAGCAGAAATCTAGGTGTTAACTGCAATATACTTACTCTGATTATGACCTTACTCCGATTAAGATAATCAGATAAGGTGTTGACATGACAGTTTTAATAGTCGGAATATTGCCTTACATTGCCTTGGGTTAGGACTGATTCATTAGTGTGCATGTAAACATACTCATTATCTTTGTACTAGCAGACTGCTGGGCCTTATTTGAAGACACTGGCTATGTTTACATGCATGGAGAATGCCGTTCTTAACCCGGTTACTCATTGTATGTTATTATACACATACAGCACATTATACTTTTTCAGTGTGAAGGGCAAGAAAGTTTCATTTGGTAGAACCGTAAACACCATCAGTGCTGGGGAATCCTGTTTGTTATTTTACGGAAGTACCTTCTCAGTGATGCTGAGGAGACAGAGCCAGAAGAGAGGCAGTAGTGCCAAGTGGGTCATGGGAAGTTCCCATGTGGGTGGATGGATAAGCAGTGAAGCAATTTCCACACTCTCAGGCTTAATCTGCTGGTTCTCTCGTGATGTGAGAGAATAAAGTCTGGGATTGATAGTATCCCATGGCATAATTTCACTCCGCTGCAGAGACGGACAACATCTGTGGAAAACCGTTCCTGTCCAGAGTAATTCCTGGATCGATATTTGTTATATCTCTATAGCTCCTGCATCAGTAATCACTAAATGTGCATCTCGTCGTTTGTCGGCAGGAGAGGAGACCGGTGTCCAAACAACTTAATCAGGTTTCTCTGCTTTGTGAAGAAAAGACAACATGTTTTAGGAAAGATTCCCTCGGAAATACAGTATATATGTGGAAAAAATGTGTCTGATTGTCAGTATTTCATGTCTATTTTTGTACATTTGTCTGTTTC
This sequence comes from Centroberyx gerrardi, assembly GCF_048128805.1. NCBI lineage: Eukaryota > Metazoa > Chordata > Actinopteri > Beryciformes > Berycidae > Centroberyx > Centroberyx gerrardi. The sequence goes on along the minus strand of NC_136018.1, from coordinate 5,590,414 downwards.
TCTTTGCTATTTGTCCACCGGTGTCTTCATTTTAGTATGTGAGAGGAAGGATCTTCTCAAAATTACATATAAGGGGAAATATGTCTGGTTGTCAGTCTCTGACGTTCAGTTTTATCAATTTTTCAGTGTGCTTTATGAATGTTTCTCTGGGCGATCTGTCTCCGCTGTCTCCATATTAGCATGTGAGCCCAAAGATGCATATTCAGGTTCATCAGTATGATTTGCCAATAAAGTGGTCACCCTGGAAACGACTCTGAGGCGGCCAGTGGTCGTTCATCTTCCTGGCATCGCTGTTTAATTTAACCCCTCGTTTAGTAGAGAGCTCTCTGGCGGGCAATCCATCACAGTTACAGTACAGATGACACCGTGACGTGATTTCTCATCAATATCATACATGAGAACTGCTGAGCCATTAAAACACCATGATAAGATAGAGGGGGGGGGGGGGGCAGAGGAAGAGAGGGAGAGCACTGTCGTCTATCGTTTTATAAAAGACTCGGTTTCACTGACACAAGGGCGGTGATCAAAGGCTGTTTTGATTTCAGAAGTGGGTGTTATCCAGCGCCGCATGACTCAAAACTTTATAAAAACTTCATAGTCTAATTTAGCTTTCCCATCTCTGTCAATCTGATTAACAACAATTTAGTCTGCGTCTAAATGTGAAGCCAAATGTCAGAAATCTATCGCATTGTTGTCTTGTGTAAATGTTACGTGCAGAGAGTCGCTCAGGCTTAATTTCCCGAGCTGAAAAATATCTCTATTTTTATCCTTTAAGCAGCCACACTTTTATCTGCTCTCATCCTCCCAACTCTCTTTATATCTGGCTTCATCAGAAGTGCCTGTCACATCTCCCACTAATACACACTGCAGACATACACCCAATTTTAGTCTCCATACATCAGCTGTCACTTTAAAGTTGATTTTAAGAGTTCACTCATGCCCATGAGGCTACTTACAGTAGGTTACATCTCCTTTAAATTCCTATATGAGCTGGAGCAAAAGGAAGGTTCATTCCAAGTCTAGACTAAAGACTAAAGGTGACCAAGCCATTTCCATTGGGGTTCCTAGATGTTAGAGCAAAACGTTGGCTAGAAAACACAGTTTCATCTTTTAAACTCATGTTTTCTTAAAAAACTTTTACAGACTGGTGTTTCTGTAGTTTTTACCCACTGCTTCACATCCTTTCTGATGCTTAACATGACAGCATCAGATTTGTTTTAATTGCTGTTTTATGATGTTTTATAATCTCCATGCTTTGGTTTTATTGACTGTATTGACTGTAAAATCCACACTAAGAATTCACAGAAGTGACATTCATTCCTCTGATCTTGGACTGTTCATTCTTGCTTGGTGAATATCGAAAAATTATTTCCAAAACTAGAATCAATAGAGACACGACTCTTATTGTCATTATTTTTAGATGAAATAATGTTCTGGTTTTATAAAAAAAGAAAAAAAAAAAAAGAAAAACGCTTATCAAAGGAAAGATCCAACCTTGGATTATATCTTGGTTATATCATCAGTCTGTGATGTTCAATGCATTCCAGGAGTTATTTTGTGATGAGTGTACCTTCTTTCCCTCAACCTGCCTCACTACTTCTACCCCAGCTAATGATTTCCTACATTTCCCAGAATGCCTTTCGACAACCCCCCAGAGAAGGCACATAAACTTGTTGCATTCAGCTGTGGGTTTTATGTGTAGCTGGAGAGAGAAATAGCAATAGTAATATCAGAGCAAGCGATTTTCCAAACATCAAAAGTGAGAGTCGCACCCCTTTACTCAAAACTCAACATGTCCTGTGGCTGCATTGCATCATGGTCTATTGAGGCTACTGTGGGTGGAGAAATTGGTCTCTCTGCCTCTTCTACGATGGATTTCTCCCTGTATGATTGTTTAATGTCGGTGCAAAATGGTGAGTCAAGAAAGAAGCCCTCGCTCCTGATTTTGATGTTTTAGATAGCGATGGAAATACCTCAATGCGTTACATCATGGTCAATACATGTGCAGGAAAAATACATCAGCTAACAACAAAACGGGCCAAGAAATTCAAGGCACATCGCCAATAGCTGTTTATTTAGCAGTGTTAAAAGTGTTAGGGCAGATGTTTTTCTTTAATCACATGCTGTTTCATACCTTTGTCTCTCACAAGAGAGGTGCTAAAGACAAAAATCTGGTTGCCAGGAGCTTATTCGCTCTCTCTCCCTCTTTCTCTTTCTCTCTCTGAAGGCTTGTCATTATACACAACATGCACACACTCTACAATGCATAAAACCTACACACACAATCCAGTTACCCTTCAACAATACAGAGATCAGCACCTCCACATTGACACAGCTGACAATAGGCGACACTGAACTGTATCTTGCCAACTGTTTGGTCTTTTCTCCAAGCAGATGCACCGTCTGCAGATCTACAAGCCTTTGAACATGGCCTTGGAACTAAGCTACCAAATATCAAATAGCTTGCACTTGTATCTACTAGTGAGCTGTTGTAAGTCTGCTGGTTCCACTTCAACAGCAATATAAGAAAACCTTCTTCAAAGGAGCTAGGCTATGATCAAAAGTTCAGCGCACCTCTAAAACCAAAACCTGTCTGAGCTTCTCCTCAGCAAACACCACATCTGGGGTGTTACAGCAATGTCCGGAAAAAATTTAACAAATTTAGGACACGCATTGCTTGACTGAAGTGTGTTCACGCATGGTCCGCTGATGACGAAATGGCAAGTTCAAGAAGTGAAGCCTTAGGTTGGATTGTAAACAAAAGGGCGAGAACAGGGAGAAGCTGAAAAAATAAAAAGCGCTGCAACAGGATGCAGCAAGATGTGCCAAACTGACCGCCATGTTTCATGTGCAAACAAGATGGCAGCCTGCCGCCCCAGAAGATGATGATGATGATGATGAGACAGGTAGAGCGAGCGGATCAAAACTAAGCCATGCAGTGCGCAACCTTATTAGTGCTGTGCTGTTAACGGATTTGTTGAGTTATGTATAAATTTAGCATTTTTATGAGCAAAATGGTTACAATATGTGCATCTACATATAAGTGACATGCAACCATGCATTGGCTTTGCAAAGTCATTAATAACCACCATCAGTATGATTGTTTTTATTTATTGTTTTATTATTATGCCCCGCCACGATGGTTTATGGTATTTGGGACATTATGTTGTCTGTCTGTAGTCTGTTTATAGACAAATAGTGAACACAATAACTCTAGAACAATACATGAAAGAAACTTACTACTGACATATACTGACACCACAGGTTCCCCCTATAGAGAAGATCTGATTACATTTTGGGGCACCTTACTGGATAAATTTGCATATTTCTGAGGAAAATTTCTGATTTTCCTGAAACTACTATAACTCTGTAATGCTTTAAGATACAGACTTCATATTAATACCAAGCATGTGCTATATGAAGACAAGTATGTTGATATAGAAACATTTGCTCATCAATGCATTAATTAGCTTAAGTAATGACCTCATTAGCATAACCGGTCATGTTTAATATATCATGGTGGTTACGGCAGGACATTAGACAGCTCAAGTGCCGATTGTTATTGAATAGATTCAAAGTGCAGAAAATTAAATCCAAGAAGACAATATAAACGGAATAGGGCTAGGGGGGAAATGAAATAAGAGGTTTCAGTATGGGGGAAAAACTTAAAAAAAAAAAAAAAAACAGAATTACAAGTCAGGTAGCCCAGGTAGGATTTGGTCTAAATATTTTTCTAAATATTATCATGATAAGTCCACGCTGCCTTCAATAGCTCCTGTGAACCGTTTTCTACTGGATTGGTTTTTTTTTTTCTCCTAACTTTTCATGCTTATTTGACTTGGCACAAGTATAGTTTTCTTCGATTTTAAAGTGAATCTATCCAACAAAAACTCACATGTTGTACCAAATAAAAGCATAAAGCAGATCATATGTGCTACTAGTTGCAAGAGCCAATGTTTACAAGAGAATCCTAGATGCTGCTTCTTTAAACGGAGCTCTGTCCTTGGTTATAAAGACAATAATTCTGCCAGTCCTGGCGATGACATTGCAAGTATGGCAACTATTCAATATTATGAGACGTGGCTTCAGGTATTTGTTTATGACTGTGGTGCGCACAATAAAAGCCACAATTATCAGGGAGTCAGATGGAAAGATTTAGAGCAGTGGATGACACTGGCAACCTTGCTTTAACAATAAAAGTGACAATGGTTTTATCAGTTCTTACATTTTTCAGAACAGCTCAGGAGGAAGAATGAAAAATGGTCAAGGTGAGGCAAAGAAGGTTTCACTGTGGAATTGCTGCCACAGGCGCGTGCACACACACACACAGAGGAGTGCGCGCAGACATATACATGTGTGGATGCAGTAACACGCACACACACACAAACACAGAAGAGTGCGCACAGACATATACATGTGTGGATGCAGTAACACGCACACACACACAAACACAGAAGAGTGCGCACAGACATATACATGTGTGGATGCAGTAACACACACACACACACTCACATGCACACACATAGACATTGCTTATGTGCACCCACATAGTGATGATTGTTTTGAATAAACTTTCTTTTCTCCCCATTTTTTGTCAGTATATTTTTTCTACTGATACAGCAAGTGACCTGAATACTGAAGCCTTATCTGTGCAAGACAAACTGAGGCTTTCATTAATGCAATGATGTGTCTCACACACACACCCACACAGACACACACACACACACACACACGCACAGACACACACACACTCCCTGTTCCTGTCGCATACAACTGAGAAAATAAATGTGACCTCAAAAAGAAACTTATAAAATTCTTATGCAAATTATGCAAAAGGAATTGGATTAGCTCTTGGCAAAATCTGCACATGTCTGTGTACATGCTTCGGAAAACACACACACACACACACACACGCACACACCATACACAGGCAATCGATAAACATCTTACACTAAACACTCCTCACATCACAGACACATTATCTTTTATTAATTAAGGGCATTTTGCTCCCCCAGAAAAACAAAAAATGAATAAATTGAAAGTGCATTTGGAAATGTGAATGTTTCCTGCTGAGTGTTTACTTCATCTCAGGTCATTGAGTGTAACTGTAATAGTCAGAGTCTTAATATTAATGTAATTCTAACATTAATCATACTAATTCTAGTACTGTAAAGCTGTGGAATTGCACGAGGTTGTTGCTGCCAGATCGTATCGACAGAAGACAGGGAAAGTCTTTTGATGCAGGATGCAGGAAGGTGATTTCCATACTTCCCGGCAGAGAGAAAGAGAGAAGGCTCTACCGACAAATTTTTGCTGCCATTAGAGTTTCTGTTCAAAACCTAAACTCTGAGGTAATTGGCTGTAAAGTGGAATCTTTAGCACCTCTTCCCATTGAATTAGAGATAATTTTATCACCTAGTCTAGCCTGGTACTGGTATTCATTTTCCTCTTTCTAGTCAATCAATAGCCCGCAATTCAAAGCTTTCATCCCTGTTTTGATCTAATCTTAAATTACAGTGTAGCATATCAAGTAGAAGTGGTTCCCTGTGAGCGAAATGAATTCTATGCATTTCTAACAACTCTCCATTGTTGGACATCAGTAGTCATTTAGGACTGATGCTTGTGGTAATGAATTTTAAATTGGGTTACCCTCAAAACAAACTATCTTCCCTAGATTTCTCCTGGATCAGTCAGCACACTCGTAATCTACGCTTTTGCATCTCACGTTTCAAGAATTTGTCTGACTGTTATCGTATTTAGTCTGCACATTAGCGCTGAATGCATTTGCAGCAATATGAAAAATGCCAAGTTCTTCTCCCACTTCTGCCTGCTGACAAATTGGTTAACAAGGCAATGTCGAATGTCTTATGCGCCTAACCATTTTTGTAAGTTCAAATTTGTGGGAAAAGCACACACCAGCCAAATTTGAGTTCCCTTTCAGACCGTTTTTGTCAGGCTTTCAGCTGCTGCGCCAAAATCATCCCACCTCTAACACATGATAGCTTAAATGCCCAAGCCAGGCATACTGTACTATGAGATATGCAAATACAGAGTCAGATAAGAATTGCAGCCCATCTATCCTAATATTAGACTATTCTGTCAACCAGTCAAGTGTGAAGGTGGTTATCACCAATAATGTGCCGATGTGTGTTGACAATTCATGAGATGTCCCATCAACGGAATTGAAAAGGCTGAGTGATCCAAAGTAATAACTAGCCTTCTGGAGGAACGCCAGTGTGAAACGTGCAGATTGATGGTGCTGATTTCAATGTGTCATGGGGTGGAAAAGCAAATTGTGGCTCTCAGCATAAACTTTGGAGAAATTGGCGTGTCGGCGTCTGGATGTGCGGCGCTATAATGACACGACTGCAATCACAGATGAGAGTGAAGTTGTTGTTAACATGTGTGTGCATTGGAAGGCATGCATTCTGTCAGTTATCTGCATCTAATTTGATATGCTAAAACAGGTTTTCTCTTCATTTTCAATTATAAACTCTTGCAACAGTGATAGAAGAACATATGAATTTGAATGCGTCCCCACTTTGTTATCAGTAGGCGTTGGTAACATCAAGGATAGAGAAACAGCTCAGACAACAAAGACAAGTTGTTGTTTTTCCGAACTGCAGGACCCTTCACTTCCACAAAACAAATTCAGACTTTGTTCTACTTTGATGAGGCCCCAAATTGCAGGATGTGCTGCTAGTGGTTTACCAAAATGTCAATTTTTATACATGTGCGTGTTGTCGCTTAATTTTCTAGGCTTAACGTCCATCATTTCCTTAACTGCCACAAAAACAGCAGCTCCATCATCATTTTGGACTCATGAATCGCTAATGCAACCAAAGTGAATCAGATGCATGCATTCCCTCTGAACAACCATCAGCAGGTATTTGCATTGCACACCTAATGACCGATAATGACCTGCAAAGTGAATCTTATTGGACTGGGTTTTGCTGCAAAGTTGTCATTTCCATGTTGGAAATAGCAGTCAAATAGTTTTTCCACCTTCGCTGACTGAGAGAATGGGGTCCTCTCCCTCCGCATACTGGGGCCATGATCAAAATAAGATCACACAGCTCATTTCCATATGTTATGGTGGAGGGGCCTAGGGCTCCAAATCATTCACTTCCCCACTATTCTCCCACAGACGCAGCCTCCAATACTAATTTATGACAATTTGATACTGACACATTACATTTCCAACAACTATGGAAATATACTGGGCGAGGACGGAGGATTTTTTGGATAGATATTATTGCAATTCTCAGGAGTCATCTTTTATACAGATTGTGCAAATGGTGATTTGCAGTTTACAACATATTTCACTTACTGATTTGCCTCTATCCATGTAAAACATTCCTAAAGAATGTATAATTACCTAAGCAACATACAGACAGTACCGTTTTTAATTAGTGCTTTACTTGTTTACAAGGTGAATGCATTTAGCCATTACATACTGTTATTGTTTTGAAACACAATAACACTGCATATCATTCCAATCCTGTCACACACTCTCTTTTTTGAAGACCATGTGTGTGACACCTACTCTCACAAAATGATTGATGCTACAAAATTAAAACAATACATGGTACTTTTTAAAGCATAGTAGGTAATTTAAAGGGACCCTATTTTTATGAATGATCAATTTTTACAGGGAATTTTGGACTAACTCCAGCCAACGCATCTCAACTGGACATCTCCATCTCCATCTCTTGATTGCCTCACCTCACTAAATAATTGCTAAAATCCTTCAAGTCAGGAAAGTTTGCAGCATTTGAACTGACACCCCCCTGTAAAGCCTCCACTCAGCAGGTTTCCCTCATTTGAATTAGAGGAGATGGTACTTAAAACAATATTTTGAAGCTTGGACCCTGATTGGCTGACAACTAAACTCCATTTATTTGCAAAACATTGTGAAGAACATTATTCTTATCTTGAGCCATAGTGTATTAGCAAACAAAATCATGAAAACTGAATAATATGGGACATTTAAGTTCTTGGCTGACAAAATGATAACACATTTGCATCCTCTATATTTTAGAAATATTGAAAAATGAACTTCAGATGAAGTTTTTTATTAAATGGATATACTGTGAAGCATTTTGGGACAGAACTCTTCATGGGTTCAGATGCTCAGTTCCATGCAAATGCAGGAAACAGCATGGGTCAAGTGCTTTTGTATTGCGGTAGATGATGTGTGCCTGTGTTGTTCATCTGGGGGGTTGATAGACCATGAGGTTCTCTGTTTCTGTAAGATGAATTGCTTTTACACATACAAACACACACACACACACACACAGACACACATGCACACACCATCGGATCTGAAGTAGAGCATCAAACCTTCTGTCTGTAAACTGGTGGAGATTTAATTGGCGTCCGGTGTGTTGCTGAGCAGGCAGAGGTGTGTCAGCAGGCAGGAGGCAGGCAGCAGATGCATGGACTGGGATTCGCCCAGCAGCTGCTCCGTAATCCCTAAATCTACGGGACGACCTTTTCCTCTTCTGTCCTCATTTCAAAGTCAAAATCACAGACTCAAATCTTAAGAACTTTACTTATTGTAATGATTTTCAGTTCGTAATGCTGTTGACTAGGGATGGGACAATCTGCTTATCTCACGATATGATTTGATACGCGATATGGGGTTCAGGATTCGATACAACCACGATACGACATAGTTCAGTGACAACAAAGTCTGACTGCAGAATTATGTTTATTTCTGAGCCACAAATCTTTCTAGGGATGGCATTAGCTTGCTAGAATGTAAACAGCAATTTAAAAATGTCATTACAAAGTGCAAATAATATAATTTCAATGAAGAGATGGTGAAATTGCGTCTCATTTATGATTACTACAGCAGAATAAAGTGGAGCTAATATCACAATTCGTTTTTCTGCCCCACATTACGTATCATCACATTTATGTATCGCGATATATTGAATTTCGATATATCGTCCCATCCCTACTGTGGACCTATTTTCACTACTTTAAAGTAAGATCCTTTTTTTTGTTTGTTTTTTTGTTGACATCTTTGGTGCTAAGCGGTTTCTGTTGATGAAGTTTGAGTTTCTGTAGGTGCCTGTACTGCCCAGTTCTTCTTCTATTTATTCCAAAGAAACTAATTTTGCTGCTGCCAGAAACACAAAATATATCACTTCCTGTGAACGACCTACCCAACATTGGGTGTTTTTCCCACAGCGCGCCATGCGGCCGGGGGAGCCTGTCCTCCCCCAAAAAACGACCCCATAGGTTGTTTGTACAAGCAGCTTATTATGACCTATAGTTACATTTTAAAGTTAAGCGACCTCTAGCGGTCGTGTAAATAACGACAATGTGCTACATTGGTCTGTGTCACGTGACCGTCATGTTTCTCTCTCAACATTGAAATAATACGGTGGAAAGTAAGGGTGTTGTGGGTGGGGATGGCGGACGGGCGTATATGTTTGCCTTCGATGTCGGCGACCGGGGTTCAATTCCCAGCGTTTCCAAATTTAACCCTGACCAAACCATTTTCCTAACCTTAACCAAGTTGTTTTAGTTGCCTAACCATAACCATAACCCAAGTTGTTTTCATTTCACGTATTTTTGTGAGATCACGTTGGAAACGCTCCTGTGGGTCATATTAGAGGGTAGGAACAAACGACCTACGTGGTCGTATGGGTTGGAGGACTTGTTCGGCCGGGGGCAGAAAGTGGCAAATTCAGGTCACTCACTCACTCAGGGACAGTTTGCACGGAGTCGGCGCTTTGTCAAATGGCCTCTAGAGGGCGCAGCGTGGGTCTGCACACGATCTGTGCCTGTTAGAACAGCAAATGTAAAAAGTTTCATGAACTGGGCATAGGTTGAATCACTGTTATGTTATATCAATCAGCGATCAATTCAATCTGCGAAATGGATATTTATTCATGTGAAAATAACACTGATTATTACTTTAACGTACTGTATCTTTGATTGTCCTGAGAGGTGATTAAATTTCAGATCACTGTTGTATGAAAACCTCAGGTAAGTTTTGGAGGTTGAAGGCATCACCTATCATGTGCTTATAGTCACAGAACTTACGGCAATGAACACTGCTGTTTTGGGAGATACTGATGCACATAGCCAAAAATGTTAAATTGGGCCAACAGGGGTGTTTTGCATTTCTAAGTCACTCTCTGGGTTAGATTCAGATTTAGCACATCGTGCAACAAACACATTTATATTTTAGATATATTTATTTATTTATTTTCTGTGTGTCTGTGTGTGTCTGTGTGTAGAGGCACGCAGTGTGGAGTAAGCACTACATCTGATCTGTGCAGTCATTCTGTCATCTCTCTTGGTTGACGAATTGAGCGCTCCTTGACTTTACGGATGTCATAGGATTAAGCATCTGTCAGCTTATTTTCTAGCATTTAAAATGAATGATAACACAACATGCAAGTAATGCAAATTTGCTGGGAGCGCTCCCTCTTGAGGCTTTATTTGTCAGGTAAGTTCAAAGTTCAGTTGTTGAAATTAAAGCAGAATCCAAACCAAAAACCATCTTAATTAATGGAGGGAAGACATCAGGCAATAGAAGACTGAACTGTCCATAGATATACCATATGCAAATTTTGTGTAGAGTGGATTTTCTCATTAATGATCTTTTTTGAAACACATAGGTTAGAATCACATTTTTATTGTAACCTGAAGATGTGAGAACGACATTAACTGAATTCAAGCGAGAGAGAGAGAAAAACCTTAATTTGGGGTCTAATGCAAAAATTAACCCCAATAATTGTTTGCCAAATACAAAAAAATTCTACCTCATATAATCTTTGGGTATCAGTATCACTGTCTAAAATGCCAGCTCATCGCATCTGCACCAATTCGAATCAAACTCATTTGATCTTCTCCTCTGAAGCATCTGCATATCTATTCAGAGATTGCACAAAGTTTTGGAGGACCAGAAAAAAGTGTCTTTAATAACATTAGAATGCTATCAGGGAAAAAGAGCAGCCTCCGAAATGAGATTATCCCCACCGAGCATTATTATGCATAAGTCCATTATCTGGTTACAGCGACACAGAAAGCAGCACCCCACATTAACATTCCCAATATAGGAGTGAGAAGCGCAGACATAAATCTCTGAGGACCTGCATACCTAAAGGTTAGCAAATCATGATAATCTCTACCATGTTGATGCAGAGGCTTTAGGGAAATAGGATTCCGTTGCGAAAACCCCCTCCCCATTTTATGAAAACCCAGCGCTGAGTCTTACCTCTTGACTTCTTAAAACTTTCTGAAAGTTTATATTTGGCACTTAATAAGAGCTTTTTTTGTGCTGTTTGTCTGTCTGTCACTGGGCCTGAATTACCTTTTCAAAGAGTTACTATACCGTATGCGTTTGGGTGAATAAAATATCTCAGTAAACCTGCTCTCATTTGTGGGGAAATGCTTTGTTTGTCCTTAAAGCGAGTGTTGTCTTTGCTTGTCGCCTCCTTGAGGTTCTGATTTAGATTTTGTTTCAACTCCCAGACTCAGCCAGGCTGCTGGAGATGTGACAGCCGCTGTAGTTTCTCCATCAGCTACGTCAGGAAAGCCGGTTTCATGAAGTTTTTATTAGCTGTGTGGTTTCAGAATGTAAAGGATGATTGTTTCTCAGCCTTTGCAAAACGGGCTTATTGAATTCTAAGTGAATGGAACGAAACAAGCAATGCATGTTTCGTGGAACTATGGAGGAAAAGATGCTCATGTTCCTACTGTAGGCAAGAATGAATGAAAAGCCAAAATGTTCATTAAAAACTTCAGTACTTCTACTTTATACTGTGTCTTCTAATAACCTTATTGTCTAGGCTAAAAGCATACAGAGTATATCTAGTATCTTCTATTGGTTGGCCATCAGCCCTATGTTACCTACATTGCACAGTAACTACTACAGTAAATCTATCCTAAAGGGTTGAGTCTCATCATAGTCTCTAAGAGTAGAAAGGATGTTAAGCAATACATGCCTTTGCTGTGAGTGGATCGGCCCTTAATTTAATGAATTGGTTTCGTGCAGCACCTGCTGATTTCACAGTAAAATCTGCACGCAGGAAAACATCATAAGCTCAGCAATCAATAAGGCTTTAATGGTGGGGGTTGAGCAGCTGTAGTGAATAGGAATACCAAGCAGGCAAACTACTGTAAGTCAGCAGTTGTGCCAAATGGAGCAGAAATGCACAGTTAAACGCACCAAAAAGTGCAGCTTCTCAATGTGGCTCCAATTTGAGCTCAGACGAGAATGTTTTACTTCACACACCGTTTTGTTCGCTTTTTAGGTTGTCTAAAAGCTTGAGGAGAAACAAGCTAATCTCATGCCAAGGCCTCCTTCTGAGACAATCTACTGTAAATCACAGGTAGTGTCAGCGCTGCTAAAATGTCGTCCTGAGGAGCAACTGTCCTGACCGAGTCTCTGATGTCCTTACTTGTCAGTGTAGGTCAGTGTTGGACACATGCTGCCAGCTCTGAGGACTTCTGCTCAGCGTCTCGCGGGGTTCAGACTGACTGATGGCCCGGTGATAGATTCTGTCAACAGGATGGTCTAGAGGTTAGAGAGAGCGTCCTGTAATCAAAGGGACAGAGGTCTGAGATCCCCGGAACAGTCAATGTCCAATGGAATCCTGTCGAAGTGTCCTTGAACAAGACAGTGAACTCTGACCTGCTCATTGACCGTCCCACATGTGATGAAATCTATCCGTCAAATGTGATGTCTCAGGTGATATCTCAGACACCACTGGTGCAATTTTGACAAAAAACTTGGAAGGGCGTTTCGGCACTTCATTACACTGTTTATTAAAATGTAACAGTTATTGGCCTAATGAGGGCGCTCATTAAAGGTCAACAATTTTAGCTCCAACATGATTTCAGACACGACACTGATTTTGATGAAACTTGATGCATTTCAGCACTGTGTTCCAGCGTTCAAAAAATGACTATAAAACTGATTGGCCTGATGGGGGCGCTATAATTGCATGACAAAATTTGTAACTTTGAAAGGCCATATTATGCTACACCACTTCAAACTATCCTGATAAATTACACTGAGTAGCCCAATGAGGGCGCTACAATTAAAGCTCAAAATTTGAAACTCAAATGTGATCTCTCAGACACCACCCAGTGCAATTTTAATGAAACTTGGAGGGAAGACGCATTTTGGCACTGTGTTCTGGCGTTGCACTGATTGGCCTGATGGGGGCGCTATAATTAAAGGTGAAAATTTCAAACTTTGAATTCCTACACCATAACTCCAATTGACATGAAACTTGCTTCACAAATCCAGCCAAAACAAATTATACTGATTAGCCTAATGGTGGCTTTATAATTAAAGGTCAAAATTTTTAACTCAAACGTGATATGATTTTTTGAAACGTGTCATTTTGACGAAACTTGGAGGGATGACGCAATTTGGGTTAGGGTTAGTTGTTGTGGCATTTTAAAAATTATAAATTAAATTACACTGATTGGCCTGATGGGGACGCTATAATTAAACGTAAAAATGTCAAACTTTGAAAGGCCATAACTGCTACACCACTGGTCCGATTTTGAGTAAATTTGGAGGGATGATGCATCTTGTTACTGATTGGACCAAAGGGTGCCTGCATCATTCGTGGGTTATGAAATGTTTTGTTAAAAAGAGTGTATCTGAGTTTAACATGTAACATGTAACATAACTTTTGGTCATTCTTTATCACAATGTAGCCTACAGGAAATTTGTCTACAGGTTATATATTTCAGTTTTTTCAATAACCAATTTCACCTATAGGCCAAGCAATCTCTAACTGTGTAGTCCTGTCATCACAGGAAACGCTTTGAAATTGAGTGACAGCAACTTTGCCACAGCTCCATAACGCCCTGTCCACCTAATTGTCACACCTCACTGGAAGCATGTCCTTTTAACATTCATTTATTAAGCTATAATTGAAACTAAACACATTTACTGCCTCATGTTGAGATAATGATTGTAATTGTCACAAATAATTAATCACTTGAAATTGTCAGCGTCAGTCATTCAGTCTGGATTTGATAGAGGTCAGTCAATGCTGGCGTTATTCTGAGGAGAATGAGACAAATCGACCTGCAAGCGTGTTATTTATTTGACCAGAAAATAGCACACCAAAGGAAAATTACAGGCTACAGCTACATGCTTTAGAGTTGGGATCTAGCACACGAGTGAACACATGAACATAGTTTTTGTTGTTTTTAATAAATGGACAGTCTACAGTAAAGCGTTTCCCCATAAAGCATGATAGTGCTGTACATTGCAATCCCTCCTCCTCTTTCTGCTTTGGAGTGGGAGAGCATTGAAGAGGCTCCTTCTTAGTTCAGTCAAGCTGTCAGGATAAAATGCGCTTGCGCAATTGGTGTGCGCACACATACACACACACACACACACGGCTCTGTCAGTCTGTGTAGCTTATTGGGATGTTCAAAATCATCCTGGAACTACACCGACACAAAGGAATTAATTGCACAGCAGCAGGAGAAATTAGTGGATTTAAAACAGACAGTCTGTTATTTCTACTAATTGGTGGGAAAACTTCACAGCGGATTTACATTACACTTCGTGACTGTCACCGGCGCTGCATCTGGAACAACACACAGCAGCTCTCCTGATAAATGCTCTGGACTATAATTGGGAAAAAGTTGCACAATTAAAAGCACCTTTGAAAACACGAAACACTTCTTCCAACCCGATAAAGAGGAGCGTCAGTAAAGGGCAACCAGCGCACCAGGTAAGCTGTAACTGTATAATGATATTGTACACACTCGCCTACTCGAAATTTGCTTCCAACTTTGAGGAGCCTGTGAGAAAAGCTGCTTTACTTTATTCCTTTTTACAGAAGTTTTGGCCATGAACCAAACCGCAGGCGCGACAAATACATATCGCAGATGCTCGAAGGGAGGAAAGGTAAGAAAGTCTTATTCAGAGAAGTTGGCATTTGGAAACCAAGTGTCTAATAACCATTGTAACCGCGTCCGCCCATGCATGCCGCAGCAATAGAGGCAACCTGACAATGGCATTGGATGTTGGGAAGCATAATGTCTAATTTTTAGTAATCATATATATGTTTTTCAGCGGGCTTTTTCAACGGGCTCAGTTTTTTGCGCTTTGCTAGTGTGCGCCTTGGAGATGTCACACGCGCAAAAACAGCGCAGGATACAATTTATTCGCTGCAACGATCAGTTAAATCAGTCTACTGTAGGAGAGGTCACTGGTCAGTTTCCAAACACATGGGATTTAGACGAGCCAATGCGTGTAGCCACACTGCAAAAAATCTTCCATTTAATCTTAAAATCTTAAAGCAATTGAAAAATTCTGTGGTGTATGATAATTTCACTGTTTTCAATGCCGTTTCATGAATTTTCTTGAAACATGGCAAAATAAGGAAAATCTCTGCATCATAGCATCAAGAAAATACTCTTCTATTTTTGAAACATTTTGATTCACATTGGAAACAAGTGAAATCTTGTTTCCAAGCAGCATTTTGTTTCTCATGTTTTAAGAAAATATGTGATTTTAAGACTCAATACTAGATTAAAAGACTTGTTAAGATAGATATGTTTTAGCAGTGCATGTCTTTATGTATTTGTGAATTTGAATGTATCTGTAATTCAGGGATCAATCAAGTGGAGGATTTCAATCACAAGGCTGTGCAGGCTGCAGTTGTTTGTGCATGTGATGCTGTGTTCAGTGTTACTGGTAATTACATGTGTCACTCTGATAAGTAACTTGATAGTTACTTGTAGTCTTAGTTACAGCTGCATGTACTCACTGGTCCTTTAACAGTTCCATACCATTGTACCACTATTTTCTTAAGCCTACTGTACTGTGACCCACATTATAGAGCTGCTGCTGTGTGGATCTACTGTAATCATCAGGGAGAAGAAATGCATGGTGGGGAAGGGGGGGGGGGGGGGAGTGGGATAAGAGAGAGTGGGAGAACGGGGGTGGAGAGAAAGGATAACAAAAGGGAGGTGATGGGAAAGGGAACGTTGAGGAGAGAAGCTGGGAAAACGTGGGAGGAAAAAAAGCAGGGAATTGAGAGAGTTGGAGAGGAACGAGGAGTGAGAGAGAGAGAGAGAGAGAGAGAGAGAGAGAGAGAGAGAGAGAGAGAGAGAGAGGAAAAGGCGACTGATTGAGTCTCTTCTACATTAAACTATTAGAGGAGACAGAGGTTTGGGTGAGCGGGGGCTTCTCTCATTCGCACCATGTCTGGTTCTGTCAACACGCAAGCAGAAAATATACACAGCAAATTCCCCAGCGTTAATAAGTGTTGTTTTTTCAGTCACAGTTATTCGGAGTTGCCAAGCGTTTGAGTGTTTGCCCACTTACAGCTGTTCAAAACTATCTAAAAGTGTTAAATTAACTCTGATGGGTGTGGACTTGTGTAAACACTGGCATAGTGCTGATTTGTACACTTTCAGAGTTAAATTAACGCCGACGATTTTGTGTGATGATGTAGTTATGAGCCCCACAAAACACTTGTGGTCATGAATTAGAATGAAACACTGCAGAATAGCCGCAAAATACGTAATTACACATTGGTTCAGGCCCTTTGTTAGGTCTAGTTTTCACAAAATGTAGCACAAAATGTGTTGCCTAAAGCAAAATGACAAAAGATGACAGGTACTCTGTTATAATGGGGAGAAATGTTGAGAAGCTTTTATTTTAAATGGCCAGAACCACAACTGTGAAGGTTTTTTCTCACCATAATACAATACCTCCTATCTTATGCTCTCCGAGGTTGTCAGAAACGTATATATTTTATTATTTTCTTTCCTTTATAATGTAATGTTATGCTTTCTTGCATAACTTTTCATTGCTGCCTGTTACTGCATAGCTGCTGTGGTTCCTGTGTTTGTTTGTTTGTTTGTTTGTTTGTTTAGTGAGATAAAATTGTTGGCTCTACTCGAGTGTTTGCGCTACACTCTAACATACAGCTTGTTATAATTTTGGGGGTGTTTCATCTCCACTTCAACATCAGCCACCACCAGGAGGAGAATAGGTTCAGACTAAATACTGTTGTCTCTAGGCAGCAGTGTCCGTTTCATTATCCATCCACGCCTGCTTTTAGTCCACGATTTCAAACTGTTTGGGTTTGTATTTGTTCCTATTTAAACCTCGGTGCTGCAGAGGATTTCTCTTTGATGAGTCGTCTCTCTGCGGAGGCTCTATTTCCAGTGGTGTTGACAGCCGGCCACAGAAACATTTCATCGTGGATTAATGACACTCTGATTAGGTCTGCATGTGTTCTGCAGGCCTCCCAACAGGATAAGCCTCACATGGTCATGGTCATCAGCTCCTGACAAGCTCTGGCAGGTGTGTAAACACCTGAGAGGAGAGGAGAGGAGAGGAGGGCAAGTGTGCCATGTCTTGAGATTATTTTAGGGTCCTCGAGAACTCCACCTAATGTAATTCTGGAGTTTGTAATTCTTTTATAAAATTAAAGGAAAAATCCAACCTAAAATATTTTAACACTGTTAAAAATAGCTTGTACCTTACATTTCTGGGCCTATTTTATTGTTTGGTGTTGGCCAAATGTAGACAATGAGACATCATGTTGAGACAATTTTGAACTTTTAAAAACATCAACAGTAAACGTCAGAATCAAACAGAGAGGGCTTCTTTCTAGTCTCACCATTTCGCACCGATGTTCAACAATCATACAGGGAGAAATCCATCATAGAAAAGGCAGAGAGACCAATTTCTCCACTGACATTAGCCTAAATAGACCATAATGCAATGCAGCCACAGCTTGCATCTTTGTGGTTCTGTAGTTACTAGCATGTGAAATACGACGCCCCTCTTCAACAGCTTTTTTTGTAACTTGAACCATGGTGTCCCTCTCTACTCATTTTTCACTGGAAAAACTTACTACGCCATCCGTATCGCTCTCTCCACTGACACGCATACAGCACAGAGAACCCCCTTCTCTGGGGGTTGTCAAACGGCATTCTGGGAAATGTAGGAAATCACTAACTGAAGTAGACGAGGCAGATTGAGGGAAAGTGGGTTCTCAGAAAAAAGTCAATTACAACACTTTGTCACAAAATAACTCCTGGAATGCAGTGAACATCACAAATTGATATCTGGTAGTGTGGGAGTATCCGAGGGTGGAGTTTTTTTTTCCCCCTTTAAATCCCTGTGATGAATGCAGTGGCTCCTCTATGCTTGATTCTGTTTTTGGTAAGTTTCCACCACCTCCCATAGCAACTTATTTGCAATTGAGTGTGGGTGGGGTGGTAAATTCATATTTAGGTCGTAGGAGTGATTCAGATAATTTGAAAAGTACATTGTAAGCATTTAGCTCATGGTCTTATCCAGGACATTTCCACAGAACATGTTTAAGTTTATGGACATATTTTCTGTTCAGGGGGTCGAACTTGTGATCTTCTGTTTACTGGATGAAGTAACAGCAATAACATTAGCAGATTTGCTGTTGCATGACTTCTAATCTGTAACAGGCATGTCATACTCATTGCTCATACTGCATATCATTGTACAGTGTGCATTTTATTGTGTTGCTTTTGTTATCATGTGTCTGTTTGCACTGAATGTTTTAGAGCAAATTAAAACAGAAAAACTAGTAGAAAGTCATGTTTTGGTTGTTGTTAAACACAGATATACAGTATCTATATTGCAGTACATTGCAGTTATGCCATGTTGAAAGTAGTGTCTCTACATGGAACAACCACCAGAGGGCAGTGTTGCACTGTAGGATTATTGTTTGGACTGGAGTAAAATTAGGAAAAAAGTTTACTATTTTGAAACCATGAATTGTTCTCTTTTGTTTTGCATTTCAAAGTCTAATCTGATTGGATTTGTAAGAACATCAAACTAAAAAAATGCATTATACATTGTTAAGAGGTATTGGAAAGCCAGGGGCGGTTTGAGTTCATGATTTATTTTACACTGTTGCTCCACTACCTTAATCTTTACTGTAATATTTAGTTTACTTGAGCTTCATCAACCATTTATAACATTTTCTTAAATATGCAGCAGTTACACTGTATTTGTTTTGTAAGGATTGGAGTTGTTAGGCAACATTGAATTAATCTTGGGTTTTTACAACTTGTAGATACCCATAGTGCTTTGGGATCAATTCAGAGCTGAACAAGTTTTTTATTTGACTGCTCAGTTCATTATGTTTAAGATGCTCCTCTCTTTTGTCTTGTGTTGGTCACAGCAGGCTAGTCTGATTATCTCCGCTCTGGACGGCCCTGCAGCCCAGTGTGTGTGCACACTAAATCCCAATTAGCTTGCCCAGTTTCAGAGCCGTTTGGAACTTTGCTAATCGCCGCATCTGCAAAGCTCAGAAAATCCCCCTTTCCTCGTGATTACAATTTCATAATGAGACTATAAAAGTTTAATTTCCGTGTCTCAGCTGAGACACAGAAAAACAAAAATAAATTGATAGTGTTGCGATGAATATGTATGAACTGCTGCTGTCCAAAGGTAGATTGATCACAAGACAAAATCTCCCTCAACTGAAAGCATTGAACTTTCATCATTCAAACAATTGGAAATTCCCCTGGGTTATTGCCCACCTCATGATTACATATATCTTTATAAAAACCCATTTGTTTCTGCAGTTATTGAGCTTACATCAGAATACAGATAACCATTGCTATGGCAGCCAGTTATTCAGTGAGGGAAAGTGGTAAAAGATATTTCGAGGAGAGCAGAAACTAAGCTGAAAGGTATTTGGATTGAGGGTAGACTTCTTAATTACAGCGGCTTTGTTGGCCAACAACAGGGCAAACACCAGCAGGAATGTGCCAGGTATTGATCCCCCCTCTCATTACACTGCAGGCCCATTGTAATGCACGGTTATCACTCCAACTCCCTCATTGGAGTCTATGGAAATGATCATTGATTTTCTCTTTTTGTTGGCGCCCGCTGCAGGATGGCAGAGGAATGCCTATCTCAATCATCTTTACACTTTGAATTGCAGCACTCGAGGTCCTCTTTGGCTCATTAGCACCAGCAATCTTTTTCTGATCCTTATGCGTTTAGAGGGTGAGGCCATGCCATCAGTCAAGTGGAATTCATTCCCACTATAGAGCCCACGTTATACTGCTTTTTTTGCTTTTGAAGTTGTGCTTTCATGCTGCTTGCCAACACATAAAAGCTGCTGTCTGTTACCGATGTGATGGACTTCAAGAGTGTGTTTTATCAGGACTGTCTTCTTTGGGAGTCTGCATTTGGCCAAACAAAACACTCCTTCCCTTTATCTATATTTGCATGGGGACTTCAACACCTTGTTTAGCCAGTCCACTGCGAAATTACATTTGGAGCCACATCTGAGAGCTCTGCCCTTGTGAAATGAGCAATGCAACACACCCACAGAATGGATTTTCTCGCTTTTAACGCCACTAGATGCAGTGATTTATCTTAAATGTGTTGCAGATTTACTAATTCTGCTGTAGTGGCACTTCTGTGTGTAATACTGGCATGTATGCTTAATCATCAGGTGCTGCAGCCATGCTGCCCTGCCTGAGCTCATACACCATGGGGGGGGTCTCTAAGGAAACAAGGCCATTATTATGTTAGCCCAAGAAAAGCACACAAGCACACACACAACACTGACACACACACACATATGTCAAACAGACCGAATCAGCATCAGCACAACTGTGGCAGTCCCTGTGTTGGTGTTACTCCGGCTGCGGCTGTGCGTTCCCCGGGATGATTGACACCGCGGGGAGTGTAATTGCATGAGTCACCGAGACCTCGATGGCCCTCAGAGTGAATGGCTGCCTCCACAAAATGCTTGGGTCATGACAGCCCATCTGGTGGCATATCAAAACCAGTCAACAAGGCCCGACGAGACAAATGGTGCCACAACAGTAAACAGCTGCCACTGGTTGGTGATAGACACATGAGCTATATCTAAAATCACAGGCATATTCGCTCCGCGCCTCCAGAGGCCCCGGCACCCGTCAAATCAGGCTAAACTTGCTGTGTCTAAAAAGTAGCCGATATTGTCAGTGTCTGTAGTGAAGCGTTGCAGCACTTGAGAACTTTGACAATACAGAATTTAAGGCATTCATTTCCTTTGCATTGCTGAATGTAAATCGATTACTGGGATCATCATCAATCCAAATTGTAATGCAAATGAATTGTGATACAAAGTTGAGTTTCAGCACAGCATTACTATGTGCTGAGCATATGCAGTATGTCAGGTTCAGGTTAAGTTTGCCCTCTGCTGGATAAAACAGTTCATGATCTTCAGCGCCAGATCCACACATCTCACTCAGCCAAGTCAACTGGTGCATAATGAGGCATCTGAAATGGTGAAACTTGACCATTAAATTAATGGTTTCTTAATAGCAAAGCTTAAATGAACTGGTTAGCATTATGAGTACTGTAGTTTAGGTCTGTAAGATAGATAGATAAGATAGATAGATCTTTATTGTTCACTACATTACGTGCAATGGAAAATTCCAGCAACAAAAATCCAACACATCAGACTTTATATACACATAAAAAAGGTGAAGGAGATAAAAGATAAAATACATTTTTAGATCAAATTCAATATAAATAGATAAATAAAACAAAAAGTAGAAAATAGAAATACAGCTTATGAAGAGCATTGATTAAGAGAGTAAATTATTAACATATTAAAATGAGGGCAGCATAGCCAATACTGCATGTAAAGCTTTTAGAAGTGCTGTGCCAAGATTGATACAATGGAAATCGTCTTTGTAAATTATTACACTTGTATATAGGCTGCAGTATGCCTCCAAAAGTGACAGTCATCTCTCTACTGCCTATAGAAGAGACACAGACTTTCCAAATCATCATATTAGACAGCCAGAACCAATCAAATTCTCAAAATAAACCATATTTTATTCATTCTGTCCCTGTTTTGTTTTTCTTTTTACATGAAAGGGAATATGAAAATGAAGATCAAAGATCCTTTCCATTGTTAGTGCTTTTGATCCTCCAGTTGCACGCCGTCACAGGCAACATTATTAACCGGACTGGAAACCCTGATGAAAAAGAAAGGCCACTTTCTGCTTCTCCAGTCCCACTGTTTATCCCGACATATCCATAACCCACGCAGCAGCGCCCAGGGCAAACTGTCTTTTGTGTTGTAGCCTTGGTCCGAAATCCAGAGAGAAACACACTGTTAGCCATTGTGCCAAGTCCCTCTTCATGCATTTATCCTGCCTCCATCCTCCATTAGTACTGCAGATAATTCTTTCTTGAAATGTATTTTTATTAGTTCAGCAAGAATGCAGCATAAAGTGAGACTTTTACAATGGCACATCTGTAGACTGACATAAAAAGGGATAGACTCATCAATAAGGATTTAACTGCACTGCAAAAAATATTGATCTTAACAAGTCATTTAATCTAGTATTGAAATTAAAATCATTTCCCCCCCCTTAAAACATGTGGAAAAAACTGCCAGTGGAGTAAGATCATTTCACCTCTTTCCACTGCAGATCAACTTATTTCAATAATTGTCTTGAACCAAGAATAATTGACATTTTTTGCAGTGTGAAAGAGACTTTTTGGACAATTGCACTCAGTCTTAATAGAATGTGTCAATTTCAACACATCCACGTGTCTGTGATGATATACAGTAGGTATCAAAATCTTCACACCCACTTTTATTGCCTTGAGGCCTGAAAAACCCATTAAGTAAGAGTTTTTCCTTTTCATTTGGATACAGTAACCAGCAAACAAAAGCCTAATAATTTCTGACAAAATGTATTCAAAATGGAAATCTAAAACACCTTGGTTGTGTGAGTGTGCAGTGTCCTTCAATTAATACTAGAAGCACCTTCTGCAGTGAGTTTATTTGGATAAGTCCCTATCTGGATGTAAGGTTTTTCTCCCATTCTTCTCTACAGAAGAGTTCAAGTGCACTCGTTTTGCAAGAGCTGCTCCTATGCACACTCTTCTTTAGGTCAGTCTGCAGGTTTTCAATAGGACTCAGGCCCAGGCTCTGGATCATTCCAGGATACTAACCTTTCCTTGGTTGATTTGTCTGTGTGCATCGGATCCTTGTCACATTGAAAGACAAAATTCTTCTTGAACTTTAGCTTTTTTGCAGACGGCAGCAGATTTCCTCCCAAATGATGTCGGTGTCTGGGTCTATTCATTTCCCCTCTATCCTGACCTGAACTCTTGTCATAGCTTACCAGCCGCTACTCTGTCCTCTGGGTGATGGGCTGTGTTGGATCTGTGCCAAAAATATCCTTTGGAATTAACAGCAAAAAGTTCTACCCTTGTTTCATCAGACCATGAGACATTTCCCCACGTGGTTTAGGGAGACTGATTGTGTCTTCTTGCATGATCAAGACGGTACAGGATGTTAGAGAAGTGGTTTCCGTCTTGCCACCGTACCCCACAGTCCAGAACTACAGAGAACATGCAAAATGGTTGTTATATGCATGGAGTAGCCAGACTCTACCATACAGTCCTGCAGTTGTTTTTTAGGTTGGTTTTGGCCTCTTGGTAGCTTCCCTGATGAGCTTCCTCCTTGCACAGTCATCTATCCTGGAGGGACGACCTGATCTAGGTGAGGTCCTGTTGCTGCCATCGTTCCCCCTCTTCTTGATCATGGTCCTAACTGTGTTCCAGGGTGTATTTAAGGTCTTTTATATCCCTGTCCTAATCTGAACCTTTCAACAATAACATCTTGAAAGTTGTAGCCCGTGTTTGTCTCTGCATATTGGCGAACACGATGCAACAAAGAAACCTTTGCTCAAAGCCTGGTTTTAATTGATCCAATTAGAATCACTTCACTTGATTTCAGGTGAAGGCAAATTAACTTTGTGCATGCTTTGAATGTGATTAGTTAAACTGCAGCACCATTATAACAGCCTTTTGTTTCTACCTCGATTTTGCCAGGTATTCAAATGAGAGAAAAAAGTCTTTCAGTGGATTTACATTTCAGTCCTCAAGGTAATAAAAATAGAAAAAAAGATTGTGTAAACATTTGATATCCATTGTATGTTCGTGTGACGCTCAGCCATGCCATGATATGTTGAAACTGGCATTTTAATTGTGCAGTGGTGTTAATCACCACATTTATAATTAAATTCCACCTCATCTACACATATCTTCATCATTTGAACAAGGTAGTCATTCTGTCGCATTTGGCCAGACTGCTTGACAGTCTGTTGGCTTGGCTGTGACTTTACATATTGTTTGCCGAGCTCTGTCCTCGTCTCACTGCACTTGCAATCTGCAGCCTTTATTGAAATGTATAGCATGCCCCTGCCACAACCCATTTTCATATAACTGCTGGAGACGATTTTATTGACTTATTGCAAAAAGCTGGAGTATAACCCATTGCACAAGCTTAGACTGTCCCCATGTCCCCGGCAGTTAAAAAGAGATGATTTGTCGTGTATTATGCCTGAACTCCCATGGTGTTCTACGCTGCCCTGAAACGAGCTGCTGTTCCACTTGACAATGAACACTCGCCGCCTGAACATAAACAACAGTTTTATTGTGCTCGAGTCTGTGAGCCTCCAATCAATGCTTTGTAAATCATCCTCAGGAGGCATGCTAACACAGACACGGCACACAGGCTATTTTGTACAGCCAACACTGTTCTGGACGCACTGGCACATTAATATTGTAGATGAATAAAGGAGAAGGGCTGATGCCATGCGCTGTGAGCCAATATCAATGAGCGAGACTGGTAAATACTACCTTTGCTGCCAACAATGGCAGGCAATTTGAGAGACGGAGGGATCAGTAAACCCATCAACCGTCCGTTCAATCCAACTCCAAACTTAAGCCATCATTAAAGTTTGACAGATGTGCTCAAAAATGATATTTTCTGATATTTCACTATGGCTGAACCTCACCTCGGCGGCTGTTTGTATTAGTTTCACTTAATAGGTTTTGTGCCTCCAGAGACAGTGCAATCTAAATTGAGCAGCAAGCTGTAGAAAACGGAAAGTGGGACAGATATGCAGGTGCAATGTTGAAAAAAACAGGCTACTCCGCTCTGTCCTTTGGGCTAACCCGGTTTGTTGTATCATTGTAGACAGTTGTAGTTGTAAGTGTCCTTTCTGTATTGAACAACTGTTTCATGATATTCTTCTTTACTCTACAAACCGAGAGAGCTGATACACACTGCATCTGTTGGCCATCATTAACTCCTTTCTTGTGATAATCTTAATATACTCACCATGTTTATGTGTGTGTTCTGCAGCAGCAGCGCTCTGGAGTTTAATGAATTCAAAATAGCAGATGCTGGAGATTGCTGCATGTTGCAGGGCCTGAAAGATGAAGGGGCTTGATAGAAAGTTCCTGTCATCCATCAATCTGATCTTGACGCCTTTTTTTTCCACTGTAGTAAGATGGTTGACCGCTTTGATGCCAGTCTTCAACCTTTGATTTCCAGAGATGCTATGAAATTTTCAGTACTGCAGGCCACAGAAGTGGAAACTTGCTCCCTTTGTGTTTTGGCGTATTTGTTTACTGCTAATGTGTGTTTGCTTGTTCTTTTAAACCAGGCTGCAGAGGGTGATGACATCTGTGAGGAAAGCACACCCACATATTCATGCATGCGTGTCTAGGCATACACACACACACACACACACACACACAAAGGCACTTTGTACTGTATAGCCCCATCGGTAGACTTTTATTTACAAGACCTTTTGCAGTTTTTCTGGAGTGTGCACACAGGCAGTGTGAAAGGTGCCACTAATTTGCATGCTGACAACGATTGCTGTGGAGATTACACCCAGCTGATTGATGGGCATGCTGTTGCCCCAGAAACCACCTTGGGCGACGTGATATGACTCTCCCGTTATCAGACACTAAAGCATATTCCTGTAGTTAATCTTCCCAAATGGGCGTTCACAGAAGATATCCGGCATCCGCAGGCCTTGACTGGTAATGAAAGACAGCCATTTCCAATGACGCTTCTGAATGCAGCTCATTTCAAAGCAGCGAAAATTACATGCGCTGCTGTGACAGAGAATGACAGGAAGGAAGATTTTCTTGCATGTTTTATTATTCATCGATGTAGAAACTTCCACATAAGTTCTTGGTATGGCCATATGATGAAGGAAATTAGCCTCCTTGTGTAAAAGCAAATTAAAATCCATCGATAAATCATACTATAAGGTGGTAAGGCGGCAGATGTGAACTGGTGCAAAGCAAGAGATGCATCATACAAGGACAAAACTCATGTTGGGTTAAGGTTATATTACCTATATTGCTCCATCTTTTGGTTATAATGCCCATTCGGTTAACAATTTACATTTTACTGTCTTTCCATTATGGAGCAGATTCTCTAGCCTCAAATATCCAAAGCAGTCAGTCAAACTATGTTAAAACACTGTCGGCTACATCACTCCCTGATAGATAAACATCCAGGCACTTGCAAAGTACTGCCAACTCACCGGTGATGGTACCAGTCTACCTTAATGGCTGTTAACATTACAAACCAACCAAGTGTAACCATTTTACAGTCTGTTGACAGTAGAGACAGACACATATGTAAACGTGGATGAAGCTAACATCCTGAAAGGCCAACAGGATCGCTGTTTGTGATGAATCTGCGAGTGTGTAACCCCGCTGGCGTGTTTTTCCCACAGTCCCACTCTGTGTGTGTGTGTATCTATAGGGATACACAGGAACTGCTGAGAAACCATAAATATAATGAATGCATTTGTTGATTTTGTCCATCGACACTGCAGTATTTCACCGTTTTCATTCATTATAGGAGGCAACCATTGACTGCAGTCATGTGAACAATTTTTATTGAACTAGTCTTACCTGTCAATATATGCTAAAGAGAGTCAATAGACAAATGCAAATGGTGACTTATGGAAGGGCATCTGGATACAGCGGCTTACTGCAGTAGTGCAAACATAGAAGCAAAGGCTTAATGATAAGTGAATCTGTGAATGTCCATTTTACTTTAAAGTGGTAATCCATGAGTTGTTTTTTTATTTAATTTTTGTATTTATTTATTTTGGCGACATATTTGGTGCTAAGCGTTCATTGCTGTGGTGTTTCTGCACTGCACTTCCCAGAGATCACCTGTCAATCAAACAGTGTGGGCGGAGCTTACATTTTCTGTTGATGCAGTTTGAGTTTCTGTAGGTGGCGCTCTTTTCTTTGTCTGTTCAGCCATGGTGGCTATCACTGCTCATGCTAACTACCCAGTACTTCTTCTATTTATTCCAAACAAACCGCTGTTGCTGCTGCTGGAAACATAAAACGCATCACTTCCTGTATGCTAAAGGTATTTTTCCTGGGAAAGACCTACCTGACACCGGGTGTTTAGAACAGCAAATGTAAAAGCTTTCATAAACTGGGTTTAGGTTGAATCACTATTGTGTTATATCAATCAGGGATAGAGAGTAGCAAAGCAGCCATTTATTTATAAATGTCATGGATTATTAGTAGGGATATCCCGAGCTGATATCAAAGATCGGAATGGCCAATCAAGGTATATTTTGATTGATCGGTGTCGGCTACATGACGCCCAATTAAATCCAGATCCATTTATTTATTTAATTTCTCCCCTTGCGCTCCATTTACGCCAATTGTCGTAAAAAATGTTTGTGCCATAAACAGACGTTATCCACCACTTATGGCAGTGAGGCGCATGGTATGGAAGCAGTGGAATTATTTTAAACTGCAGACAGAAAGCAGGCTAACAGATACATGTTAATGTAATGGAAAGGTATTTATTTCTTGCAAAGAAAGACAAAAGAAATGCAGGCATGCTGTAGGCTATTTATTCTTAATGTGGTTTTTTAACTGATTATTAAGCTTATCTTTCCTCGCTTGGTTTGGTTTTCCTGATTTTAGATAGATGATGCTTGTAGTATGCAAAAAAAAAAGAATTTGACAAAAATATCGGATCAGCAGATATTCATTATTAAATGACGCAGATCGGATCGGAGACAAAAAAAAGTTGATTGGGACATCCCTAATGATTACTTTAAAATCATTAGGGATTCAAAATTCTAAGAGGGCAAAACGAACACGTAGTTGTGAGAACTTACGCATGCATGCATTGATTCTGTTTTTCTGTTACTCTTTCTCTCGTGTTCATGTCCTTTTGAACCGCTGAAGTGTGAGTTGTGAAGCTGAAGCCAGCTGCTGTGCTGTGGGAACTCATCATCCGTCCCTGAGCGGAGCAGAGCAGGTTAAAGTGATGAATCTGATCCAAGTTCCTGACAAACGCCTGCTGTTCAAGGCAACTGTTCCATTAATATTCAGATGTGCTCACCGCCTCCGTCACGAGGCGGGGGGACCAAAAGTCTCCGCAAGTTGGGAAATAATTACAGTAACTTTTCCCTTTCACACTCCCCAAACTGATACAACAATGCGTACAAGGTAAAATTGCAATTTAGCACTCACCATACATCATTTTTCATTAATTAGAAAAGTTTGTTTAATTCAGACTGCATTTGCGGAACTGCAGCAACTTGATGAAATCTTAATGGATCGTTTTTAAGGACATCAATAAGTGCTGTTTACCAAAAATTGGATCTGATGTAACTATCCCTTGTACCTTTTAACAAGGGTGAGCACCTACTTAAAACCTCACACGGATGTTAAAGGAAAGACTAAAATAATTTTCCTTTGAACAAAACTTCATTCATGCCTGGAATGACAAGAAAGGACCTAAAGCTTTCCCCTGCTAAACCAGCTTTTTTTCAAACCAGACCGCATAACGATCAGTTGAAGATCTTTATAGCTCTATATGTGGCAGTGATATCGTTAATAAACCTCCAGCATCGAGGCTGCAAGATTAATGTACGTTTTACATGCCTGTGTGCCATTTTTCTGCTGCTGAATTCATTAAGGATGATAATGATCCGTCGCCCTGACAGGCCGTGGCAGGGAAGGTCAGCACAAACCTCTTATCCAGATTATGGAGCTCCCCACCAGAGAGAGGACACAAATCCACACAAACATGTTCCCGATGCAAATCAGTTATTGGAGTAGTTGTTGCCAGCTTGGTGATAGTCGCATTTTCAAGTAGAGCTCTCTCATTTGTGGAAGGAATCAAAAAAGTGAAGAATGGGGAGTGTGGATTTAATCTGCAGTATTGCACAATTTCCCAGTAAAAAGTGGTTTCAGTTTCAGTGATAATATTAGGGTTCCCAATCAAACATATAAGCTTTTGTTATCACCCCCTCTAAATGTCAGATTGAAGTTTATTTATCCAAAAACTGTATCCCATCCCCATCTCCTGATTCGATTTCATCAGAATTAGTCGTCGCCCACTCAGTTGGCACAGGCTCACACTAGCTTAGATGAGAAATAGTAGAAAAGTTGATTTTCAGTAGTGGAAAATATTCCCACTACTTTGATTGTATCGAGCCAAAGCATGACAGAAACTTTGGACATCAATGTTAATTGATTTCCCTGATCATTCACACAGAAGCGTGCAGGAGAAGCGGTTCAGTTATTGGGAATTTGGAAGATGAGAGACGAGGCAACAGACAATTTTGGGGGGTGAAATGGAAAAGTAATATCATGAGAAGTGCAACAGAATACTGCTCCCAGGGAGTAATAAGTAAAGTAATGTTATTTAACTTTTGACATGAGTCATGAGTAATGATTAATATAGTACTTTTCATATGTTGATATGTCAATACATGAGGGATGATTACAGCATTCCTATTTCTTTACTAGCTTTTATTATAGCTTTTTATTATGTTGTATCTATGGATGAGGAAATAATAAAGAATAACAATACAGCAAGAACATGAAATATGTATTATCTTAAACCTATTAATGGGGGTAATATACACATCTAGCCATATGTCTCACTTTTTACTGCAGGCTTGCTGAACTACTGCAGCACTTTTACTCCTTTCCCCAGAACAGAGAATCCCCCAAGAATTATATGGAAAAATCAAATATTGCTCTCTTTAAGCCAATAAAACTGTCTGGAAACTAGTTGGCTGACCAACACCAGTTTGGTTCTATTGTGTTACATTCAAAAGAGTAATTTTCTGCAATATTAACATAGGCTTGATGCAGGATAAAAGCATTGAAACTTCAACAATGGCTACAACTGTAAGAGTAGGCTTATCTTTCTTAACATTTAGCTTCAATCTAAATAATAATATATGTATGTATATGGTATTACACTTATCCACTTTATATATCACTATCACCGGCAGTACAATTAATCTACAGGTCGTCTGCTACTCGGTGGTTTTGTGAAATGTATATACTCTGTATACTCATCAGTATACGTATATGCAACAGAATTAATCATTTAGCCTATACATATGTTTAAAGTTACAGTATTCACTTATTTACATATACTGTATATATTCTGTATGTGTATGTATCGGCACAGGTTATTTACCAATTTTTTATGTATTTATTTATACTATTTATGTATTTTAAAATATATTTATTTTAATTTATTTTATTTTATTTATGTTCCTTTTGCTTGTTTTATCCTCTCCTTGTTATTCATTTATCTTTACTTGTCTCATCCCTGTATTATTATTGTTGTTCAGCTGTCTACCCCACATAAAACCCTGTTGGATGTTGGTTGCTACCTTTCACATTAAAATAATAAATAATTGTTCACAAAAAAAACCCCATTTAGCTTAAATCTTAAAGGAACACTTCACCTAAAAATGAAAATTCTGCCATTATCTACTCACCTTCATGCCCGTTGAAACAGGTGAAGTTCATATGACACACAGGGAGGCTGCTAGCACAACTCTGCAGCAGCCTTCTCCAAAACAACTGAAGTTAGTAGGGGCCGGGACTTTAGAGCTCCAAAAAGAGGAAAAAATTACCATAAAATTACTCCATACAGCTCAAGCAGCATAATCCAAGTCTTCTGAAGCCAATCGATCGCACTGTGACTGTTAAATATCAATATTTACACCATTATTTAGCTCAAATATTCACTTCAGCCGTTGTTTTCAAAATCTTGCTTGCTTGCACCCTGACCTTCTGGTCGAGGAGAACGCACAATCTTCCCCACTTCCGATTTTACACTGCTACTCATAAACTGAAATAGCTCTGCTCAAAGTGACTCATAATGCTAACGGCTTACTTATCAGACTTTCGAACAAAGAAGAAAATGTCCGACGACTTCGATATGAAAGAGGAACAACAGCCTTGAACTCACCAGTGTGCCACGACCCACCCGCTGTCAGAGACTCCACTTGTCTTCATTTTGGGGCGATGTTAGACTCAACCACAGCACTTGTCTTTACTGTTTTGTTGAAATGACAGAATACAGGTAAAGTGAAATTCAATGGTGTCAGCTAGGGAAGAGGGGCAGCAGCAGCAGCGTAGGTTTATTTGATTCAATTGAGGTCGACAGTGAGCCGCTTCCAGTAATTTCGTTTCACTTTGAAATTAGTTCAAAATGTCCCAGGTTGTCATTAAAACAGAGGAAGACAACAGTGACAGGAGTGTAGGGGGTATCATGGTATCGAGTAATTGAGTTGATAATGAAGCCATCGATTTGTCCTCAGAAGGTCCCAGTTGGGTTTATTGTGCTGGATGATTGCCGTCACCAGAATGAAGCTTGTTCCCTGGACTCACTCCACTGGGGGATGCAGGCCAATCAATCCTGGATTTGGGCAACTTTTAATCACTTTTGTCTAAAAGGCTTCTCAGTTTGCCTGGAGTCTTTTCTTGGAACAGACCCAGTCCTAGAAGCACCAACACACACATTCATAAACACAACCCTAACCACATTCATAAACACACAGAGAAAGAGACACACACACTACACACAAATGATGTAAATTAAAGTCACAAAGAAATGGCATTTCGACAGTGTCTTGCCTCTGTAATTTGATGTATTTCTGGTTGAAACAGGATTTTGGGTCGGGACATAACGTGGGCAGGGATTGTTCAAAAGTGTTCAAAAGTTCAAAATTGCTTTGCACATAATATTGAGCTGTCACAATGTTCTGATTTTTCAAAATGAATAAATTCCAGCCATCGTGACACAACCAGAGTGTATAAAATGGAAACAGGGTTTTTGAGGATGAACAGCCAAAACTGCTCCGCCATCCCATGTTGCCACTCGTGTCGCTTTGAATGTTGTGAAATTGGTTTTATATGATGGAAGGAGCGGAGGGGGGGTTGTTCAAATCTATGTGATGGTTTTATTGGTTGGAATTTTTATCTACGCCTGCCTGGTACATCTTGAAGTAACCACTAAAAACATTGTTTTCCAGGAAGTAAAAGACAGATTTTGACAGAAAAATACAAAATGACTGAGAAAGTCCATATGCTGGGTAAGAAAATGGACATAAATTAAGGCTTCTCTGGTGCGTTGATTTCAAATAGGCTTAATTCAAGAACAAAAAAAAAGGGAAATCCACACTCAAAAATATATCTTCATTGATTTATTTTACAATCTACAGCTTGCCAAACTGTTTTGCCAAGCTTGAAACATGTAAAATGAATCAATCAAGATGTCTCTTTTTGTGGTTCCTGACATAAACATACAAGAATTTTTTATTTATTTATTTTTTTTTTTGCATTTATTATTAAGTAGGTGCATGTTATGATATGGAAAGTTAGCTAACAAGGTTTCATTTTCCATTTCATTGTGACCTTAAATGAGCCATGCACCACCAGCCTTCTGTTGCGGTTTCTTGTATTCAAGTCATGCAGCAGCAGTCCACACTCCAGCAGGTTTCCTCTCCCCAGCTGAGCTCCCATGCAGCTCAGTAGCTTTGGATGCTGTCTGCTGTGAGACTGTCAACTGCCTTTTCCTGAGCATCGCTGGGTAGTAGCGGTTACCCATCCCTAACCAGCCATTTTCCCTCCGACTCTTAACATCAGGCAGCTGCTGTCTGTTTCTGCGTGGCCAACATCGTCGCTACAGATGTCCTTGGCCGCCACACATGCACATGATGAATTCCAACTTGGCCCGCTGTGCCTAGTATGGGAATAAACAACATGGTGAGAGGAATTCAATATTGCATCTGTGCTATAGGCCAGGTTATGGGGTCAACAGGAGTTCATGTGTTGAATTTGATGCAGCCACTGAAAAAATGCGTCTCCATCAGCAAAGCAGCAAGAGTTAGATGCCATGTTTTGAAAAGCTATGAAGTGTGGTTATCCCTTAAGCATGCTTTTGACAGTAACACCCCTAAAAGACCTCCAAAGGGTGTTTATGAAGATGATCGTTAAAAAAACCAGCCTGTGTACAGTACAGCGGCAGCCTGCTACCTATCTTTGCATCCGCTCCGTTTCCCTCTGTCAGCAGTCCAGCTGGAGTCTGGGGAGCCTGACGCCCCCATTAGGTTGTTTTGACAGCCTCATCCACAGTAATTAATACAGGGCAGTTTTAAATGAGATTTATGTGAGACATGCTGTTTGCCGCTCTCAGCGGGGGGAACTTACTGTCAGTGCACTGCTGAGAGTTTTGGGACACTCAGTTGCCTGGCTGCAGTGTCAATGTACATTTTGCATGCAGTAGGCTAAATGTTGAGGGTCGAAATTTAGCAGATAAACTCTCAGAGTGAAGTCGGTTCATAAGGCTTGAGTCAAATTCAGCTTGAATCTTTAACTTGAACTTGAATCAGGTGACTTCTGATAGAGGGTTTGGTGCAAAATGGGCGTAAGTGACAGCCGAAACTGAGTATTATACACTGAATGTACAAAATATTAGGGATATCTTCCTGATATTGAGTTGCAGCCCCTTTTGCACAATCCACATCTCAACTGTCTCAAATCCTTCTCTAGCTCATCAGCTTCTCTTATGTCTCCTCCTTTGTGATTGGTATAGATTTAATAAGGGAAATCAATGAGGGATAATGGCTTTTTCCTGGATTCACCTCATCAGTGTGCTTCATGAAAAATGTCCCTAACAGTTTGTACGTTAAATGTAGGCTATATCATTGGGAAGCTCTTGTTGAGCTGTATCTGATGGTCAAAAGAACACATTTGCAACCACC
Source organism: Centroberyx gerrardi (assembly GCF_048128805.1). Taxonomy (NCBI): domain Eukaryota; kingdom Metazoa; phylum Chordata; class Actinopteri; order Beryciformes; family Berycidae; genus Centroberyx; species Centroberyx gerrardi. Next base: position 5,556,502 of record NC_136018.1, on the reverse strand, counting down.
AACAATTTAAATGAGGAGGAAATCCAAAATACTCAAGTGAAAACCCTGTTTGTGGTGCGAAAAAGCTGTAACTGTACTTTGCAGTACTAGCTTTTTATAGAATGTCAATTTTCTGAATCTTAATCTCTGTAAATGTTGAAGTCTGTGGTGGTACGAATGTTTCCTGTTTTGAATAAAAAACATGCAATAAATAAAGTTTTGCTCTGCTATAAAACTAGGAATATGCCACTTATGCCCCTTTCACTCTGATACTGTAGATAGCACAAACTTGTTCATTGAGCAAGTTTTTAATGCTGTTGAGAGTTTGGTTGTCACAGTTTGTGGATAGATTAGAGAGGATGCTGACAGCTTTATTGCTATTTTCAGGGGGGAAAGCCCTGTGTTGCATGGATTTGGTCATCATCCGAGTGCAGCCGGCTCTGAAAACTTTTGGGGAGAGTTGGCTGCTGATAAAGGAGACTGAGTTTCTAAAGGGAGAAAACTCATAAAAATGGCAAAGCGACAGACATTTAGTTGGATGCACACCACAGACCTTGGCAGGCTCTTGATGCAGAATTCTCCCTCAATCATGAAATGACTTTACCAAACCAAAGGATAGGTTTTATGTAAATATTTAGTTATTAAAAAGTTTATTAGTCATTTGAAAGCTAGAGACTAATTAATTTTGTTTACAGGTGTGCAGAACTGAAGCCAGTAATGACAAGTCCATATTATGGCAGCTTATTTCATTTTCATCATAACATGCGCATGTTTAATTTCACAGCTGATTCCATGCAGATTAGGTTTACAGCTGATCTGTTCCCACCAGCAGTGGTAGTCGGTGTTCGAGTGGGTTTCTCAGCCATCAATAGTTTACGTGCTGTCCATCGTAATTGAAATGATTCCCTTTATTCCAGCAGTGGCGGCACGGACAACACGCACCGACTGTCAATTGCCGACCGGAGAAGAGGGGCGTTGAGGAAGGGAGTGGGAATTCTTGATCCACTCAAATTAACGAGGGAAGCATCTTCTGCACGCTCCTCTTACCGGGAGGAAAGCGACGTTAACGTGGTGATCCTGAGTGCGTGGAGAATTTATGGGGAAACTTATCAGTCTCAGTGCTCTATTTTTTTTCATTATAGGCTTTACTGTTTTGCATTAGAGGACGGGAAACTCGGGCGAGAATTGTTTTTAAACGGGATACTTGAGAGAGCCCACGTTTTTTTTTGATCAATGCGTTAGGTTGTAAGCCCACCCACTTATGAACTGGCTCACTACCTAAGGGTCTGGCAGGGAACTGGCGGGGACAGAGGGCTGACAGAAGCGGTCCAAAAGTCTACAAATTGAATCTTTTTTTTTTTTGAAAGAAGACCCAGGCCGCGGAGAAAACATGAAGGAGAAGAGTCTGATTGAGACGGCTAAAATGCAGGGCAACGTGATGGTAAGGCGGCTTTGCTTTGTTGATCTTGCATGACATTATGACGCTGGGAAAATGATTTCGTTTATTAACAAATCGTCTTTTGGAAGTGTCGCCTCCCAATGATCCACATGCGCTTTGACGCACGTTTGAACCGTACACAACAGCTTTGGAAAATACGTATCTACGCGCATTACAGCGTTTACCTTTTTGGCTTTTGCATCCGTAATAGCCCTTTACCCTTGTTACCTTGTGAGATAATAGCACAGCATGCTTTCTTGATAGTTCACGCCCTTTCGGTTTCATGTGTCATTCGCCCTCTCTTCCTTGGAGCAGAAGCGATGTAATGGAGTCTGTAATGATATTGCCTAGTTATGAATCACAGTTAAAGAGTTGGAAAGTTTTGCCCTGTCTTTTTTATGAGTCTGGTCGTAATGACTGCTGGGTTTTGTCTTTGTCTCCTTTGCCTCATGAAGCTTTTGAGGGCAGAGGTAACCTTTTGCCCAAGGAGGGACCCATTAATATTTTACTACACCTAAAGCTGTGGGTTTCAGGATATATTACCCTGTCTCTCTCTGTATGGGGAGCTGCAGGTAGCTGTATGGATGTATGTATGGATGGATGGATGAGGAGGATGAATACCAAATGTCATGTGAGGCTACAGCCACTCCTTCTTTCAGGCATGCAGGGCCAATATATTGATTCCTCAAAAATCTGGTCTTGGGTGAGATTTTGCCTTAACTGCACTCCTGTGATTTGCATTAACCCTCCTGGATGCAAGACCAAGGCTGCTGATGTTACCTTGACATGGGAGAGTCATGACATGAAACAGATATCCAGATCAGATCAACTTTATTCTTCTGTAATTTGGTTTGATGTAAATTATTTGATTTGCCCCATGACAGCTTTATTAATAGCTGAATAAGCTTTGCTCTGCAAACACTCAAGGCCATTTTGGAGGATTTGGGGCACAGCTGTGTGGAGTCAGGTTTTTGTAAATGGTTCCATCACTGAAGTCTTTACTCCCCATGTCCTTATTTTCCTATTTATCTCTTTTATCCCTGAATAATGGGAAGTAAATATGTGTGTTTATGATGAGGATTTTGGTCAATTTCCATATCGGAATGGCACTCGTTTATTTACTCTGTTAGTGTTGCAAAGCATAAAGTGAATATTTGCACAACCTGGGCATGTTTTCCTTTCATACACTGCACTGATCCCATGAGCTAATTTATTCCCATCTTAATGTGACATTTCGAGTCATAGTGCTCTTCTTCATGTCTTTTTTTATTAGTCTGGCACCTGTGTGAACTTGGATGTGCATCGTGCCTTCGGTGACTTTCCCTAATGTTTTTGTTTTAGCCAGCAATAGCAGTTCAGTGGATAGCAGGGTGAACAGGTGGAATATAAGATGTACCAGATGTTCAGTTATGGTTAGTTATTCCTGTCTCAGATCTTTTTCTAGCCAGGTAAGGGTGAGGATGAGACACACACACACACACACACACACACACACCTTTGCCCTCCCATCATGCATCTATCCTGCAATTATCCTACCACTAGCACTGCAACAGCCACCACAGCTCGTTCTTCCTCAAATGTTGCAGATAAAGCTGAGTAGGCGTATTGTTACACAAAACTCAAATCTTTCAAACTAGTGCCTGGCAGATTTCTGATCGCTCAAAAGGAAACAAAATTAAGATTTTCCAAACTCTCAGAGGTGGAGCAGCAGCGCAGCAGAAAAGCAGTGAGCATGCAGCAAAAATACAAACAATGAAAATGGCTTCTACTATGGCTTAATCTCTGAGAGGCGTCCACCGCCAGACTCCTGACATTTGTTGGTCCATTTTTGTCTCCCCTGTCAGATCTACAACCTGTCAGGTCAGTTTACCGACTAGATTCTCCAGGAAGACATGTCAGAAGTATTTAATCAGGAGCCCAACCAGATTACTTTGTACCTCTCAGGCCCTTTAATGCTTTGGATAGTAAGTGAGATATAAGAAGCACACACATTGTCACCTTTCATTTTGTGCATTCAGATATTGATTGTTTTCATTGCGTTATTGATGTATTCTTTTGCCCGTATCCCCAATTTCTTGTTTGATTTATTCACTCGGTCAGCCGTAAAATTATTTGACCTCTAGGGTGCGTTTTTAGGTGGTGGCAACATGGAAATGTACATGACAGGAAAATAGAAAATGTACTTTGGCTTCAACATGACAGGTTTATTGCACAAAGTGAATTGCTTCCTGCACAATAAGCCCGTACTCGGCGGCGAGGGACTAACAGTGATGTCTCAGTGGGAAGCCCTGTATCTTCATCTTCCCATTAACAGGGAGAAATGTGCACAGCGTGATCTCTGACCACCTCGCATGAAGGTTGGACGTTCTTGATGCTCAGCGGGGGTTCAGCCTGCAAATGAAACGCGTAACACTTAAAAACAAGGGTCAAAACACCCCCAAGCTGTTCATCTGGGTGAGAAATTACAGATAATCAAGTCTGCACTCAGCAGCGTAAGGGATAATGACAACAAAAATGTTGCCATGGGATGTATATTTTGTTGTCCCCCCCACTGGCTGGACAGTGCGGGCAGCCCATTATGCTTTATGTCTGCAAATGAATGAGTGTGTGGGTGCCTTTGGCAGGAGTGCAGGACCATTTTGAACCGGCTCCGATGGTCGTTCTCCAGCTCTTTCACTCTGTTTGTTTGTGATTGCTCTCTGCCATGGCAAACAGGCCTTCAAGGGCACAGTCGGCAGTGTTGTTGAAGGACTAATGATTTGTTGCCTTGGGCTGAAATGAAAAATATATTTTGGACTGGGAGAATTATCTCTGTAAAAGAGAAGATGCGTTCAAAAGGCTCACCATGAAGGCGCTTTTCCTCTGGCCCCGTCGTCACGGTTATCACTTTTGAGACCTTTTGAGCTCTCAGTTGGAACAGTTGGCGCTTCTCCACTGATGGCCTCCGTTATCTCATTAACTTCAAAGTATGTGCGCCTGCATGATGCATAGGTTCAAAGGAAGCGGCTCTAACTTATAACCATGAGAAGTGTTATAAAGACTGTGATTGGTTGAATTTTGTTTTTCTTTTTTTTTCTTTTTCTGTCAATGTTTTTTAACCCTAACCCTGCACTGTGGATTGCAGTCATGGCGTACATTTAAAAAAAAAAAAATGTCCAAGGAACCAACTCATCAACTTCAAATCATGGTCACATACATCACCCTGTAATCACCACTGGTCAGTTAAATCACCCTGTAATTACTATTGGTCAACTGTATGACCATGTGATTGCTAATGGTCGACTAAGCCATCATGAGATTGCTGCTGTATTTTATGTTGGTTTTCTAGTAGCGTTGTCATGTGAGATAGCCTGATCTTCAGACTGAATGGCCATGTTGTTCCCACTCCATTATTCAGCCTGAGATTGCCTCCTCCTCCTCCTCCACTAGCGACTGACATATCCGGCCACTCTGATGTTATTTTCAGTGACACTGATGCTGGCCGTATTTACTAACTTTACCAAGAATGCTGGAAACCGTTGCACAAACAGTTCAAACTTTAGCTTGGCTCAATTGTTTCTCAGAGCGAGAACAAGCAGCAACACCAGACTCTCTGAATCGCTCGACAAAATCTGAAAAGTGGGACGGACGCGATTCAGGAGTCTGGAACCAGCCTACAGGTGAGAACCTTGTAACTCCAATTTGGGTGATTTTCATTTTTCAAAATTCAATTGAATGATTACATGATCATCTAGGAGATCGGATGATCTCCATTTGGACAACATTTGGAGGTAAGATTATTTCACCAGACAATTGCTCAGTGTGCAAACTATCACCTTCATTGTGGATCAGCCTCATTTGCTGCTCATAATGTGTTTCCCAGAGAGCAGACTGAAAGCAGATGTAGCCCTGTTTACATACTGAGGAATGCTTCTGTTTTGTACCTCAAACAGCTGTTTGGCTTATTACACTGCTTGTGCCCCTTCCGGCTGATGACTACATTTTGATGGAGGACCACTCTGCATGATTAGGTGCTCCACCGCACATTTAATGCATTTGCAATACAAACTTCAGGGCTGTTGGCCATCTTGTAGGAGTTGTGTCGATACCCCCGAGGCTCACGTCGCTTGCTTTCATGCCTTGCCTTTTCAAATCATGTGATGAAGAAGTAAAATCACTGCGCTGTTTGTGCACCTCCACATGCATGCAGCTTTATTGATTGGTGTGCAATGCCTACTGCACCCTGCACCATGATTTTCCAGTCGTCTGGCATCTGTGCACCTGTTAGCCGCTGCCTGGTAGTGAGTGAGTCAGCATTGCAATCAAAGCTCTTCTGACATAGTTGTTGATCCATTCTGGGGCTTTCAAATATATCAAACACATTCTCTAACAAGGAGTGTGACATGTAAAGACTTTCTGAGCAGCCCTTTGATGGAAAGACAACTGCTCTTTGACTATGACTCTACAGAATTATTATCCTTGATATAGTGTATAAGATTCAAGGGATTGATTATAGCTGTTCACACAATCCAATCACAAACTAATGTGCACAGTGAGCGCTCCAGCTTGCACTATTAGTTTTAAATCGTTAGTGAGGCAGTTTCCCTGCAGCGAGCCCTTATAGTGTTTGTGGATACTTGTGGGATACTTGTGTGTTTGATTGGGGTCAGACCGTTGCAAGATCGGAAACATGGGGGGCTGGGAACGAGGGCCATGATTTATAGTGACCTTTATGTGGGCCACTGTTTTTCAACGGTGCCAGTGCGCAACAGCAGCATTTCATTAGGCATACTGGAATCCATCATACTGAGTGTTTCCCTTTTGGCTATGCGAGGGCTTACAGAAACATTTTGTAGAGTAGCTGTGTTTTTCCAGCATTGTGGCGAGGCTGGCAGATGGCTAGAGCATGTCAGCTGTTTCAACATAGAACCTGAAATCTTATGACAAGGGCATTAAGTTGAGTTTTTTTCAAGAGAGACCTTCCTTCTCGTCTTCTGACAGAAAGTCTTTCTGTTTCCTACGCAGCGTTTGTTCAGCTCTTTTTGAGCTGGACCTTGCAGAGACAAGTTAAAGAATCTCTGGGCCAGTGAAATGAAAGGTGCAAATAGGCAATTTTACCATCCCGTAACACAAAATGACCATAATGTATCAGTCGTGGTTTGATAGGGTCATTGATCAATATCGATTACTTTGACAGGTGGTTTTCAAAACTCACTGTCCAGCCCACACTCTGTTTTGGAACAACTCCACACCTACTCGCATTTTCAACTTCGTTTAAAATGGCATAGCAGAATTATTATTACACTATTTTGTATTGTGATATATTCCCTATTCACTACACATTTCTGTTGGATCTCTGCTCAAATTAGCTAGCTTACTTGTCTTAATTGTGAAAATGTGACTTTATTATTTGTAATTCCTTGGTGGCCAATAGAGATCGATGAAAGTCGCAGATAACTTAATGCCCCTGTCAAAAGATAATCCTTGGCCTTTTTGCATAATTGAAACAGCCTCTTAGAAGTTCACCCAGTGATTTTTGTGCGTCTAATCCTTACGATATTGATGTATGCATTAGGAGTAGACCAATATATCAGACCCACATTGGCCTTTTATTAAATATCAGATATCAGCTTATCATGTCGTCCACCTCCAATATGATGGAGGTTCCTCCCTGACCACAGCTACATCAAAACAGTCTATAAAACCTTTTCCTTTTCCTTTTCCTATTCATTCATTTAATTGTTCAGTAATGTTTTTCGTAATTGAATTCTTCATTTAAAGGCAGTAATGCAATCCAGAGTTTCCTCTACCATTGAATAGTTGAGGTGGGTCACCCTGCCTCAAAAAGCTGCTAAGCCTTTCATTTCATTTGGTTTAAATAGAGAGTTTTAGACCACATGATGGTCTAAATGCTGTTTCAGTTGTTTTTACACCCTGCCAAGAATAGCAGTCAGGGAGAAATACTGAATATGTGTAATTTTTTGGCATGAAAATGCAAAAATTTGAAGATATTTAATATCAGCGGAAAATAACGGCTATTGGCAGCTTCAATACAAAAACCTTGGTAGCGGCCATCAAACCCATATCAGTCAAACCCTAGTATGCATATTTTTATTGCTGATCATTTCTTTTATCCACTCCGAGGAATTAATAATAAAAAAGTGAATTTCTTCCCACTGTGGGCTCTGCCTTGTTTTTACTGCCACATGCATGGAAATGTTGTCCCACATAAAATACTAGAGACATTTTCTCTCCTTGTGCGTACAGTATCTCCTGTCTCTGTCTGTTGCACCCTCTCCCCAGTCCTGGGTAATCAATCACCACTTAGCCAGGCTACACCATGCTGGGTGCTCCAGCAAAATAATGAGTATACAGTAGCTGAATATTTCATGCACCCCGCCCCATCATACCCAACACTGTTTGCATCTCGAGATTGAAGACCCGTAGTAGTAAAGGTTTGATTGCTGTGATTGTCTTTTTATGAATATATGCAACAATTTGGGTTTGCTCATTTAGCCGTGTTAATTTCTTTCTTCTCTTGTTTTGCTGTTTAGTTATTCGTCATTGTGAAGCTGAGACAGAGTCCCATGCTTTCTGTGGGTCAAGTCAATGCTTCCAACATACACTGAATGTGCAAAATATTAGGGACACTTAACTCTTTTCATGAAGTACACTGATCAGGCAAAACCAGGTAAAAGCCATTATCGATTTCCCTTATTAAATCTACACCAATCACAAAAGAGGAGGTGTAGATGAAGAGAAGCAGACGAGTTCGAGAAGGACTTTTAAGCTTTGAGACAACTGAGATGTGGACTGTGCAAAAGGGGCTGCAACTCAGGAAGATGTCCTTAATATTTTGTGCATTCAGTGAAGTGTTTCTTGGCTTTGTTTCTGAACAGGAGATGTTCTACCCAAAGCTGACAGCGGTCTCTGAAGGAGCAGAGTTCTCATAATAAATGGACAGCGTTGTAATTAGAGGCTAATTTGGCAGTCTGTTTTAGGGATGCCATAGAGAGAGTGGGGTGGAGGGGAGGGGTGGGGGTGGGGGGTGGACAGAGAGCGAAGCTGGAGGTGTGGAGAGATGGGTGTACATGTAGAGCAGAGGTGTATATGTGTATATGTGTGAGTATATGTGTAATAGGGATGGGACGATATATTGAAAATATATCGCAATACAAAAATGAGACAATACGTATCATGGGGCAGAAAAATGAATTGTGATATTAGCTCCATTTTATTCTGCTATTTACACTTTGTAATGACAGTTTAAAATTGTTTATACTCTAGCAAGCCATTACCATCGCTAGAAAGATTTGTGTCTCAGAAATAAACATAATTCTGCACAGTCAGCCTTTGTTGTCACTGAACTTTTATTTATTACATCGTATCGTGATTGTATCGAATCGTGAACCCCATGTCGCGTATTGAATCGTATCGTGAGATAAGCATATTGTCCCATCCCTAGTATGCATGTATTGGAGAGGTTTTCACTACCAGTCAAAAGTTTGGACACACCTGATTGAATGTACTCTGTTTTTCATTATCTTAAAGCCATTTTGATGTAAAGGCTTATGCCTAAATACTTTTGTTTCTTAGACAAATATAAATAGTGAAGTTGATGCCTATGTATGAATTTCTTTCCAAAGCCTTTGCCTTTCCATCAAGGCAAAGGGTGGCTACTTTAAAGAATCTAAAATATAAGATAGTTTTGATTTGTTTAACTCTTTTTTGGTCACTGCATAATTCCATTTGTGTTATTTCATAGTTTTCATGTCTTTACTATTATTCTAAAATGTGGAAAATAGCAAAAATGAAGAAAAATGTGTGTGTCCAAACTTTTGACTGGTAGTGTATGTGTGTATATGTGTGAGTATATGTGTAATGAAAACAGTAGAAGCTGACCCTCAGCCATTCTGTTTCTATTGCTAGCATAATTGGCCTGACCCACAATGAGCAGGAGGGTTTTAGGATCACAAAAACAAGAGAGGGGAGAGAACTGGTTCTTATGAAGCCCCTCTCCCTCCCTTGCAGGGCAGACTGTCTTTGTGCTCAGCATTAATGATGATTTCCTTCAGTAACACTCGTTAGGACTCTGACATGATAAGCTGGCTTCCACCACTTACTCGTGGCATTACGTGTAATTGCGTTTCGTTGCCAGGGTGTATGTACAGAATGAGCAAGCAGAGGACTCAATTTGTCTGGAGTCACTGTAGCGTTTAGCATCTTGAGTGCTATATATATCTGGTTGGTAGAATCGGGAGGGATATTGAAAGGCTCTGTGTCCTGATACAGTAATAGTCTGGGAAAGAAGGTAAACATGAGGAGAACTGAGGTAAATGTTAGAGAGAGAGAGGGTGAGAGACAGAGAGAGAGAGAGAGACAGACAGAGAGAGAGAGACACAGAGAGAGAGACAGAACGAGTGAAACAGACCGACAGACAGAGAGGCAGATGGACGGAGAGAAAAAGGTGTAATGCCAAGTTTTTGACTTTCAAATTGGACCATTCAGTCCAGCATTATGAGGGCGTTTGGAGCTCTATTAAAAACTAGGCGGACTAAAACAATTCTGCCGAAATTCTGCCAAGATTAGCTGCATTCTGTCAGAATTGGGAAATAAACATCTTTCTCACTCAGACTATCATCATAATCTACAACAGCAAACGGTAGCACAATCAGTAAGCTTACAATAGCATCTGCAAAACAGACTAAACATAATGGAGATGAAAAAATCATCCTGTCATGCATTTGCACATGGAAATCTTCATGCTGGCAAGCTGCAGTGTGTTTGGGATTTTGGGTTTGAATTGGCACAATCCCATTAACCTTCAAAGGACATTCAAATTATACTGCCTCCATTTCCTGATCCTCCTCAAACTATTCTGTTTCTTTTTTGCATTAGTGGATGAATTCTTGGTATTAAATTCATATTTTGAAACACTTGAACTTGAACAGAAAAACACTCAAATCAGATTTGCAATAGACATCTTGATTACCATCACATTGTGAAACAAGCAGAGGCATTTATAGTACAAGCAATACCGCAACAGCCCTTTTGCTGTTTACATATTTCTTGCCATTTAAGCTCATGACAAACTATCTGTCTGACCCACTTCCTGTAAGTCTGGTATTGACATGTTGAATTCATGATGTAAACAAATGCAACCCCCTAAAGTGCTTACACTTAGCAAAAGTGCAATGTAAAAAGATCCAAAACTTTGCTCGCAAGTGTAGGTTGTGTTTGCTGTGCTGTGCTGTGCCGGGGCAGGAGTGTCTGCGAAAAAGAGTGTATGATGAGTGCGTAGGACCATTTTCCTCTCCCCCTCTTGCCATCAGACAATCTATGATTAATCGGTGCCATTTGGTTCCTGGCAGAGGAAGTTGGGGAAACTGCCGGCTAGAATTCTGGGTAATGATGTACAACTCACTCTAACAAGATTCTCAGCTTGTGTCTCCAGTCTCCGTGCAGCAGCGAGGGCATTGTGCACGGCCGTATTCAGGGAATTCAATTTGCCTTTTAAGTCCGGTCTCGGAGTCTTGTCCGTCTTGTAAGTAAGCAACCTCTGTACCGCCGCGGTATCAGACAGACGCCCGGCCTTCCTGCTCTTCACTGGAGATGTGCCCCTCGTGTTGTTGTGCTCCCTGTCGTGTGGCAGAGGTGCCATCGGCTGTTCCCGGTTAGAGTGGCTGTTTAATGAGATCATTAAAGCTAGCCAAACAGAAAATGAAATAGCACCTGTTGTAGAGGGAATGCTGTGTATTCCCCAAACATTAGAAGAATATTACCTCACGGTGTATCGGGAGAATGCTCTGCACTTCTAAATTAACTTTTATGTGTATCTACGTCTCGCGTAGGTAGGCGATACGTTATTAATTATGGTATGGATGTGTTTGGGGTTTCGTTTGAATTAATTGGAGGGCTCTTGGATGCCTTTTTCTCTGCAGATTGGAACCAACATTAAAGGCACAATCACACCAAGCACGTTCGAAGCGGTTTAATCAAACTCTGGAGCATTTACTCCTTCAGTTTGGTTTGTTTGGGCAGTTAAGAACAATGCTGTTCGAGCACGGGTAGTGACAAATAACCGCTCCGAGATGCCTGAAAATGCGTGTCTCATTCCTCTTCCAAACAAACTGCGGTTGCGGTTTGATACGAGTGAGAACTTCATCTGAACCAACTACAAGAAAATACCCTAGAATGCAAGGTTTTATGGGTTTAAGGAGACAGATGTTGACATCTAATAGCCAGCAGTTCCTCATGCTTGGAAAGTCTAGCATAACAACATGAAGCGAGGGTAAGCTTGGAGTCAAGATGAGGTGAAATGCCTCCTCGATATGTGTGTCGCGGAGCATTTGTTTTGAGGATTTGTATTGACTCCTCACGCCGTCAAAATCTCCAACCTTTCAGGATGACAGGTTACCAAAACTCTGACCAATAAAGGAGCGACTTGTGAACCCATGTGACTTTTGTTTACAAGCCCTGGTTCACTTGTAATTGGTCAACCTGAGAACCTAAACGAACCAAATAGAAAAAATGCAACAATGCATCTTTATAGCTAAGCTTCAGTGTATTTTAAATGACCAACAAAACTTTTGTTCCAAAGCAAAGCTGTATTTGTTGTGGCAGACATGGAAATTAAGGTGAAAATATGTAACTATGCCTTTAATATGCAGTAGTTTCTATTTCACACTTGTCACTTGAGGAAAGAGTGAAGGTCCCTCAGTGAACGTACTTTCTTGTCTGAAGAATGCTGCAGCACTTGACATCTGTAAAGCCCAACCCTCTGCGCAGGATGAAAAAGATTAAAAACAGGAGGAAATGATGGAGAGTCGATAGCTGCCATTTGTTTTCTGCTTTGTCTCAGTGAGAATATGGAGTTTTTAAATGCAGTCGAGCAAAAAACAGCCTCTTAAAGCAAACTCTGCCGCACCGTACTTTCTTATAGAAAACTTGTATATATATTACTACCGTATAAACTGTAAACTACCATGCAGATAAGCAGACAGGTGTTACAAGTAGCTATCTCATGAAATTCAATGTTCTTTTAACAAAAGATATACAGTACACATAGGCTGATGGTTTCATCACACTATCTGCTCTGCATTGCAGGAATATGGCAGTGTCTGAAGAACCTGAATCACCGGCATAACTATTAAATACAGAGGGCTTTGAAGTGATGTAACTCACCCTTTGGCGGCCATAATGGAGGTCCTCAGCTCTTGGTCAACAGTGGCTGTGAACAGCTGATTGTGTTTCTAAACATACAACTCTCAGACCTCAGAATGCATTCATTGGCCAATCACAATTGAGTATTTTACAAAGCTGCGTAATAGAGATGGGACGATGCGCTTATCTCACGATACGATTCGATACACAATATGGGGTTTACAAAGACTGACTGTGCAGAATTATGTTTATTTCTGAGCCACAAATCTTTCTAGCGATGGCATTGGCTTGCTAGAATGTAAACAACAATTTAAAAATGTCATTACAAAGTGCAAATGATATAATTTCGATGGAGAGCTTGTGAAATTGTGATGAGCAAGGCATCTCATTTGTGATTACTACAGCAGAATAAAATGGAGCTAATATCACCATTCATTATTCTGCCCCACGATGCGTATTGTCACATTTTGGTATTGTGATATATTGAATTTTGATATATCGTCTCATCCCTAGTTCATTGGCCAATCAGAATTTAGTATTTAACAAATAATAAATAAAATTAGTTGGTAGTGCCGTGGAAGGAGCTGACTTAACATCAAATGATTGTTCATCATATCTTAACTGATGAACTGAACTCTTTTCCACATTGCTTCAAATATATGAAACAAGTGAATCAAAGTGGTTATTCTGCAGAGCGTTGATTGCTCAGAAACAGTTGCTAGACACCCACCTGCAACGGTTGAAGTGCTACATTTCTGCTCAGCTACCAGTGGTTAACTGTACATTACACACACTGATCCACTGAGCAGCCCTCGGTACACAAGGTGCTGTAGTGTTGTGTCCCTTACAGAGAGCACAGTGAGGCTGACTTAACGGATTACAGTAGCATCCCAGGCTCAATTGCCAGTCCCCACTGTTTGGGCAGATGCTCCCTGGCAGGTATCCACACCAGTGGTAGGCTCAGATACACACAGGCACAGGTTGTACGCTCACACACACACACACACACTCACACATAGACCTATTAATAAGGGTCCCACAGAACAGGAAGCAGGTTTCAGTGTCTGCATTGCATTTGCTGTGCAGAAAGTGTCTCTGTGATTTTTGTTTGTGTCGGTGTCCGTCTTGTCTCAGTGATTATGAACTGAGGCTGGCCTCGGCGATGCCTGTCTCAGTATGTATCGATTGAAAGGGAAATACCTAGAGGCTGACATGGCCAATTTGTCATGAACAGTAGAAGCTCACACCCAGTGCCACTATACAGGTCTAATCCATCACACCGTATTGACTCACCTCAGGTTCTTCTTGGTCATCAATTATAATCTTAGGTAAAGGCATCAGCCCTGTGCTCAATAGACTCCTTTGTATTTATCATAGAAGCTATGGAGGTTGTTTGAGCTTTTAGTTATTGACTGAGCTGCATTATAGAGTTGGTCAGTCACAGGGAGCGACACAGTTTACTGCAACAGCATTATGTTTTGTGATGTGGGAGTGGTCAGTAGACTGCACCTGCAATAGTGGGTTACTGCATGCAGCGGGTGCACCCACATACCACACCACATAAGAAAAAAACATGGAATTTCACAGAATTTTATTGAATTAAATTACATTTCCTGAAATTCCAATTTAGTTCCAGTTCTGTTTCTGTTTTTTCAAATTCCAGTTCCAATTCCTCAGTTGAATTGGAATTGATGAGTTCATTCATGAATTGACCCCAACCAATGCCACATACAGTACATAGGCACACGCATGCAGACGTGTATACACTCCAAGTATCACTCTGCTTCATCTCTTTCTCTCATTCCTCTCTTCTGTCTCTTTTTCCTCCGTCTCTCAAACCCATAACCTGCCCGCCTCTATTCCACTTACACATTTATCCTGAGACAGTTTCCCTTAAATAACAGCTTTCTCGTGTCAGCGCAAACCCCCTTCCCCAAACTCATGACATTTAATTTTTCCTGGCGAACAAGAGAGAAAAGCACCTGAGTAGATTGATAGATTTGGGCCATAATGAGAAGGGCCCGACTCGCAGGCTGTCAGGTGAGAGCGTATCTCAGCGCCCCCTGGAGCCTTGGAAAGGTCAGCGTGCCTCTTAATCAAACATCAGGCAAGCCAGCCCCACTGTCAGCTGGACGTTGCTGCTCGCTCCCTGCTGGGTTTAAAGTTCACTCCCATCTGCTCCCTGAAACTTACCCTGCGCCACAAAATGGCTACCGTTATGCCCTCGTAAAACTGTCGTGATAGCGTGATTTGATAGCCGTTGATGGCTGGGCCTGATGTTGAACAGGCTTTAAGCTCTTAAGATGAGCCCCTCTACATGTGAAAGTCCACATTATGCAAGTGAAGTATTCATGCTCAAGGAGAAGCATTTCTTTTTATTGACTTTCATAAGGTATGCTTTACTTATATGGTGTCATTGGACATAAAAGGTGCTTTTAATACTATGAAAGCATGAAGCACGTAAGGCTTAGAGGAGATGAGATTGCTCGGCTCGTCCCTTTGTTCTAAAACCTTGAGAGAAAATGTCTGCGGTTGATACAATTTGGTCTGTGAGGACAAATGGGAAAAAAAAGAAACGTTACACTTTTCAGTGTGTTTCTAAGAGCCAGACTCTAAAAATGTTTCAAGTCTCACTTGTGACGGCGTGATGCGGTGTCTCCCGCCGAATCGCTGCAGCCTCAGAATTGCCTCTTTGAAAATCAGACCCAAAGTGCCTGCCTGAGAAATATCTCAATAGCCTTGACTGAACACGTATGACTCATTACTCATTTATCTTTTCACACATTCTTTGCTGCCAGAGCGAACCTCCTCAAAGAGATTTTTTGAAAATGAGTCCACTCCAGTTTCTAGCCCTTAGTGTGTTCAATATTAAGACAAGTCGTTCGTCTGCGAAGCCTGGCCAGGAGGAATGATACATTTCTATCAGGGCTAATCAAGTTTAGTGTGGCTCATTGGCCCTCTGTGGGCTGCAGCACACTGAAGCACTACTATTTTCCAAAGGCAAATTGGTCGTGGGGATGATGTCCTCCTAATGATCGTTTCTAATGTAAAGCTAATGTACTGGTGATCAAAGCTTGCCTCTGGAATTTAAATGGTGTGTCTGTGTGTGTGTGTGTGTGTGTCTGTGTGTGTCTGTGTCTGTGTGTGCAAGATAGAGAGACAAAAAGATAATTACATCTCGAAAAGTTTACAGGGAAAGTAATTAGGAGGAAAAGTTAAAAATGCGTAGATGGAATATTAGCTGTGGTTAGTCATTCTCCATAGCAGCTAACAGACCAAAATAATTACCTACTAAGACGATAACATACACTTTAGGCTTGGGCGATAACCAAAATTTAATATCGCGATGCTGTCCCGCCAAAATATCGCAATATGCAATATTATTGGGTGTTTTGATTTTATTTTTTCAGGGTTTTCTTTTTAATTTATTTTTTTTTTGTATTTTATTACTTCTAAATTGCATCAAATGTCCAGGCTATAAATAATAATAATATCTTAGATCTAAGATCTTACTATTCAAGTGAAAACAATAGCCATTTGGTGTAATTTGCTCATTCTTGCCATTTCCAGGAAAATGGGCTGATTGTGGAAAAGGGAACCCACTTGAAATAAAATGACACTTTTAGTTTTTTTGGTTTTTTTTTGGGTGTGTGTGTGTGTGTGTGGGTGGGGGGGTTATTTAATATCGTAGACAATATTGCGATATTCCCAAAATATCATGATATTCAATATATTGGCCCAAGCCTAATACACTTACTGTCTGATTAATACTACAAAATTTACATTATCTGTTTGACCTGGGAGAATCAGTGACTTAGCCTTTAGTGTGAGTGTGAGTGTGTATGTGTGTGTGTGTGTGTGTGTGTGTGTGTGTGTGAGTGTGAGCGAATGTCACTCTCCTCCCCTCGCTGTGAGTGTAAGTGACCAGTGCCAGGGACGGCAGCCATGCTTCTCAGCTGGGACTCTGGCCAGTGCCGTGAAAGCGCTCGATGCCAAGTCTTGCCCTCTCTCGCTCTAGTCCTCCGCCACATCCTTCTCTCTCTTTCTCTCTCCACTACTCTCTTTCTCTCTCCACTACTCCCCACAGCCAATTCCCTCTCTCTCTGTAATTAGCTGCTTCTGCTCCTCCTTCCATCCCTCACTCTCAGCCCCTCTGCCGCTTCATGCCTGCTGCTCGGATTTGTGGTGTGGACGTAGCTCTGTGTTAGACCTGCACAATTAATCACGTATAATCGCATATCACGATTTTTGTCTCACCAATTAAAGGAAAATTCCACCCTCGGGATACTCTTACACTGTTATATACTGTATCATCAATCTGTGAGTGTGTTGCCATTTAGTTTTTTGGTGTACTCACTTTCCCCGGAACTTGCTTTGTCTACTTCTATTTCAGTTTGTGATTTCCTTCATTTCCAAGAATGTAGAAGAATAGAATAGAATAGAAGAATAATAACAGCAACAGAGCTGCAGAGTTTTTCCAGTTGAGAAAAAATGAGTTGCGCCCCATACTCAAAATGCAACACGTCTTGTAGCTGCATTGTATTCTGGAAATTGATATCTCTCCTACAATGGATTTCTCCCTGGATGATTATTGAATGTTGCAAAAAAGTCTAGGAAGAAGCCCTCGTTCTTCGATTCTGAGGAACTGACACCAAAATCTGATGTTTACCGTTGATGTTTTAGATCGTTGAAAACCTTCCTTCTATTAAACTCCATTGTAGCTGCGCTGGAAATATCTTGACGTGACGTTTCATTGTCTACGTTTGGCCAGTTATCTGTGGGAATAAGAAATAATACACCACTGAACCACAATATGGACCCAGAAATGCATGGTACATCACCAATAATTGATTTCTAACAGTGTTTTTCAGGGTGGATCTTTCCTTTAATAATCGTAGAATATTGGCATATCTGCAATATTGAACCACACAAAAAATCGCAGTAAAACAATTTTGTTCCTCATATCATGGAGACTGAAAGGTTGCCAGTACTGGGGAAGTCTGGGTGGGGACAGTTAATAAAAAATGAAATCAAGGAGCCTTCCCCTCAAGGTGCTCATGAGCAAGGCACTCAACCCCCAACTGCGTCAGTGGAGCTGCTCAGTGGTCAACATTAGAAGAGTTGTACTGAGCAACTCCAAGTATGAATATGTGAAATTGTCCAAGTCTGAAGCAGGGTGCTGCTGAGAAAGAGCCTGCGTGCCCACTGGACTTTCCGCAGATAAATAAAGCAAAAAAAAAATCAGAATAATGAGGTTTATGAGTCTCATAATCATGATCACAATATCTTGCAAAATATTCTGGATTTTTATTTTGGCCGTAATTGTGCAGCCTTACTCTGTGTGCCAATCAGTTTGGCCCTAGTGAAAACTAGAGATAAGACTAAGAATCCCTGAGAGACTGGAACAGACTGACTTGCACCCAATCCAGCAGCCCCCTTTAAATAGGAAGTGAAACACAGGCAGTTAGTGCTGTCCAATACAAATGCTCAAGGCTATCATTAAATTGAGGTTAATAAACATTTTGGTGGACATTAGTGCTTTTACCAGTAAGTTGTTCTGTCTTTTTGGATGGAACATAATACTGTACAATAGAAAGCATGTGGAGTGTAGTTTACCTCTGTGGGGCGATGCTGTCCCGGGATACCAATCAATTTTACTATAATTATTGGAAAAGCCACTTTATGCAGCCTAACAACTTTTCTGAAAATGCTGATATTGACATTGTATTTCAGGGGACGTACCAAAGGAAAAGAGAGAAAAAAACCAATCCTCAGAATGAAACTTAACTCTTTTCTAACTAACTTTTTGCATAATGAACTTGGATATTTTTGCCATTAGGATATGCAAATGAGATATTTATTTAAATGCTTGTTTTGTTTTCATATGTTAAATAACTCCATAGTTAACAGAGCTACTCATAATTAAAATAATACATGCTGTGAACGTTGTATTTTCACTTTTTTTAAGATAAATCACCCCACAAAATTAAAATAACTTAAGTTGTCCAAAACACGTCAATTACCAACTAGTCAAACTAAGAAGCGGTATGTGAAATACCGTATTGTCCACCTATAATGAAAGTTTGTTGTGGTTATTGGTACATATTTTGTGCATTTCATGAAACTATTACTACTTATACAAGCAAAACATCTACCAATTAGAATTGACACTTAGATTGCTGAAATCTTATTTTAATTGGGCTCCAATTCAGACGGAAACATAATTGCAGAATTAGCTCTATTTTCCTTGCACATTTCTCTGTAACTAAGTCTCTCATTGAAATTCACAGCCTAGGAAGTGAATGGTAGGGCTGTGTTGCTTCACTGCTAAATTGGGCAAAATCTGTTCTCTGAAAGGATTTTGTAGTAGAGAAAGCCACAGTGTCCCAGGAGAAACATATCAGTATTTCTGTGGTGTTTCTGCTAAAATGACTATGTAGCCGTGAGCGTCCATGCTCAGCCTCACTACGGCTCTATTGTGGAATCCAGACCAAGATAATGGCGTCTAGACAAATTTGTCATTGACATTTTGCATGTCTCTCTCACACAGAAAGGAATACAAATGAATATGGCTGCCTTGTGAAGGCGGTGTTTGTGCCCTGATGACTGGTGTCTGAGGAGTTTGTCTAACTGCGTCTGCTCTCAGTTATCGTTAGGCTGGTGCTGTATGCCTTCAGTTTGTTCTGTGTATTTATTACCGCGATATAGTGACACCTGGAGCGAGGGATTGTGTTGAAACTCTGGAGCATTATTTTCTGCGGTGTGTTTATTCAGTTCCTTATCAAGAGAGTGAGAGAGAAAGACAGAGAATTAGAATACTGGGGGGATGAAAGAGGTAGAATAGCTGATGAGAAGTATTGAAGTATTATAGACTGCCAATAATAAACGCATAATGAGGAATTCTTAGATATGAATTGCCAAAGCCTTGCCTTGTTTCACGCTATACAGTATGCATGATATTCGCCTTAACAAAATACTAGAGATCTAAGCACTGTCATGCAAACCTCCAGGGAGGGAAGAGAGAGATTTCGAACTGCCAAGTTTATCTCGCGCTTAATCTCTCGTGCAAATAATGAATGATAACACAGGAGCACCGACAGGGCTTCATATCTGCAAATGAAATGCGTTACTACGGCGACACTGTGAAATAGAATAGATGGAGAGGAACCCCAATAACCTCTACGGGGACAAACTTTGTTAGGGCGTCGCGCACAAAGGCAAATAAGCGTATGTCTTTATGGCTTGGTAGAGCCACAAATAGCTTGTCAGAAGTGTGAACAGAGCAGTTGCCCTTTATTGCCTTGGGTGGTGTTATGGTGCCTTTGAGTCTCTCTCCTCAATAAACGAGTAGCTGCTTGCTAACTCAGACCACGTCCACCTTGGGGGCCTGTGTGACTGAAATGCCCCTTTCATCTAGGAGGGATATGTCTGTCTCAATATCCCCATGGTGCTTATGGCAGTGTGAGCACAGAAGAAGAGGTGAAGGAGGAAGAGGAGGGGAAGAGGAGGAGAGATAGAGGGATGTGCTATTTCTCTGTCCACCATACCGTATCCCCTCCTGGAACCGTCTCCCACCTGGTTTCTAATCTCTGGGGAAAAGCCTGGAGGATGCAATCAGGATGCGGGGGGGGAAACATTTGGCCCTGTCGACGAGGAAACAAGGGGACGGTTGAGTGGCACCACCTCCAACCCTCCTCCCCATTACCTTCTGTTCAGCAACACTCCCCCCCCCCCCCCCCCCCCCCCCCCCTCCAGTTGTACCTGTCAGGCGGGAGGGGGGAGGGGGGGTTGGTAGAGATCTCCGAGGTTCAGTGGCGCTATCCGCTCGCTGCTCATACAATATCTCTTTATCCTCTGCCCCAGTAGCCCCCAAGATCGAATTCACAAAGCATGTAGCTGTATTTGATATGCTAAGTCAACACTCACTGCATGCTCAGAGGCTCAAGCCACCGATAGCTTCCAGAATTTTTAACATTGTTTAACTGGCATCCAATTTTTTGAGATGCACCTAATCAGTTTACAAGCAAGTTGACAGTTACTGGTAGCACTTTTAAAAGGAAAAATCCAACCTAAAACACATTAACATTGTTAAAAAAACAGCTATTAGGGATGTACCTTGTATTTCTGGACCCATTTTGTTGCTTGTTGCTGTGTTTTTCTTATCTCTGCGGATAACTGGCCAAACGTAGACGACATGACGTCACCACGTTGAGATATTTCCAGCATTACTACAATGAAGTTGGATAGCAGAAACCGTCAGGTCTTGGTCGATATTCAGTGTTTCCACTACAAAATGAATTGGAGATCAAAGTCTCGATGTGATCCTGCTTTTTGTTGTGGTTTGTGGTGGTTTGCGTACAGTTACAGTTAAACTTGTCACAAAACGTACAATCTTAAAATAAACACCTGACTCCTGCAACGTATTCTGTGACTTGTGTATCAGGCTGCTAGTCAGTCCACTAGACGGCAGGCGGGGTACAAAAACTCTTGATTAAAATGACCAACACATCAGTGTCTTGGTCATAAATTGGCCATTGACAGCTGCTTTTTACTGGAAGTTAGAGCAGTGGCGTGAATAGTAATAATTGCCGCCACATGATTGATGAGACATTAGGGAATATTGCGCACCAGAGTTGCCAGACAAGTTCTCTGTGGGTTGTTGAAAGGCGTTCTTGGAAACGTAGGAAAACACTAACTGAAGTAGAAGTAGACGAGGCAGGTTGAGGGAAAGTGGGTACACCAAAAAAGTAAATTACAACACTTCATCACAAAGTATCTTCTGGAATGCATTAGGGCTGCAGCTATCGATTATTTTAGTAATCGAGTATTCTACCGATTATTCCATCGATTAATCGAGTAATCGGATAAGAAATACTTTTGCTTTATTAAAGAGCAATAGTAAATATACAAAAGAGAAAAGCTGTCCGCACTAAGCTGTCCATACGACACTGTGATTTACTGAAAATGAGGTGAAATAATTATTATTATTGATATTTATTACTAGGCCTAAATATCATACAAGTTCATAAGACTGGCTAATGTACATTTATTTACTATGTTGAAGGGTTGCCCTACACCTGCTGACCCTACTCACTGCAATCAAACTAAACTGAATATACCTGCTGTATTGGACTGGTGCATTTTAGGCTCCAATTGCTACTTACACCACCTGATATTTTGCTTTCTGGGGTATTTTATGCATCACTGTGAGGGGAGTAGGTGTGTGTGTGTGTGTGTGTGTGTGTGTGTGTGTGTATGTGTGTGTGACTATCATAATAATAACATGAATGAAGCTCAGGCTTTCACAAATTGACTGCAGCATTTTATTTTCTGTGGTTATTTTCTTGAGCAAAACTTAGCTAACTTAGGGACATCATAACTAGCCACCATATTGATTTACGTTCTTAACTAGCCATTACATATAGCCATAATTAACGTGCATTCTTTACTAGCCTTCATCTCATCCCGTTTTAATATTAAGTGCTGACTCCGCCCACCCGGGCCAGTTTCGGCGTACGCCGGTAGCAATTACAAGTGGACCCTATCCTACAGTCCCTGCTCTCAGCGGAGGGAGGGAGCTATGCTGTGTGTGGGAAGCGCTGTGACCGTCAGACCCCTCTGGATTAGACAAGCAAGTAGAGAAAACCGGCATCAGCCGAACCAATTTATTGCCAAATGCTTTGGGATTCAACACATTAACATTGCTTCCCATGGTCAGAAAAAGTCGGCAGATTTGTTGCTAGTCGCTTTTGAGAAATAAAGTCGCCAGGGGTGTCTGAAAAGTCGCTAAGTCTAGCGACAAAGTCGCCAAGTTGGCAACACTGGATCCGAAACTTTGGACACTTTCTGTCGTTTTCTCTGGCCTGTCTCTTCTCTTCGCCCCTCGCTATTTTCTCTCTCTTTCTCCAGCGCGTTGTGCAACAGTAATAATCATCCGTGCGAAACACTGAGTGTGTATATAGTTATATGGATTAAACGAAGCTTCGATGCAAAGAATTTGCATTGATGATTTTTAGTAATCGAGTTACTCGAGTTTCTCGAGGAATCGTTTCAGCCCTAGAATGCATTGAACATCACAGATTGATGGTATTTAACGAGGGTGGAATTTTCCTTTAATTTTCCTTCATTTCGCAGCCTCTCTAGCTTTCCAGCCAAGATAGATGGCTATTATGCTGCTGTCGGTCAGGAGACAGCCATGAAAGTCACTGAGGGTTTATGACATAAAGGTCATGGTCATAAGGCGACAGAGGCCAAATTGAATGATGGCACAGTAGTCTGCGCACGCCAAGCTATAGCTCTCAGCGGGTTGTATGTTATCCATTTAACAGGAACATCATGGAGTTCAGTCTTGAAACCCTGAACCCTAAACTGTTGTACAAACCAACAGTGTATTGTGAAACTTTGCTATGTAGCTTTATAACGTCTCTACGGCAGTCCAAGAGGACATGCATAAACATTTTTTTCTCTTTTATGTCAAGATAACAACTTATCTCGTTATCACAACAAAACAAAAGTAGGTTTCTCATCATATCTTATTTTTCCTTATTATCACGACATAAAAGTTGTTTTCTCGATGATATTGTATTGTGAGATGATATTGTGTGACTGTGAATTCATTCTATACTTACAGCAGTCCATAGAGGACATACATGAACATATATATATATATATATATATATATATATATACACTTTTGTTTTGTCATCATAATGAGATAATTAAGTCATTATTATTATGAGAAAACAACTTTTATTTTGGCAGGATAATGAGATAATTAACTTGTTATGACAAGAAAACGACTTGTTTTGTCGTGATAAATAGAAAATTAAGTTGTTATGACAAGAAGACAATAATTAGATAATTAAGTCATTATCTCGACATAACAAAAGAGAAAAAAAATATTTATGCATGTCCTCTATGGACTGCAGTACATCTCTCTTGTCTTTAATCGTCTCAGATTTACAGCCGTCTAAGTTGAATGAAATCCATTTGTCTGTGCAGCGTGCAGCGGAGCCGATGTTGATGCAGCGGAGACGCAGGAAACCACCGCAGTAGGTGGTGCCTGACGAGGAAATGACATTCCTCTCCTCGTCCTCTGTCATTTACCTTGAGTCCCCGTATGACCAGCCTTTACATTATTAAGCACAGCGCACATGCTCCTCCATCTGTCACCATATTGGCCTCTCCTGCCTGTGCTACCTGATTGGCTGAGACTGTCATCAATCATGTGCCGCTGAATCGGTCGGGCATTCGGATCAATGGCCACGCAGACCGAAGAGCGGTTTTGACCTTGGTCTCGGCCCTCCCATTCAAGCTGAACTCCGTGGAGGAATGGAAGGAGGAATTCCATCCAAACTAATAGATCAGTATTTATGAGTGCTGTAAAGTCCTCGACCTAAAGCATTTACTCCCCGCCCATCCCCATCTCTCTTCAGCATGGCATGAAATTAACTATATGCCAGTGAAGTGGGCTTTCTCGCTCCACTCTCACTTCTGACAAGCTGGGGCTAATAGAGGAGGTGCCTTGGATTCATGCCTCAGTGTTTTGGTTAAAACACCCTCCCGGCTGAGTGATTGGTCGAGTTGTTTGTCGGTGTCAGTGAATTACTTTGCCCTTTTGCATCAGATAGAAGTTGGCTTAAAAGGCAATTAGTTAAGAGGAACATCTTCCCTCATCTATTGTTCCCTAATCTATTCCGTACAAGACAAATTGTTTCGTAGAAAGCGGCATTGAGTCAAGTTAATCTCTCTCAGCGGAATTGTCATTGAAATGAATATTTTGTCACCGCTATGTGCTTTTTGTTGCTTAAAAGGAGCTTAACCCTCTGCTGAAGCAGAGCTACACTGACAAATCGTGGCTGAGTGCTGGAGATGTTTTCTTAACTGTGAGAAATCAAAGAGGAATGGTAATTTGAAAGATGTTGCAGCTGCTTAAAACTTGTGTGAGACCGATATGTCGGTTAGCAGAGAAACCGGGCTGATATTGACCTTTTATTAGATACCGGTTATCAGCCAGGGACGTCGTCTACTGCTGATATGGTGGAGGTTCAGGTCTGTAAAACCTGCAACGGACATTTGGACATTTTATTTTTTTCATTTTTTCATTTATTTCATTATTTTTTCAATCAAATATCACAATATTTTAGACCGAATCCCTTGATATAGATAATGCGACGATATTTTGGGGATGAGTATTTGTGCTTTCATAAGATATTTACACACAAGAACATTTTGGAAAGTAGTAATGATCATTAGTAATCAGTAATGTGTAATCAGTAATAAGTAATGTGGATATGATGACATATAAGTTATTTCACAATATTACAATAACCAAAGTAGTAGTCGATTTCTAGTCCCATATCATGATATCGATATTATACGATATATTACCCAGCCCTAGTTCAATAATGTTTTTGGTTAATTAATTCTTCATTTCAAGGCCTGATGTATCCCTGGATTTCCCGTACCTTTTGAATAGGTTTGTTGCAGAGTTTCACATGATGGTCTAAATGTTGTTACAGAGGCATTTTCACCCTGCTAAGAATAAAGTTCTGGAGGAAGCACTGAATACTTGTGATTGTTTGACATGACTTCAGTCTAAAAATATTGGCATTGGCCCTCAAAAACCCATTTTGGTCAAACCTGTGAACTAACAGTAAACGCAAGATAACTGCTGAAAATGTCAAATATCACCTCTGCGCTCACATTTTTTGAGTTATTTTGAAAGAGCTTTTGTTGTCGGTACTGAAAACACAGTGGTCACACAGATGAAGGACAGAACCACTTCTTCCTCTAAACAGGGAGAGAGCACTAGTGTGGAGAGCTTTGTCTGCCGAGGGGCTCGCTCTCCAGCCAAGATTGGCTTTAAGTGCTTCAATGCTATGGGAGTGTTTTTTTTTTTTGATAGTTTAACATCAGCACAGGGGAAACATGGGCCGAGTTGCACCATACTGTGTCGTCCCACTGTATTTAGCCATATTCCTCTCTTTCTGAAGTGTCAGTCATTGTCCTCCATGTATTCAAAATGAGAATTTCCTTGAGCGTTCTGCATCATTTGCTCTTTAGAGTTTAGATACTCTGTTCTCCTCTAAACCGCCTCTATAGTAATTGAGATGAGCCGCTAGAGAGAAGAAACTTGGAGCCAAGTCAAAACTTTCATCTTTTATTCACCAGCCGTGGCATGAATGCCATTTTAGCTATATCCCTCATCTCATCTCCCAGAATCCTCCCCAAAAATCCTTCTTTTTTTTACCCTATGCTAGCTCTCTATAGGGACCCGGCATAATATTCTGATAGTGCTATTAATAACAATTCCAATAAAATATAACAGCAGAGAGTCTTTTAGACACAGGTTTTATTATGAGCAATGGAGCAATTTGGCATGAGAAGCATGTGGGTGTTCAAAGAAGACCCATCACTTATCTAAATAGCAGAGAGTCATATGCTGAATGTCAAGTTATTAACTAAGGCTATAATACAAATTCGTTTTGGAGGCCAGATTAAATTAGCGAAATGCTGAACTGCTTGCTAATCAAAAAATGGAAAGCTGTTTTGAAATGGATTTGTACTACGTCATAGTCATTTTTCATCTAGATAACTTCGAGCAACATGTTTTGCTTCCTGTTTTTCACCATATGATTCTTGGTTTAGATTTGCCAGTTGGACATTTTGCCCAATTGAAAGCGTTTGCAGAAGCCTACTGCACATCGTTTTAACCATTGTTTTACCATTTTGATTGTTGATTATGATTTCAGTCCTGCTTCGCACCTTACTAAGGACGGCAGTGACAGATCTTACCTGGCTGGCTCTGGCTCCATCCAGCCTCATCCTACTAGACAATATGGTGGAATTGCCTTCAGCGCTTCTTTGGACCTCAGGGACTTTTTTCATTTTGTCTCTTCGCTCCTTTCTTGTGATCTGGGGGAATTGAAAAGTCAGTGCTCAATAATGAAATAAATGGGTTTAAAGGGATGAGGTGGAGGGCCGTGTCCTTATCCAAGTATTAGTTAACAGCCCAGACACAATATCAGGCTTGTATTTGATACTCTCTCAACCAATGGATTGTCCACCAGTCCCATGACTCCATCATTCATTGCCTTTAATTTGCAAATTTAAATGTGTTCTGGCATATGTTCAACTGTAAACTATTTTGGTAGCACTGCTTATTAAGTGGTTAAAGACACTGCAAGAATTCCTGAAATATTGAACTAATTAAACACAATGTTACCTTACTTGTGTTTTCTCAATCAACAAAATGGAAGTCTGAAAAAAATTTTTGTGTGACCGTTTAATTTTGAAGTGGTCAGGACCTTAATTTTAACACGATTAGCCCCATATTTAAAGGATAAAGTCAAAACCTGTGTAATAGTTGATCACATGTTCTCTGTCGCAGCACACTGTTCTTGAAAGGTTGGCTGGAACAGCGGCTTCGGTGCTAAGTGATTAGCCGAAGAATTGGAGTGTAGGATTTGTTTATTCATCAGCATCATTGGGTAAACCAACACAAAGTCCAACTACACGCTGAATTGAGCAAAATGTTAATTTCTAATTTAGCCATTCAGGACTGGAATGTTAGTAATCACAGAGTCTATTAAGAGCCATCTGTAACTCATAAAATAGAAGCAGTTTGGGTCCAAGTAATATATCGGGTGAATGCCTTCTCCTGTGGCAGCTACTGTAATTGGCTGTGTGGAGTGAAACTTCTGACGTCAAGGTGAAAAATGCCCAGCCAGCACCTGAGCCGGTCTCCAGATGGACCTGCTGAGTTTTTACCTCAGGATTTCCTTGAATCTCACTCCGATATCCTTCGGTCTTAGGTTTAATTCCTGAATATCCATAATTGATTTACTTAGCGGAATAAGCCTGCTGAGCTTTTATTTTCCACCAATGCCATGGCAACGTCATCGGTGAAGTGCTTGTTTCAGCTGCAGCACATTAAGCACCTTTCACACAGAGAGGCCGCATTACCTGCATAATTTCTGTTAAAAAGCTCTGAGTCCTGCTTTACTGACATGGAATGATGATAATTGGTAGCGGCCGGGTTGTTGCCCCTGCTCTTCTGCAGATGAAGCGATGTCGTCTGCAAATGGATTCGCGGTGTTGCTACTGTTGACCGAGCAAATTAGAGTTGATGGGGAAACTTCCAGAAGTTTCTCGGCACGGACGTTTGTTGTGCTTCTCTTGAGTCGAGCCATTCAATCTTTTTCAAGCCCTCGTCTGTAACCTTCCCACTCCTCCAGTCCTCTAGTGCTTCTCATTTACTAGACTGCGCTAGTGTTGTGCTAGCGTAAATTGGTCGTTCCATTTCGGCACTTTGGCTTACCACGCCCGCTGCTGAAAATGCTACATAAATAAAACGGCATCCCCTATACCATGCCCAGGATCAGTCCTCCGGGGAGGCGTGGGTAATTTATGAGGCAGAGTGCATGGCACATAAAAATCGCCTCCACTTTAGTACAGCCAATCACAAAGACTGATTAAATTGATCTGTATATTGGTGGACAGCAACAGACACATAAATCAAACCTGTAGAAACACAAACTCTAGTCTTCTTCATATATGAACACAATATCCCACACCTTGATTTATCCAAACATCATATAATAACTTCATTTATACACACTACCGTTTATATTATAGCATAAGTTTAGAGTTATTGCTGGCACAGACGTAGCACATTTTTGGCTATTTTCCTGCTCCTCTGCACTCCCTCACCCTCCCTTCCTCTCTCTGTCTGTCTCTCCCTCTCTCTCTTTCTGTCTCTTTCTGTCTCTTTACCCACCTGCCAACTCCAATACACACACATACCCACAAACACACTCACAAACACACACACACACACCTTTGCCTCACTAAAGCTGTGATGGAGATGTAAAGAACGCTGTTTGGCTGTGTTTGCTGGCAGATGCCTCTCCCATGGCTAGCCCAGCAGATTACGCTTAAACCTCCAATTTAGTTCAGGTGCTGCACCCGCCGAAAAACACCCAGGCTCCTGTAGGAAAGAGCTTAGTGGGGAGAAAGAAAGGTGGGGATGAGACAGAGGAAGAATGAGAGGAGAGAGAGAGAGAGTAGCCAACTGCACAGCCTGGCTACCGCCGCTACAAGTGAGAGTTAGAGAAGACGACTTGTCTTGGAGAGACAAAGACTGATAAACCCTGCAAGGGAGCAGAGTCAATGAGAAAGATCGAGAGGCTGGGGAAAAGTCAAAGAGGGATAGGCAGAGCGCCGTGGAAGAAAGGGGGGAGCGGGGGAGAGAGACAGCCAGAGTGAGAGAAGCACGGGAGCATACATTTCCAAAGCACCCATCCTGGCGAATGGATCACAGCGCATCAGACCGGAGGCTTGTCGCTATGTGATTGATTGGCTAACGAGAAAGTCTGCTTGGAGTGTGCTAGTCGGCCGACGGGGGGTCTCAGGAGCGAGGAGGAGGGCTACACTAATCCTCCCACTTTGGGTGAAGCCCCCCGCTCACCAGGCACTCGTCCAGACTAGAGGACTTTCCTGTGCTGAGGAGACGGAAGAGGAGTGTGTTGGAGGATCTCTCTATCTCTGTCACTTCAGCCATGTCAATACTAATAGCCACCCAGCAGATCGATACCACCACCTCCAAAATGGTAAGCATTAAGCTGCACTCATACTGTTACTGTGCATAGTTAAGAACTGTTGAGCCGCAGCTTTGGCTGCAACTGTCGCTTAGCGTCTGTGAGTCATCTCTGCTCTTTTATAGTGGTTATTAGGCCCACCTGATTTGTATAATATACTCTGCATAGACTATGCAATTCCACGCTTTTGTCATCTTTTAGCTGCGAATAAATCGTTGCCCATTGTGTCAGTCATGCTGAATAACAACCATTTGCTAAGGACACTGCTAATAAGTATTTGCAGCCGTTCGAATGGCTGTCGTTTCTAATGGAAATATTAATCATAATTTACTGTCTAAATGTGCGTCTGGGCCGTCCTGACAGTACCAGTCAGTGGACATGAGTGGACAGCTGGTTCGGGCACTGAACTGTTATGCGGGGAATGTTTTTTTTTTTTTTTTTTTGCTGGTACAATGACAAGAGGGCTGGTTTGTTGATGGGCTGGCGCTGCCCCCGGGGCTCTCCTTCATAACTCTCTCGCCACCTCTCAAGGCTCCCCGGCTAAGGTGGGAGTTAAATCAGACTCTCCACCTGTCTCGTTAAATCAGCCACACTCCGCTCATCGTTTTATCTTCTGTATTTGCTTTATTTGAGCCCTCGTTTGAACCCTTGGCATGCCTTCAAAGTTGTGTCACGTCAGCACTTCTGATAGGATGCGGTTTGTGCCAGTAGAGACTCCTTTAGTGCTTCGGGTCGCTTGTTTGGCGATGATATGTACGCTTCTGAAACACACAGGTACTTTGTCAGGTGGCCTTGACTGTAGCGGCTTGTTTTGGGACTTTCAAGAGTTTCAAATGACTTGGACCTTGACAGAATATACAGGAATAAATTGAGCATGCACAGTATATTGTTTGAGGTGCTGAAGCTTCAGTGTTGTAAAGTGGTTAAAGAGACCATCCTGTAACAGAAAGTCAAAGGTTTGATCCCCCACAGCAGCTAATGGCCGTGTTTCCATGCACATAAAAAGTGTGATTATAATGCAATAATGTGAGTTAGTCAGGACTCGTGTAAACACCATACACTGATTATATTAATGTGATTATGCTCTTAGTTGAAGTATGCATAATCGCAATACCATATGTGGAGTACTCCAATTTTATTTGCATTAATCTGCACCAGTTAGGCCGCATTTTATAGTCGATTGTAACATAAGCGTAAAGCGTGAATGTAAAGAATGCCGTGGGCTTACATTTAAGTTTTTATACTTCTGCGTTGATGTGAGCGTAGCATGTCGTTGAAATCCCGTACACAGGGTGGCAGTGTTTTAAAAAAAATCATATCGCACCAAAACGAAACATAGAAGAAGAGAGGAACAGGAAGCAAACGTGACGACAATCACCGGTAAAAACAAACATGGACGCAACTATAGCCGAGCAAATTAATGTTGCAAAACATGGATATCATGCAAATTTTTAGACGAGTGGAAGTACTGTAATGGTGGCATTTTTACATGAGTGCCAGAAAAACACTAAAAACCTAAAGAGGATGGATTTGTCGTAACAACTGAACAAGTTCACGCCTGTTGGAAAGCACTGAAGCCTGTGGGCGAACAACATGATGTGGTTTTGATAGTGGCAGGAATTTTTAAAAGAAAATAAACCCTCCGATTCCCACAATTCTCTCTAGATAATTGAAATAAGTATTTTAAATATTGGCACACAAGTATTGGCAATAGTCGCATTATTGTGTGCATGTAAATGTATCCAGTGTGTGTGTCCATCAACAGCCATCTGTTAAAGTGTCCTTGAGCACTGAAGCCCTGACTGTTGACTCACTTTAAGTTGCTCTGGATAAATGTATGAGGTGGAAGCATAAAATGTAAATCTAGGGCCCATGCCAGCTTTTCAAATGGGACCCAAACAACTCACACCTTGTTTTGCTGGTTTAATGGTAATTCCTCTCACCTTGCAATCACTGATCTTGAAATCAGAACTCAAGCCAACTCTTACTAGCTCGGTTTAAATCCCTGTTGCTGCTGCAAATTTCTGTATCTGTTATCAGCTGTGTGCCTTGCAGAGGCGAGTATCTCAGCTTAGATTCAATATCAACTACCAGCAAAGGATAGGTTTGAAATGGGTGTTGGTATTGTGCCGTTTTACAGGGGGAATCATGATCATTACCGGCTTAAAAAGGAGTATGATTAACTAGAGTTCCTTTCCTGCTTTTAGTGAATCTGTTTTCCGCTTCACTGACATGCTGTGATAACACTACAAAGAAAGCAACTTGAATCGGCGCCTTTCTCCGTGCTTCAGCTTTACGCTGCTGCTTAATATCTTGGTGGGTTTTGCCCCTCTAACCTGCCTCTGTCTTCTCTGTCAGTAGTGGATCCACTGCTCTCCTCCCTCGTGTCCCGGAGCCCAGGGTCAGGCCTTTGATACTTGCAGATGAGATGATTTACAGCCCAGTAGTCACAGCCAGGCCCGTTTGAGGTTATTGATGTGCCAGATTTAATACAAAGCTTTCCCAGTTCGCCTCACACCTCCCTGAGCGGACAGCGCACATCCCTCCTTTATGTTAAGATGTTTCATTTCCCTGCTAATGTGTCTAATTCCGCTCACTCTCTCACACTCAAATGGTTTTCCACCTCATGAACTATCATCCCTGATGGAAATTCCTCTCTTTAAACAAGTAACGCTTTACTTGGTAAGGTCCTATGTTGTAAAGAAGCTGGGGGTGTTTGTTTATAACCAGTGGAGTGTAGGAATGTGTTTTAATGACATATGATACAAATGGTGCGAGAGAGATATTGGAAAAACAGTTTTAGGAGTGGGTTTTTGTTACAAATTCGACTCAGGTTTCACCTCAGCATGAAGAAATGCTTGTGTTCTACTATGTGGCAAATTAGTTCTCTGAAAATGTGGGATATATTCTAAAAAAAAAAACTGCATTCAATATTGATTTTTTTTCCCCCTTTTTTGAAATGACGGATGATTGACTGCAACACACAGCGAAGGCTGAGATGAAGAGATGAATAAGTGATTTTCTCGGAGGACATTTGTCTCTGGCGTAGCTCCTCTATGGCATTTAAGTCATACCTCTCCTCAGATAAATCAATAATTACTTTAAATCCACTGTTTTTTTGTTGGCAGTCAGACAGCCTTTTCATTCTCCGAGCCAGAATACTAAACAAAAAAGTTGAGTGGAGGAATGAATAATGTAGAATTAAATACATTGATTTTTTTTTTTTTTTCCAAAAGTGAAGCACCGGATAAAGTTTTCTGGCCGGTTCAATCGGCCTTGAGTCAAAACAGTGACTGAAATCCGCTAGTACAACAAATTAAAAAGCCATCAGATAATGGCAGTAGGTTTTTTGAGAAAGCTTTTTCAAAATCATGGATTCTAGCTGTGTGTGTGTGTGTGTGTGTGTGTGTGTGTGTGTGTGTGTGTGTGTGTGTGTGTGTGTGTGTGTGTGTAAAGTTGAAATGCCAACAATCCAGGTGAGGCAAATCTAGCCAAGGCTTTTATCTTGCTTCTCATCCTTCTCTAAATCCCGCTCTATCTTCTCACTTTTTTTTCCCTTTCTCTTTGAACCTTTCATTCATTCTGCTCTCCCTGCTCTTTCTTTCCCCTCTCTCTCTTTTTTTCCCATCCCTCCATCCTGCTTTTCCGTAAACCTCTCTCAGTTATAATTTGAGGACATCTGGAGGTACAAATAAACAGAGGGCTTGGGGTGTGCGAGTCGTGCTGCAGTCAGCATTGCTTGCAGCAAAACAACAACAACAAAAAAAATAGCAATAAACAAGGGAGCTGCATCCAGAAGCCAGAATTCCTAGTGTTTTTCCATGCTTTTCACCTGATAACTCATATTCCGCACCGGTATCTGCTTTCTGAAAGTGAATAGTAAGCTCATTTAAAAGAATGCTTAATAGATATTCTTTTAACTAGTGCTGAGGACTATTATCATTTAAAACAATGGCTTGATTCATGGCCATTTACTGGAAAAAGCAGCTATAGATTCAACACCCACAGCATTGATCAGTGTTACACAGTGGGTAGTCTTTCCACTTGGGGTTTCACATGCATTTTGGGGTCCCTGCTCCTGGATATGGCCTCCAGAATGACAAATCAACCCTCAGCCAACAGAGCGGTCGGTGTACTTGGTCCACCATCTCGACCAAACGTGAAATTATTCAGCTGGCCCTGTCGGGGAAATGGGATCCAAGTCACCGGAGTAGCATGAGATAACTGAAATGCATTTTTCTCCCAAGCCTTGCCTCTGCAAATTACCTTTGTGTCTCTCTCACTCTGTACATGCTCGATGTTTCACCCCCACCTGCCGCAGCTCGCAATTCCTTGCTTTTTCCGTTTCTCCCCCTCAACCCTCCTCCCTGTTCAGTCTGTCCCTCTAAATTTCCTTGGGACTTTATCTCGCCCATTTCAAATAGGATTGGGACTCAATTTGCCATGCTTCATGTCAGTTTCCCGAGGAATTCCACAGTTGATGCAGACACATCATAAAACTGCAGAATGAGCAAAATGTGGTTTGCTGAAACTTTTCTCCCTCTCGCCATTTGTCATTTTTTAAGATGTGTTTTTCTTAGTGATGGAAGTGCTTTGATTTGTCATGAGAGATCTGCACTATGGCATTGGGCAGATGGAGGTGTCAATCAAAAGGTGTTGTCATTGGATTTGTGTTGAGGCGAGTAGGTGGTTTCGTAGCAGCCAATGACAGCACCTATTAATTTGGCCATTTAGTTTTAAGTCCAACAGCGTCAGGCTCCAGCACCTTCAATCTCCCCCTGTCATTCAAAACAAGCCTCTAGCCATTGGCCACAAACACACACACACACACATAGAGGAAGAAAAAATGCCTCTAATCTAATGCTGAAACTTAGCCTCGTCCTTCCCTGAGAGTGAAAGTACCTGCTTACCCAGGCAGAAACCCTTAAATCAATCAGACTTACCCTTCCATATCTGAAGTTGCTGCTGTAACACCTTGGCGATATTTAGGATGTAAGATGTAAGGGTGTTTGAAAAGACTGCAGTTGCAAATTCAGTTCCCCTGTCATAAAGCAGAGGTCCAACAGGCCCAAATATTCTGGGTAATGGCCGTATTGATCTTCCCTCTGCGAGGCTCAGGACTGAAGGTGGAGGTTTATGACAGTATTCTCAGTTAGAGTCGGGCTGCAACAGTGAAATGTGACACCGCAGTATAAATTCATGAGTTCCTGCGTTCTCTTTCTCACCTGAACCTTTCCCCACTCCTGCTGTGAAAGTGCTTCCCATCCTGCTTCCGAGAGAGGGATTTTTTTTTTTTTTTTTTTTTTTTTTGGACAAGGTCAAATTTGTCTTTTACCTCATCTACAGTACGCAAACTTCACTGCTCTTGTCTAAAATTTCCCAGGTAGCTTAATTGCTCAAGTGCCATATGTGCATGTAATCAGAAAAGCCCAAGAGTATCACTTCCCGTAATTGAGGTTTTTCATTTATAATGCTATTTAGCGTTTAAATGTTGAGTGTTTTTATCATACATCATCCAGCATCAAAGGTATTGATTTCCCTTGCTTAATTAGTATTTACTTAAAGCTTGTCATTATGATTGACCGCCTCTCTTGGCTACTTTAATTGCGATCTGGCAGTCCCGGAGCTTAAAATGTGCTGACAATGACACGGCTTTTGGAAACACTGAGGATGGTATAGTCCAACTACCCACTCTGCCACCTTTCTGTGGCAAACTACTATACTCCCTTCATTCTTATTATGGAGAAATAGATTTTGAGATTGCAGTTGTGGTCTTGTGGAGAGACGTGGGTTGATAAGTACAGCTCACACAGGCTGGTATCAAATGAGTAACCATCCATCATAAAGCTTGGTGGTCGGATGACAGAATGTGATGCATTGGCATACATGAACTCGTGGATATGCTCACAGTTTTGTACGTGAAAACAAATTTGCCTGAATGTGCAATGCAGCACTGATGTATTTTGTTATGCTGCACAGAAAAAACAATTTGTAAAACAGATTGCTCAAAAATAAATTTACATAAATGAAGCTACATTCATCCACTAGATGCCAGTGTTGATTCAGTTTTGGGAAATTGCATGTATGCTGTATGTACTGGAGTTGTGATGAAGATTTGTGAATGTTTTTGGTTGTTTGGCGCTTGTCTGGCTACTGCTTTTAATGGTTTTGTTTAGTAGTTTTGTTTAGTAGTTTGTTTAGTAGTAGTATTTATTAATGCACAGCAGGGTGGGAAACTGTTTTGGTGGGGAAACTTTTTTACAGAAAGAATCCCCCGGTCATCGGCTCCCACAAATCACCTACGGTGGCCCACAGGGGACAGTAGTTGTATTTGGTTATATGACAAGTCAACGGAAAAAAACTGTGAACAGGGTGAACTGCAGTGAAAAGTACTCTTAATTATCAGGATTTCAGCATTTTTTGCCCCCTCATTTTCATTTTCACTGGTATTTTACTTTGAAGGGAATGTATTACATGAATACATTTTACTTCAAGCTTTATACACTGACAGGCAATCAATGACACTTAACATTTGTATTGGTTTTGTGATAAAATATTGCGATAAAAACACAATGATCACAAGTTTCCTCTATACTGACATTTTTCAGTCTTGTGCTGTTCTCCAAGTGTGTCCTCTGGACGTTTGTGACGGCCCACCAGAGGATGGCTGATATCGGCCAATCCTTCCCCACGGACAGAAGACTTTGCCTGGGATTAAAGCACACAGCTCTGCCCTCTGCTGCTGAGCTCCAGGCTGATCTCCTTCATGCAGCAGAGAGCCAGAGCCTGCCGAATTTAACTCTCACTGCAGGGGAGACCCATACAAATAATCTAATTTAATGTTAATTCTGTTAACTTAATCTCACTCGATGTGATACGGTAATCTGATGAGGTGAGGTGGCAGGTGGGAGAGAGAGAGAGAGAGAGAGGTGCATGAAGCCTGTGGTTTCATTTGCCCTCACTGTGGTTCCAGGAAGTGTTTTACAATTCATTTTTCACATAGATTATCAATAAACGTTGGTTCAAAGAGGTTTCACATGTTCAGTCTGCCTTTAAAATGTACTGTATCAGTAGCCTCAGGATTTCATGCAGTTTCTAACTTGTAAAAAATAAGATTAATCATTTTTTTTAAAAAAGCAAAATGTCTTGCACCCCGGTCTTTTTTCTTAATCATATCTCCACAGCCCTTGAAAATTGAATTGCATTGTGGGTCTTCTGCTAGACTCTGAGATGGATTTGATGTGTGGAGCCACTTGGAAGCAGTTTTTTTTTTTTTATGAAACCTATGTTGAAAATCGATGGTAAAAATATTTCCCAGAACCATTGTAGTAGGGCCGGGAGTCTGTGCTCTCTCTATGTGGATTTGCAGCACAGTACAGTAGGGCCTGTTTATTTATTGTTTATCTTTTTAGGAACTCATCTTTATTTTAAGGTGATCCTGCACAGATGTTAGTTGGTTTCTGCATTGTTGTCGTTGTAGGTAAGATATGGAATGTAGGAGGAGGGTGTTAACATTTTAAGAGGCTTTTAAAATAATAAAAAAAAAAAAAAGCTTCTCCCAAAGCTCAAAGTAGCTGTCCTCCTTCCTGGAACTTGTGTGTTATGTGGGCTGTGGAGCCCGGATGAGTGGATGAGTTATTCTGTTTTTGCTCTGCGAGGCCAGGCATGTTTGGTACAAAGAGGGATACAGAGATACAGAGATGTTCTGTATCCTGTAAGACAATATAAGATCAAATTAGCTTGAAAACTTTGCTTTTTGCCTAGAAAATGCATTTTGCTCTGCTGGCATTACAGCTGTGGTTGAATGATGCTGTATCTTATCTAACAGGATGTGGACATCAGGTCTGCCAGCTACACAGAGGAACAGTTGATCATCTTTTATTATCTCTAGTACTTCGCTTAGACTTGAATGTACAATGCATAATCATTTGCATTATCATCAGGTGGTGGGAAAAATTACTCTTGACAGTAATTAGTTACTTTACTTCGTTTCTCACCTTAAAAAGTAACTAGTAACGGTACAAAGTTACTTTTTATTAGAGGTAACTTGTTAGAGTACTTTTGTGTTACCCACTTGACACACATGCTGTATTAATATGGCTTCTGCTTCCCAGTGTGTTGTCGATCATTGTTTTATAATGCAGTGTAAGATTATTACTACTATTATTAGATTGGCTTACTTTTAAAAAGTAAGCCAATCTAATTTATATCAAGCAGACTTTAATACCTGCTTATCACTTTTCTCCTTCCATTGCCGCTCAATTTTAATACACATCAGTTTGTTTTAACACATTTAAGCCCAACAGCAAATGTCACTGTCAAAGTGTATGGCTGTAGTTTTCCTTCTGTAAATATTTGTTAGATGTTAAATGGGTTTTAATGCGTTTGTGGAATGCAACAAAACAACCAAGGAGTTTCAAGAAAAGAAATGAGGGTTCTACCTTTTTCTGGGCACGTGACATAAGAAACCTGAAGAAAAAATGCTTAAAACCTCCTGGAAAAGCCTGGGTTGAACTGGGTTTACAGTGTCAGATTAATTAGTCCTCCGGTTTTATAGTCTATCAAAACATCTCTCAATAAAACTGTTGTCTGTTACCTGTGTCTATAAACAATCTTGTGGCTTGCATTTTTGGACGCTGTTTTTTTTTTTCCCACGTGGGGGCGCTCTTGGTCTCCGCATGACACCCCGACACAGACCGAAATGGAGGAAAAGATAAGAAACTAATAGAGATACATGAGCCCGTGCTATCTGCAAAGTCATGATAAGTTTCGACCGCAAAACCTCTGATATCTATCTGTTGATGTTGCGCTGTGTCGTTTTGCAGCTGTAAGACACATCAGCGGCTCGCTCCGCTCACTTGTAAGGCAAAGACCTATTAGTCTCCGAGCGGTTATCAGCGGTCACTTTATCCCGGGGGGAGGGAAAGAGTGACGGGATATGGCTGAGACTCTCTCTCCTTCTCTCTCTCTCTCTCCTGTCTTTCGGGTCCGGATAAGCATCGCTTCATGCAGCCTACTGTAACCTACATCCATCTGGTTTTTTTTGCATCAATTTCGCATCAAGTTGGGGGAAAGTGCAGAAACTGCGTGGCTGCAGCGTCGGGAGCGAGCAGTGAAACCCGTCTCCCCCCCAAATCCAGTGAGCTGAAACTACGTGCTGTGAATTCAGAGCAAGGCTTGGACTGATTTCCTTTTTGTTTGTTTTTTGTTTTTTTATTGGCTCCTCTCAACTGAACTAGAGAACATCGTCTAATCGAATTACCTCAGCCATTATTCATTAACCTCCACCAGGCGTTTTCATCAAGCCACTTTGGACTTTTGGGGGCTTTCTTGATTGATGCGCACCAGAAAAGAGACTCGCCAAGTTGTTATTTATTTATTTATTTTATTTTTTTTGGACAAACACTCGTAATGGCTTCGCTGTATCAGAGATTCACCGGCAAGATCAACACAAACAAATCGTTCCCCAACCCTCCTGAGGCGAGCCACCTCCTCGGGCAGCAGCAGGGTGTCGAGGAGGAGAAGGCGGCGAGGATCCAGCGACCCCGACTCCAAAACCAGTACAGGCGGCACTGCGAAGACGAGGATGTAAGAACCACAAACTTATAGACTGTCACCCCCTTTGTTTGTCCGCTTCATCAGGCTATTTGCATATAGCTTGGGCTGAGCCTATCCGCTTCGATACACTATAAGGTGTTAATCAACTTAGTAATCAGTAATCAATGTGGAGTGGAGAGCCCATAACACCCCCCATGTCTACGTAATTCCCTTTATTGCAATCAATTTATCGTGCAGAGTTAGATTATATGCTTCCCTTTTTAAAATGAACTTATTTGTAAACCAAAGTTGTCAAACTTGTGCGTCATTGCCCCAATTGGCTGGCTTGTCTGTCAATACATGACGCGTCACGTACGTCTGTTCCAAGCCAATCAAGGCTCAGTGGCGCTGTCTGTCTGTCTGCTCGCTTAATGAATCTAACATTTGGCAAGTCAATATTATGACATTATACTTTGATGTATGTTGTTGGTCTGCGACTTTTACGGTTGTCGTGATGCTGCGTTTTGCATGGCCAGGTCTCAACTTGATTCTTAATGTCAGGTGGACTAACCTGGTTAAATAAAGGTTAAATCAATAAAATACTCCAGTGATCGGTTTTGTGAGGATCTGATGAAATTATGGTCAGCCCTTTGAGTTTTCTTCAAACCGGCTCTCAATGCATGTTTACACAAATAGTAGTGTCTTGTCAAATTGCCAGCACAATCTGAATATGACTATCAGAGACGATGTTTGTTTACTCGAAAGGATTTATTTCTGGCTCGAGTTTCAGCGGGGTTACACTGGCTCTTCATAATGATTGTAGTATAATCCACCCTGGGCCATTCAATGCACCTGCTTAAGCCTGGAAAGTGCTGCCAAATATTCAGTGATTTTAACGGCGCTGTCCGTGGTGCTGAAACACAGAGTCTCTCTTTGCCCGCTGTCGTCTCTCTCCATGGTGCTGAAACATGAATACAAGGAAAGTTCCTGTTCTGTTGGCGCATTTGACTTTTATTTGTCTGTTTACTTTCACCATATAAACTATTCAGCTGTCTTTCTCCTGATTGCATTAGCATTTCTGTATTTTGCAGTCTTTGTTGTCATTATTATCAGTTGTACTGCCTTTTTTTTTTTTTTTTGCAGTGCATTACAAATCAATTCCCATCTTCAGTCCTTTTTTCCTATTTTACTTGAGTGCAGCATTGTAACTTCCTTCTTAGCATGATTCCTTTTATTCGGTTTACCAGCTAATGCTTTCATGTATCAAATTGCTATCTACACAAGCATTGTGCGGATGGCTGATGCTGCAAACTCTCCTGCTGTACAAAGGAGCGCAGGAGGTAAAACATCGGTTGAGGTGCACATGAATATAACATGAGATTGATTTATTGACCGGTGGTCCTCTCTTCGTGTTTGTTGGTGCAGAGAACTCCAACATGATCTGAAGTCAATATGCAAGTGATGAATAGTCCCTATTCATCAAACTCAGCATGGCTGTAGATACTGCACAAGATAGCACAAGACTAACTTATAGCCTTGTCAGATCCAAAGTGTTATGGACACAAGCCTATCCAATGATGACTGCAGACCACAATGGGATAAAAAGCCATGTTCCCATAATGAAAGCCCTGATCCATTCTGAAATTTACATAATATGCCATTTGGAGCGCAATTTTTAAGTGTTTGTGCCATGCTCTACCCAAAAAAAAATTCTCATCATCGTCCTGTGGCTTGCAGCGAATTGTCTCTTAAGCCGGATATCGCTCTAATGATCACAGCGATGGTTTTGGTCAGTTGCGCTCATCCCAGTCCTGAATAGCGCTCTCCCTTTAATGCCAATTCAAGCTCTGGCAGGTATCCAGCGGTGTGGCCTTAATGAGTGAGCCTGATGGAGGTGACATTTACATCATGCTGGGCGGATGAGGAGCCGTCCACTGACTCAGCCTCTTGAGATCCCTTGCTATCTTTTTTCTCCTCAGCTCTTCTTCCCTTACCCAGCACTTCTCTGTCATACATGACTATTCCAGCTACACAGGAATATTTAGTACAGTACATTTACTGTTTGCATGCTGTGCTGATTTATGTACTCTTTGCTAGTGGTTGCTTGTAATGTTGGCAATCTAGGATTTATTGCACTCGTAAGTCGCTCTGGATAAAAGCATCAGCAAAACACCTTAATTGTAAACTTCACAGTCTCTCCCCCACCTCTTCCTGTCTGCCACCTCTCTATTTCCCCATCATCCTCAACACCTCAGCAATGCCTTTTCTTCTGTGCGCTCTTTTTTTCAAGATTATATTCATGTTCGCATTTTAGGCGTTTAGCTGAAGCTCTAATCCAGAAGCGCTCACAGTGAGGGTGCAGGTTGGGGTTCAGCGTCCTGTTAAAGGACATTTTAACAGGACACATAGCTATTGACGGACAAGTGGGCTGTTTCCAGGGATTAAACCAGTGACCTTTCAGTTACGGGACATTTTCTAACCGCTAGGCCGCCCTGCAGCCAGGTTATCTCTGCTAATGCTGTAACTAAATATATGCATAAATGTAGGGATTTCCAATACTGAGCAGAATAAATGTGAATGCTAGTCACTGTGCTATAGTGGAATAATAATGGAAGCTCATGAATCCTAAACATCCCTGGGCAGCACATAGTTTTATATAATTAACATCAATATGGTTTACCAGCATTAATCACAGCAACTATACCCAATTTCATGGTTTTTACTGTGATGATATAAGCACAGCATTGGGGGCAGCAAATCACATGAAATCAAATGTATTTTTTAATTGTATTTCTTTGCACATAAGATATAGTTAAAAGAAAACAGTGCAGAATGTGGAGTGCATAGCGCAAAAAGCTCTGTGAGGCTTGTCAAGTGGCTCCCCCTAGTGGTCACACATTTCTGATTATTGATAATGCAACACACAAAACAAATAAAGATATTGAAAAAAAAAAACAAACAAACAAAAAAAAAATTTAAGACATGATGCAAGAACAATAATCATTGCACAAAGCCAAATGAACAAGTGAATAAATCAAAGACTAACATACATGAAA
Organism: Centroberyx gerrardi; assembly: GCF_048128805.1. NCBI lineage: Eukaryota > Metazoa > Chordata > Actinopteri > Beryciformes > Berycidae > Centroberyx > Centroberyx gerrardi. The sequence continues at coordinate 5,514,749 of NC_136018.1, read as the reverse complement.
ATTTAGAAGAAACTGAGACTGAACAAACAAGAATTAGGACAGCATGCTGGATAGCCGGTCATTTTGTGTTTGATGACACCAAGTGTTTTTTAATGGTCAATTAAGAACCCATCGTCACAATAAAGAACATCTGCAAGGGTATTGTGACTTCTGTACAATGGTTACATCCCATGTATAACCATATACACTGAGTTTTTTCCAAAGTAGTGCACGTACCTAAGAATAAATAAAAAATTTTTTAAAAAAAAGATCGCTAAAACAAAACATTTGGCATAGCAACCAATTAAGCATTGCTAGCCATGCTTTATGGGAAACATTAGCATAGTTGGAATAAGTCTTTGACCAATCAGACTACTTGGCTTAAATTACCAGTTGCATAATAGATTATTGATCAGTGGTTGTTGTGAATCTGGAGGATCTAGGCAGAGAAATTAGTCTCTTCTAAATAGACAATGCATTTAAAACGACTCATTAATGTTTTTGTTTGGCATGAGCTTGGCTTATTCTCTGTTGTGGGCCAAATCCGACTTTGTCAATATATCTGATAGCGATCTTAGTCTGAAATCCTCTCTGATGATAATTCCCGGGTGGCGAAACAACTCATTAGAATCTAATCAAACGCTTTTTTTATTTCCCGAGCTTTCACACTGCAAGGCTGTGTTATCTACATCTGCTCCGGCTTTTGTGTCTCATTTAGTGTGGGATACGACTGATTGTAGACTTTCATAGTTCACTGGGAACATTTTATGTGTGATATTGTGTAGCCTTTCCCCCCTCCTTTGGTCCGGTCCAGATCTGCCTAGATAACGGTGTGATGTAAAGCTTATGGCCTTCTGTTTCCCACTTGAGCCTCTACTTTCCCCAACAGCTGAATTTTTACAGCGAACAATACATGCAGTCTCACGTTAAAACCTCGTTAATTAGATGTCCTCCCCGACGGGATTTGAACCGGCCGAAGACAGTTACGGAACAGAAATGGATCTGTACAAAAGTCAGATTTTGCTCCTCCACAGTAACCATTACAGGAGTAAACATCTCTGTTTCGTCCGTCTCTGTTTGCTACTATCAGCACACTCGTAATGAGACTCAGGAGAGCGCTGTCCAGAAATGCTAAGTTTTAGGCAGTGCCTGGATGCGTTTTTAGTGTGTTTGGTTTCAGCCGTGTATTCCTACAGTTCTACTTTTTACACTCTCCCAACTCAACTCACTTATTCTGTGGTCTAATGGCTTTGGCCCTGCACTTTGCATTAAGAAGGATGAGGAAGAAATGGGATAAACCCAGAGGCAGGCATATGGGCACACACACTTTCCCCCTTTCTCTCTCTATCTCTCTCTCTCACTCTCTCTCACTCACACACACACACACACACACACACACACACACACAGACAGACAAAAAGAGGATATTTTTCTGTGTATGGATTATGAGAAGAACAAGCCCTGGAATGCCCTCTTAATAACCTTGCCAGGATCTGATTCAGGTTTTATGTTAAGACAAAATACTGATGATGAAAAATAGCAAAAAAAAGAAAGCAGTAAATATACAATATGCTTTTATATCCTGTTTTCTCTGTGTCAGCAGATATAGAGCTTGTTTTTCTGCATAATTGGGTTCTGACTAAGACATGGGAATCAGTTTCTCATTCACTTTTCTCATTGGACAGATGCAATCCACTGTTTCTTATAGTATACTGTATTACAGTCCTATTGTTATGACTTTAAAGTTTTCATATTGGACTCAAAAGATAATTACACTGGCAAGCGGGTGTGGGTTTCAGTGTTGTGATGACTCTATTCTTCCAGTGTTATCATTAACACAATGAAGCAAAAACTCCCAAGCCTGTTGTTTTTACTGAGAGATTCTGGTCTCTTTTTCAACACGACTAAACTACACTGCAAAAAATCTCTATCTTAACAAGTCATTTAGTCTATTATTGAGTCCTAAAATTGTAATTTTCTTAAAATAAGTGAAAATATCTGCCAGTGGGGTTAGATAATTTCACTTGTGTCCAATGCAAATCAACTTGTTTCAAGAATTTAGTAGAATCAAGTGTAATTTTCTTGATAGTAGTGCAGTGATCTGCCTTATTCTGACTTAGATATTGACACTCATTTCTAGAAAATTCCTGAAACAAGTGAAAGTGCATTGGAAGCAAGTGGAGTTATCTCTCCTCACTGGCAGAATTTTTCTCTTGGTTTAAGAAAAATAAGATTTGAAGGCTGAATATGAGACTAAATGACTTGTTAAGATGTACGTTTTTTCCAGTGTATTATTAGTTTAGTACTCTAAACTAGTTAAGAATAGTTAGTTGAGACGACGGCTACGTTTACATGCACAGATGATTACATTCTCAAGTAACCCAGTTTTGGGTCGACACATGTAAACGTCATAACCTGGTTAAGCTCATACTCTGGTTATGAGAAACCTGGGTAAGATGCCTGGCCTACTCCCATATTAAACAGGGTTTCTGCCGCCAGCATAAACTCAGCAGCGAGAAGTACTTACTATTACTATGACTAGAGGGGTCATCATTTCTTAATCTCAGTCAGATAGGGAGGAGGTAGCTGGCTGCAGTGCGTTCTCATACTTTTTAGCTGGTGGGCCATTCTGTCAATAAGCGGGATGTCTCAGGTAGACAGGAATATTCTGGAAACAGGGATATTCAGCCGCAGGGAATGAAAGGTTCAGCTTAACCCAAATGAGACTAGAGTATGGCCAATAGCCGGGTTACTCATTGCATGTAAATGTAGCCACTGTCTCTCCTACTCCCAATGAAGCAGTCTTAACTAGTTTAGAGTACTAAACTACGACTAAACAAATACTACCTCATTATAGAAACAACAGGTTTGCCAGTGTTTGATTAAAGATTGATTAATGATGACACTGGAAGGATAAAGTCATCACTCAACCCACTAGATTCTCGACACAAGCATCTGAAGCATCTGCGTGTGTGTGTGTGTGTGTGTGTGTGTGTGTGTGTGTGTGTGCATGGTGAGTGCTTTTCAGGATCTCAGAAAACTGCAGAATCTCCTTGAAAAGAGGATAGGAGGGCTGAGGGAATTATCTGGCATGGAGACGTATAGCACATTGCCTGCCATTTAGGCTGGCGCGAGGGAGCGGTTGCTCAGCCGCTGAAGGCTCTCAAGCAGAAAGCAGCAAATTTAATTATTTCATCTTATCTGTATACTTCTCCCACAAAGCACAGCAACAAAGTCAGCATCCAGCCATTCACTTGATTACCGTCGTAGTCGAAATCTTAAGTAACGTGCCCCTTTTGACCCCCAGCTCTCTTTTCCAATCTAGCTAATCCCTCATTCATCAACAACGCAAACACTTCCTGTATATCAAACATGACGCGCTCGCATGTGCACCATTTTCCCCAGTGATGAATTATGCAGCCAGTGAGGTGTGAAACAGCAGTATGGTTTATTAATCATCAGGAAGCTTTTGCTAACCAAATCCAAGTACATGCACTATACGTTGGCATCTTCTTGAGACCAATCACAGCTGCCAGATGGAGATCACATGATCAAATGGAACACAGGCGGGAGTTGATCTTAATGTGTTCGTGTCAAAGTTACTCTCTCTAGATATGTATGGATATATCTATAATGTATAGCCAAGTACAAATATAGAAAGTGCTGTAATGATTGCGTGGTTTGTTCTCAGATTGCCACAATTACATTGAAGAACAGTCACAAACTGCAGTGAATACAGATCTCCATATGCCAGCATGAGTGCCAACATGTTCCTCATAGACTCTGCTTTCTCTTTAAATCTCAGTCATAGCAGTGATTTAATATGCAAAGAAGGAGGGTAGCAACATGAGATAATCTTGTACCACTGACTGAATGGATTTGCCAAAGAATTACAGTTTGAATCATGTACCTCCTCTCAGAAGGCAACCATTACTTTACAGTCTGAGCATTTAACCAGAGCACATACCTGTGTCTGTGCTCTTTCCTCTCACTATGTACCTGTGATTTGCAGAAATGGAGAAATAATGTTCAGTAAATGGAAGGTAGGCTATAGATAATCCAGAAAAAGCTATCCATCAATACCAAGGTGGCATCATGTATCTCACTGTTGACGTCTGCAGCTCTCCAGCTGGTGCTGCATTCCTCTTTGTGTTGTTACTGCTGCTTGTCTGGCAGCTAGCTGACGATAACAGATGGTGGGCATTAATAACTTCATCTCTGCGTAAAATGAATTCATATCCGGCCTCTTCACAAGCCATTTCCACCGGGGAGAGGCAAGCATGCAGGAGGACAGACAAGAAGGGAGTTGAGTCACCAAAATGCTCCTCCACTGGGCTTTAAGCGGAGCGCTCCCATTGGAGCAGCACTCTTCCCCATCCATCTCTCTGACACACACATGCACATCGCTGCGCACACATGCATGCACACGCACACAGGCACATGCGCACACATGCACACACACACACACACACACGCACACAAGCAGCGCTTAAGAGCTGTGCAGCATTTCACTTTTACGGGTCAGAAAACCGGAGTGCTGATTTAGTCATTATTTATGACCGGACACAGTATTCCTAAGATTAGGGAGGGAATGGCAGAGAGGCAAATAACTCAGCCATTCCTACTGGTAAACAACACCCATGTGTTTTACATGAAACCTGTGCCGGTGTCGGGCATCAGAGGCATCTTAATGTGGTAATAACTTTAATGTATTTTGGTCGTGCCTTGATTCACTTATTCTGACATTAACCTAGCTCAGCTTCTGCTAAAAACGCTCCCGCAGGAGTCAACTCAGAGAGATATCAGCCTCAGTATGAGCCTGCAAAGTTGTAGTTTGCTCCCAGAGCCTAAATTTAGACTGACATGTTTACTTCTGCAGGTTTGATCCATTCTTCAGATGTTGTCGTTATGCGTATTGATGTGTTTTTGTGACTGATACAGCAGTCTCTTTCATGTGGTTTGACAGTGAATACTCCTTTAAGTTACAGTATATTCCTGTGAATCAAAAGCCCATCTGTCATGTTTTTTTCAGCTCTGAGGAACCAAAATAGACTTGTAACACAGTATTTTGAGATGTAAAATGTCATACCATGTTCAAGAATGTCTAAATATTCTAAACTTCTCCCATGTTGCAATATGATGCAAATACACACATTCCTGCAAGTGTTGAAAGTCGCTTTTGGGACAAATGGTAATGTTTCACTTGCCTTTTGAATGTTACATTTTCTTATGGGATTGTTTACATCTGTCAGTATCTTTCAGCTGCAGTTTAGCACTGTGCATTACCCAGTATTGTGGTTTGAGAAGACATAGCCTTACATGAAGTGCCCCATTTTACCACTAGAGGCTGTCCTGTTCCTGTCTCAGAGTGAGGCGCATCGTTTCCAAGGTGCCAGTGGAATGGTTGAGAGATATCTCTGTGGAAGCTGGGTCTGTGGGGACCGAAGGCCAGACAGACAGAGTGAGGTTAAATCAATGATGTAGGGATGAGGAATGATGAAAGGAAAGCATAGAGACAGAGGGAGGGAGGAAGGAAGGGACAACGACAGACAAGATAAAGCATTTGCCTTGAAGGGAGAAGAGCCTACTGAGCCTGAGCTTGATCAAAACCAGAGGTGGATAATTGAATAGTATATAATATAATAAAAGCTGAATATTATATAAAGGAGAAGATAGGGGGGGAGGGTATGACCCGGCCGGCCCAGTCTGCAGGATCACAGAAGAGGCATGCTCAGTACAACACCAGATGGAGGAAGCTGCGCTGATTCCCTGCCTTGTGGTCAGTGGGTCAATGGGAGGAACATGACTGTGACACTGGAAGGGTTAAAGGTTTGACTCACACTGGGGCCAGCAATGCTAATGATGTATGTTCTCATAGTCCTGTAAGGTGCTTTGGGATTAAAGGAGAAATCCACCCCAAAGCACTGTAACACCGTTAAAAAGCGATGTACCTTGCATTTCTGAGTCTAGTTTTTCTTTCCATTGCAGCTACAATGGAGTTTTGCACCAACATTCAGTTCAGTTCAGTTCAGTTCAGTTCAGTACTTTATTGGCTTGCAGCATGACACCACTGACACCACTGACAGCACAAATCACACTACAATAAAACCAGTAAAAAACATAAAAAACAGTACAATAACAAGATTGAGTGTGGAGCAGAACAACCGAATTTCACAATGGTAAATGTGCAAAAGTACAGATGAGTAAAAAGGTGCTTAGAGCAGAGTTTACATACTATGCAAATTAAGGATAATTGTTGCACATAGGAGGGAGGAGTGTTTCTAGTGTATCTATTGCACCTATGGAGCCTGCACGTCTGTCCTGAGGAGAGAGGCTGAAACTCCTCATAGAGGGTGTCAGGATTGTTTGTAATGGACTTCCAGAGGACTTGATGGGCAAAAATGTCTGTTAAGGACTCGATAACAGCTGCTGTTTTAGTCGCCAACAGGATGGAGCATGGCATCCTGCCTTAGGTCTAGATATCTGGGAGACCGTGGCAAGATATGATATTCACGGTCGTTCATGTACAGGCAGAATGTATTTGAGGTTGGCTACGTATGGGATAATATCAAGACAAATGTCCAGATATCAGATAATGATGAATGATGATAATGATTAATAGAGGTCAGTGCATTCAACTCAGTGCACAAACAAACTGTTCATTGTTCCATGAAACATACTATAGAGGGCAGAGTTTCCTAGCAGGACACGATGGTAACAAACAAGAACAGATACAGCGTTCCTTATCAGCCCACAGCGCGTCACATAAAACCTTCATTTCTCTCTTTTTCTGTCATCTGAGGTGCTCTCTCTCTCTCTCGCTCTCTCTCTCTCTCTCTCCCAAACTTTGCTTTTTTAGGTCGACTCATTCTGCCAGGTGTTGTGTGAGGCGCTTTTAACAGCCCCGCCCTAAATGCAGAAATCTCAAGGGGCTCTGACATCTGTTCTTTGATGTGGAAATGGAGAAGGTCTGCGGTTTGCCTCTCAGTTCAGAGGTGGGCTAGGAAGAGTAGGGTGTCTCTGATTGCTAGATCGCTTGGAGTGGAACATGGCAGTTCTGTACTCAACTGTGATAGAGCAAAGTGTGATTGTGCATTATTAATGCATAGCCTCTGAAGTAACAAAGCGTTCATATCATATACAGACAGGGGGAAGATTCTTACTGTCACTGCTGAGGACACGATGTGCTTGTGGAGTATGTGAGGGGGGAAATGTGTGTGCACATTATTCCCAGATATACAATATGTGCACAAACACACACACACACACACAGCTACAAGCACAGTAATTGGGTGTGCCCATAAAACCTAGTGGCTGCTCTTTTGTCTCTTCCATGAGACACAGTAAACCTGACAGCATCACCTGCAAAAGGACAGTTAAATTTAAGCTTTAATTGGCACATCCCATCTCTGCAGCATTGTATTATCTGCATTGCATTGTAAACCTATCCTTCCTAGTATATTGTCAAATGATTTTTTTCCCCCACAATTTGAATTTCCAAAAGCTCAGTTAAACTCCCTTTCTTGCTGTACATCTCTGTCTGTATCAACTACTGTATGACTCTGTTTTTATTCTTTCATTATCTTACTCTTTATTTGCATTTGTCTAGGGATAAACAATGGTAATGCATTTTGCTGTTCAACTTCTGTTGCTTAGATGCCTGTATCCCCCCCCCCCCCCCCCCCCGCCCCCCATACCCCTCCCTACTCCCCGCCTGCTACTTTTTTATAGTATAATTATTCCTCTCAGCCTTGCACCTCTCTTCTGTTGTCTAACAGAGACAGAACTTAGCAATTACACACCATAAACATCCAAATTAGACTCCTCTCCTCCTCCTAATTTGGTGCCCTGCATGCTTTTGAAAAGAGCGGCAAACGTTTCTGATTACTCTCCGCGTCTCGGTGTTCAGATGGCTGCTAGTGTCGCAGCTGAAAGAACAGCTCAATGTCCCTGGAGGTAAGTGACCACTTGAGTTTGACAAAAACATTACGATCGTTCACTCCGATTTTTACAAAGGTGTTTTCTCATTCCCTTCTCCTTTAAGCGATGCTCAGCTACAGAAATCACGCTGGTGTAATGGCTCCCACTGATATAAATCAGTGTTAGTTATCAAACCCAGTGTTGTTGCTGAGTAAATTGTGTAGTCTTGTATAGGCCAGTCTATATTCATCCTTTGATTCAGTACTGGATTGTATCCGCAGTTCCACGCTTCACAAAGTTGAATCGCTTTCCTTTCCCAATGACCTGTTGAGAGCTTCTGAATAGAACTGCATTTCCCCCCATTTCTCCCTCTCTGCCTCACAGCCATGCCTTGCTCCTCTGCTCTATTTCCTTTTTTTCTTCACCATTGCTCGCCTTTTTGACCCGGTGTCTTGGGGAATGGCGTCGGCCCACTGAAGCGGAACATTACAGCGGCACCCTTGTCTCGTCCCAGACCCAGGCTCAGGTCTTGGCTGTATAGTGAAAGCTACATGTCTTTTTATTTAGGCTGGGCTGAGCTGTGTTGAATAGAACGCCTCCGTTTTAAACAATACACGTTATCCTGGGTCAGGTGAGGCTGGGAGTTGGCTTTCAGAGAGTTCTGTCTAAGGTGAGATGCAGTATTAACTCAACAACATCATTTGGAGGTCTTATTCTATTCAAACAAGTGAAACATGTCTTTTGGATTCCATGTTCTCCCTGTGTCTGCGTGTTGTTCCCTCCCACAGTCCAAAAACATGCAAGTCAGGCGGATTGGAGACTCTAAATTGCCCATAGTCTTTTTGAATGTCTATCTGTGTTATCCTTGTGATCGACTGGCGATCTGTCCAGGGTGACACTGAATAGGAATAAGCGGGTATAGAAAATGAATAGCTGGTGAATTCTGGGATACAGCAGCCCCTGTGGCTGATGGACAAAAATCTTAAAGGAAAAATCCACCTTCCGATACTGTTATGTGTCATCAATTTGTGATGTTCAGTGCATTCCAGGAGTTATTTTGTGATAAAGCGTTGCAATTTTGTTTTTTGGTGTACCCACTTTCCCACAACCTGCCTCCTCTACTTTTACTTCAGTTTGTGATTTCCTACGTTTCCCAGAATGACTTTCAACAACTCCCAGACAACGGTGTGAACTTTTTGCTTTCAATCAAAGGTGCAGGGTGGATGGAAACGTTTATGATTGCGGCCGCACCACCTATTCAAAACATAGCATGTCTTTGCATTGCATTATGGTATATTGAGGCTAATATCAGTGGAGAAATTGGTCTCTCTGCCTCTTCTACAATGGATTTCTCTTTGTATGATTGTTGAACGTCGGTGCAAAATGGTGAATCTAGAAAGAAGCCCTCGCTCTTTGATTCTGAGGAGCTGACACCAAAACCTGACGTTTACCGCTGATGTTTTAGATCGCTGCAAAATATTCTGCTCATCAAACTTCATTGTAGCTGCACTGGAAATAGCTTGACGTGGCCCGGTACATCGCCCAATAGCAGTTTATTAACAGTGTTAAAATGCTTCAGGGTGGATTTTTCCTTTGAGTTTCCTGCCCCGGTCCTCTGGGCCATTACAACAGGCAGCGCTTTACATGTGATAAAGCAGGTGTATGCCGCCTACAGCCTAGTTTTATCAAACACAAGCAGTCTGAAGCCACTTCTACTGCAAAACAATGATGCTGTATTATTTTCACAGTTGCCCTGGCCATAGATCAAGATCTTATACGGCCTCTTATCACAAATTGATTTTTCCATCCTTCGTCTCTCTGGGTGTTCACTACCTCTGGAACTATTAATACAGCGCCTTATGGCTAGTCCTTTCGTCCCCTCAGGTTGTTTACGCATACGGAGAACATCTATTGCTCGCCATAACCTTTACTTGCTATGAAGATTACACACAGAACCACATATCATGTCTGCACGTACACACAGCTCATGGAGTAGGCTACAAGGACGCATATTGTGAGTCACGGTGCATAACATCTATCAAATGATCTCAGCTCTTTTTATTTGTTTTGAATTCATACAGCCATTATAGGACACTTTCAGGCCATGACTGGGCTCGCTGTAAATGCACCTCGCTGTGTGTGAAGAATTACTCTCAGATATGAACTGAAGGGAATAGGGGGAAAAAAATGTTCTTTTTTATTTTCAACCAGGAATATTGCTTTTTTTTTGGTGGCTTGTGAGATGTATGTGCTTTGAACAGAAATGCCTGGAAAAAGAACTTTAGTTCAACAATAGAAAATAAATTGATAGAATGGTAGACAGTGTTGTGAATTGAGTTCATTTTCTGACGAGGGCCACTGGATGTTTTTTGGAAAAAGTCTTATGAAAACCAGGGCATAGCTCATGATATAGTGTTGTGGCCTTGGTAGACCTGATGTATGAAGACCAAGTGCAAGAGAGGAATTGGAGACTTTCAATCTTGAATTTTGAGATGGCATTGAGTGTATAATCTTTACTTCCGTAGCGCTTTTCAAAACAGAGTTTATAAAGCTTCTTTACAGATAAAAGAACAGTAAAGGAATGAAAAAAAAGTAGATGAATCAGAGAATAAAAGGAAAGGAGAAAAAAAAACAAGCAAAAGATGAACCAATTCAATAATAAATTAATGAATAAAATGTGAATAACAATAAATTAATGAATAAAAATGTAATATAAATAAAACATTACAAAAATGCCAGTTAAAAAAAAAAAAAGTGGAGTTCCTGGTCTGAGGATCTGAGGCTGCTCACAGGGGGTTAAAAGATCAGAGATGTAAGTAAGCGGGGGCCAGATCCATATGTACCATAAAAATAATCAGCAAAATTTTAAAATCAATCCTAAAGCTCACAGGCAGCCAATGCAGAGAGGGTAATATAGGAGTAATGTGTTTTCTTTTCTTGGTTCTAGCAAGAATGCGTGCTGCAGCATTTTGAATGAGTTGTAATCAGTCCATTGATTTGTTAGGGAGGCCGGAGAAAAGAGCGTTGCAGTAATCTAGTCTACTTGAGACGAAGGCATGCATGAGCGTTTCGGTGTCCGACAAGGCAAGAAAAGGTCTAACTTTGGCAATATTTCTGAGCCGATAGAAGATTTTGTGAAGAAGTTGAGATGTGATGAAAAACTGAGGTCAGGATCAAAGATCACCTGCACATTTCTTGCCTGCTGTTTGCAACCCAGTCCTAAAGGAGCCGGTGCTGCCATAACACTTTCTCTACTGCCAATTTGCCAAAAACAATTACTTGTGTTTTATCATCGTTGAGCATGAGAGAATTATTTGGCATCCAGACCTTAATGTTGGACAGACTAATGAGACAGTTAATGAGTGCATTGGGGAGTTTGTTTGGATTAACAGCCAGGTAGACGTGTGTGTCATCTGCATAGCTATGAAATAATACAGTGTCTGTTCCTGCCCTGTCCCAGAGGCAGCATATGTACAGTAAAATAAAAAAAATATGTATGTTTATTTACTGTTAAAGCTGCACTAGACAACTTTGAACACTGGCCAACGTATTTTGGTAGCCCCTTTTTGGGAGAAAACTGTCCAAAAATTGTTTATCTAATTGCCGCAGTTGTTGCAGTGCCATTTTGTGATTTAGACTTATAAGATGGAATATTTTTATATAAAAATATTGCCTAGTGCAGCTTTAACTAGAAGAGTACTAAACACTGCTTCCAGGAATAGTGCACCTAAAAGGTCAAATTAGTTTAAATATATTGCATTTAAATCCCTTACCTCAGAGGATTTTAGGCCTACAAATGAGACAGTTATTAACTGTGTATAGTATCCTATCTCAATGGTAGGCGCCATGGGAGGAGGATTAGTAAATGAGCTTTTTGCACAACTTGGTTCTGTTGGAATAAGATCATTACACTGCTGACCTTCCCTTGTGATAGGCATTTCGGCTTGTGTCAGCACAATCTTACCACCGCCACAGCATGGGCCGGAAACACACAGGGACACAGAGGCACATGTGCACACACACATGCACACATGCTTGCGTACAACTGCTCTCTCTCTCTCTCTCTTTCTCTCTCTCCCCCAGGCACGCAGTCCCACACACACACACACACACTCTCTGAATCAGTGTGTGGCCTTGAGACTGCAGTTTCCCCCGTCACCCCTGATCTGACAAGAAATAAATAAGTGGAGACAAGACATTAATGACACTTGCCGAGCGCTGGCTGTGCTTACCGTGGTGGTAATACCTCAGATGCATCAATATGCTACTATCTGTCTGTCAGGGCAGAGGAAAATACACCCTGCCGCTCCACTCCATCCCAGTGGATTTTTCTCCCCACGGGCCACCAGGCTGAGTGTTCACTGGACCATTTCTCAAAAACTGTCTCCAAGTCTTTCAGAAGTACAGAACTGTCATTTTCTCCCTTGGTTTCCTATTCATTTCCCCTCTCTTTCTCTCTCTCTCTCTCTCTCTCTTTCTCTTCCTGCCCCTCCCTACCTCTTTCTGTTTTCTCTTCTCTCTCTCTCTCTCTCTCTCTCACCATGCCCCCCATCTCTATTCCTCTCTCTCTCTTGTCAAACAGACAGGTAGCAGCCTCCCCAGCCGTTCCCCTCCTGCGGTAGTTTGTCTTTTGCTCCATCTGATCCATTAGTAATCCATTTCAGGGGCTGTCGGCCATAGCAGCCGCTGAATGCAGCCTGCACGCTTTATCTGTCACCGTTTGTCAGCCTTGCACTGACCAGCGAAGGCCTAGGATGGGTCTGCAACAGTGGTTAGACACAGTGTGAATAATGTACACGTCTAATAAATACAATAATGTCCTGCGTGTCAGCGAAGAGGAGATAGAGAGTGCTTCTGTTGGGTTTTGGTGTGTGGAGGCGTTTGGTGATGGTGCGCCGTGGTTTTGGAGGTGTAGCTTAATGAAAAAGGAAGAGTTCCCAAGATACTCTTCAAGCAAACATTTAAAAAAGCCTTTATTTCATGGCTAGATATTAAAAACAGTGCCAGTGTGTTTCGGCCATGCTGTGGTCTTCATCAGGAAGTCGCACACCAAACTGCATGAAGAACCACCGTTGGAACTCCATCTTTTTCAATGTACTGTATGTATTTTTTCTAGTGCTTTAGCGCAGAAAAATGGATATTACAATGTCAGGTTAAGCTATAACGAAACTGCATCAAGTATCTGAAATCCACTGCTATTCTAACAACAACACCTACGCTCCATGCTGTACTTTGTACCTTGCTTTCATTTAATGAAATGATGCTAGTTTTTTTTTTTGTAGCTCCCAGTCATCTTTCATGTTTTTTTGGGGGTTGGGAATGATTTCATACATTACCTATATGCTCCACTTTTCCTGTTTTTCATCTAATGCACCTCCAAAATACACTTTATTTATCAAGACCACATTTTATGTTACTGGATTGATTTCAATGTGACAGATTTTTACGTGTCTCCACAAAAAAACAGAAACACTTTTTTTGTTGTTTGTTTCAGACATTGACCAAAAAGGGTTTTTTCTCAGTGCTGTACAGTGTTGGTGCACCAGTGAAATGACTGTCCAAGATTGCGTGAGATTGCTGTTAATCAGGCGCTCCAAAATTGGCCATTTAAGCTTTGATGATAGAAGATAGTGGTTTAAGTGTGTGTGCGTGTGTGGGCAGCCAATGCAAATCAGGATGGTCTAAGTGAATGCGTGGGGTTGCATTATTAACTATCATGAAGTAGTTCCCAAGTGTGCAAATACTGCGCGCGTGCACACACCCACACACTTGCACACACACATGCATGCGCACACACACACACACAATATCTCCATCTCATCACTTAACACTGGTCCACAGTAAATGCAGGGATCCAGCTGAAACGAGTGCCTCCTACAAAAGCTCATATAGAGCATTTAAAGGGCTGGGGCTCTTATGGATGTGGGCAACTGCAGGGCGATTGCTTTGGAGATCAAAAGGAAAATTTTCATATTTTATTGCCTCTGCCACTGCGAGAGATTGGTTCCTGATGAGGCTGCAATTGTTCTGATTTAGCTTCTGCTCAGAGTGATTGTGTGTGCTGGAGCTCATTGTACATTAATCTATGAGCTTGAAAGAGTTAAGGGCAATCAATGTGATTATACATTTATGTCTGTGTGTGCATGAGTTTGTGTGTGCATGAGTTTGTGCGTGTGTGCTAGTGTTATCACAAAACCCAAAATTTGACTTTGATACCTTTGATACCGTAACCTAAAAGTGAAATGATAAATAAAATGGTGTAAATGCAATAATTTTACTTTTGAACGTTGTTTTTTTTGTTCCATTGATAGTAATTTTGAGGATGGAGAACTGAAACTACTGAAAATGTTTTCCGCCTGCTATTGCATATAGCTGCAAAATATCATCATCATAATGGAGGATATGATTATTGTCAGTCTTCTGGAGTATGAATTTCATATAAAGATGAATGACAAACTTGGCCTGTGTGTAAATACATGTGAATTTTATGTGTAGTGTGTGTGTACGTGTTTGTGTAAAGTACTACTTCTGGAAAAACTCTAGAGGTATAGGACCGTTTCTCACTCTGCGGTGCTTTTTCAGTTGTAGCACGTACAGACGCCCACATACACATCTGCAGGCCTATGATCTCAAATCAGCCACTTTCCTGTCAGTACATCCCACCATGCTGTGGCTCTAATGGCTGAATAAACAGTTTAGCAGCGATTGTTCCCTCAGCGGCACATCTCATGTGGAGGTGTTGAATTACCTCTGCTCACTCTCCATCGCCACTCTACACTCCCACTGCATCTGTAGCTCCAAACTCATCTCACTCATTAGCTTAAGCTCCCTGATCGCATTGCCTTCCACTGATAAGGGCAAACAAAAATAACACACAAGTGAAACGGATCACAAAATAAGTTAAGTTCTTGTTTATGAGATGGGGGGGGGGGGGGAGAAGCGAGGTGCCTGAAAGTAGACAGTGAAAGCCAATATCAGCAGTGGCTGTCTCCGGCCTCCATTAGGGCCCGTTAATGTGCAGCAGGGTTTGGAGACAGAGGGGCTGGTGGTTGTTTTTGTTTTCATGCAGTTGCTGGGAAATACACAAGACTGTAATGGCTCTGGGTGTGGCAGCTGCTTCATAAATGGGTGAGGCTGGTGGGCTGTCAAACCAGACAGCCGCTTGCTGGCGGAGCAGCTGTAGCATCCCCAGGACGGCGAGTGGCAGGCTCGGCAGACAGCGAGAAGCTAACTAGCCACCGCAGGCTGCTTCAGGATGATATTCGAACATCCGCTGGGAGCACCGCTGGGCCTTCACAGGAAACCCTCTAGGGTGGAGACGGCCAAGAGGTTCTGGAGGGTGAGTGGGACGGGAGTGTGAAGACAACGTGATGACAGGGAGCATCTGCCTGTATGTGTGAGTGAGTGTGTGTGGGTGTGTGTGCAACATGTTAGGAAGAATAAGGAATTTTGAATGCAGTGTAAGCAGCATGTGGCCTAAAGGATATAAATATATAAAGTGCTGTGTAACGTATATGGCATCAATGTTCAAGTCTGTACACTTGGCTCCGTGAGATCTACAGTAGAGTCATGACTCTATTTTAAGTTATTGGAACTGTTGGAGGTTTATTTGTTTATTTGTTTATTGATCGGACGATCCCCATTAGCTGCGCACAAGGGTGTCAGCTATTCTTCCTGAGGTCCTACTGAAACACGATATACATCCAAAACATATGATGAAACCAGGATACAATAAAATCTAAAATTATGACCAATTTTGTCATGGGCCACAGCATGAAAGACAAGCAGAAATATTAATAAGAGAAGTCATATTTGTACAGTAAACAATGATTCTTACATGCTAAGGACAAGCTCAAACAAACAAAAGTGTGAATGAAATACATATGCATGGATACAACAGTATAAAACAAGTAGAATTAAAAAGGTATATTTATATGAGGTACATGTGCCATGTTATACAAACACCCAGGGTGTTTTTTTACCTCGTTTTAGTTTAAGAGGGCGGAAAGGACAGCTATTCCGTCTTTTGTCTGAAGGTTACTGGTGTTTAAAGGAAGATCATTGCAACACATGTACCTTAAACATCTTTAAAGTCACGATAAAAGGCTTTACTGTTGCCTGGAGAGCTGTCCCATATCTCTGATAAAGCCTCGTCTTTATCGCCCCCAGCAAATCAGTCTAATGAGCCTGTAAAAAGACCAACTGGTGGTCTCTTTGAAAAGCTGTCCTCAGGAAAGGTTTACCGCAGATCAAACTCGCACCGGAGAGAATCCAGGCTCAAAGTTTGTCCACTTCTTTAAAGGTTATCCCAGGGGAGGTGGCAACCTAATGAAACTCAATGGTGTCTGGAGGTAGGACCAAAATGCTACAGAGAGTGTTTGGAGCACCCGCTGGAGCCGGTCAATATTGCATTCCCTCAAGACACCGGCTTTAAAAGGGTAAAGACAGACTCTTTCTGCTCAAAGCCGAGCGCTGAATACAGATGCCTGCGGTGTGGGCTGCTTGACAGGGACTGGGCGGGTTTTCGGAATGAAATCTGGAGTTGAATCGGGAGTGCATCTTGATCCTCTGTGTCTCTCTCGTGTGTTTTCCTTTCTCGCAGCCTACATCAATCTTGCCTTGTTCCAATACCCAGGAGAACCTCCCTTCAATTTAATCTCTATCACTCATCATGTGTGCCCAGGCTAAACTCGCCCCATCTCATGCTGTCGACCTTTACTCTCTACTATTTGATCTGCAGTATGTAGCGCTCCACCCCTCTTGACTCCATTCTGTTGAGTGTCAATCAGGACAGGTCTGGCTTTGCTGTTTACCTCCGATCGCTTTAGCTGTTCTCCAGCACATTAGACCTGCACAGTTAACATTACTGCAGTTTCCAAATCGGAAGACAATGTTTTGTTTTGTTTTTCTCCATCTTTGTTGATCTCCATCTTTCAACATATTCCACGCAGCCCCCAAACAATATTCTAATTTGCTGTGCAGATTCGTTTGCCAACAACAAATTTTCATGTTTCATGAAAATCTTTCCTTTCATTGAAATTGTAAATCCTTTTTCACCCTAAAATCTGCGTCCACACATTATGGTAATCACAATATTCAAAGCCAGAATCAATACCGTGCAGACTTGGTGTGTGTGTCTGTCTTGTGTGCGCTTTAGTGTGTGTTTGGTTTCACGCATTAATCCCTCTACACAAGGCTAGTGAGCATAATGCAGCAGTGTGTTAACGGGATACCTGGGGCAAACCCAGACAACCTGTTCATTAAGAAACTTCCAGACTAATTTCTTCATGTTGTACGGTTTTATTTGATAGAGGATATACTGTAGAAATGTCCCTGCTTTTCAGCGTAGGACTAGATACTTCAGCTTGACTGCACAACACAAACCCGCCGTGTAGCTTTTCATATGAACTGAGTTAACAGTTGCTGTTTTTGTTGACGACGACTCTCAGTGTTATCTGTGGAACATTTTCTATGCCACATTCTAACAATAAATGATCACATTGAATAATAAAAACGTACAGTCTTCAAATAACAAATGACCACACAAAATAATGAACGCTCACATAATCAAATAACAAACATTCACGTCAAATAACGAAAGGCCAACCATCAAGTAACAAATACACAGGTCAAATAATGAAAAGTGTTGTGAATATTTGTTATTTGATGATGTGACCATTCATTATTTGTTGTGGTCATTTGTTATTTGAAGAGATTAGATGTGATCATTTATTGTTGGAACGTGGCACAAAGCATGTTCCATAGTTTAGCTCTTGAATGGCGATTTCAATGGAGTGAAAATCCATATTTCTAATAGAGATGACTAAGGCTGAAAGAAGGCTAAGGCTTCAGGCCGCCTGTGTTGCTCAGTCGCCCACCCCTTGTCTTGTTCCTAAATGGGCGCCGCGTCTTCTCCGCCCACCTCAGTCGATCCAGCGCGAGCCCCCTTCACACTGTTCCCGCTCTCCTCTTGTCAGATTCAGACTCAGCCTCCCGCTGCGCTATTCTTCATCTCCGTTCTTCGACATTCATTTCTTGTCGTGACGCGTTAACCTCCCACTGCCATCTTCTTCACAACCAGAGGCGGTATTAGCTGCCGATTAGCAGAGTCCTTTCTTCCATTGTCACACAGCTTCTTCCAAGGTGCGTCTAATTCTTCTCAGGTTTCGAATAAGTCGGACAGGGGTCTCACATCTTGCTGATACAGTAATACTCTCCTTTATCTGCTTTGGCAGTTCGGCGAGGTAGAATACAAGTCATTTCGGGGTCACTCAAGTTTTCTCTACTACATTTCTTGAAGGAACTGATGTTCTTTTCCCCCCCATTGCTTCCATCACATCTTATAGATATCCTGTCATTTATGTGGGTAGTCCTTAAAGTTGCCGGGGTAAAATGCAAGTCATTCCAGGGTCATCCAAGTTTTTATTTTCCTCATTTTTTTGAAGTAAGTGTTTGAAGCAGGCTTGCCCCGTTGTTACGTCGAATATGAGTCAAAGGCAATTTTGTTTATGTCTGCAGTTTCTGGTTGTTCTCACACTGCTTGCCAAAGAGAAATTCTCTGAAAAATAAACCAGAAATATTTTGTCCACTGCATCCACAATTTCTCAGTCTACTATCATCAATTCTGTAGACATGAGGATGTGAACAGAACGTGTGGAAAACAGTGCTGATGACTGCGTAGGGAGGTGGAGTGGCTTTGTGATGAGAGGGACTGTCCTGTAAATGGAAAGTCATAAGATTGAGCCTTATAGCAGCCAATCTGTGTCGATCAACAGCCATGTATGCCGTTGAAGTGTCCTTGAACAAGACACCGAACCCCTACTTGCTCTCTTCTCGTAAGGGTGCAATCACACCTTCAGTTTGTTTTCCTTTGAACCACAGTAGGAAAGTTTACTTTGTTGCATTCTTGTATTTGGTTTGTTTAGGTTTCACACTGTCCAGTTACAAGCGAACCAGGAGTTTTGGTAACCTATCTTGCGGAGAGGTTAGAGATTTTGGCTGCAGAAGGGAGTGAAAACAAATCTGAACAACTGAATATTAGCATCAGTTTGATTTCATTAGTAGGTACCAAAGAATTTGCTGTCAGCTTGACTCTGTTTGCTGTCTGTTTATTTTGTTGTGCTAGGCTTTCCAAGCAAGTAATTGCTGTCTACCAGAAGTCAACATCTGTCTCTTTATACTCATAAATCCGTGCGTTTTGGGGTCATTGTCTGTAGTTGGCTTGGATGATGTTCTCACTCCTGACAAACCGCACTGCATTTCACTTAGAAGAGGACCAAGACCCGAGTTGTCAGGCGGTCTTGGTGCAGTTATTTGGTGCCACCCGAGGGGTCGAACAATCCGCTCCAAACATGCTTGGTGTGAACGAGCCCTAAGTCGCTCTGGATAAGAGCGTAAGCTAAATGATTAAGAAATATTGGATGGCAGGGCGGTTAGAGACCAGGTGGTTAGAGAGACCATCTCATAATGGAAAGGTCACAGGTTTATATACAGGTGTTCCCGCAACAGCGAATGTGCTGTGTCAAAGTGTAAGCCACCCTGGTGCAGAGCCTCAGCTAAATGCACTGGCCTCACCTTTCAGACACAGGAGGGAGACCCTGACAGACGAGCCTGGACCCTCCACACTTCTCTCTCCATCCTTTACTCTCCTTTCTTAAGTTTATTTAACAGGGACCACGTACAATAAAAACATAAACCTCCAAGAAGTCAGCTAATTTTCATCCCCAAGCCAATTATACATACGCGACGACAAATCTTAAAAAATAGGAAGAAATATGCATAAACTACAACAAACATTACATAAAATTACAAGGCAGTGTATCTAAAACCACAGGAAATTAAAACCGCAGTCTAATTACACTTAATGTGTTCCTGATTGATTTGTTTTTAGCCATATTTTTAGCTAGAAAGAGTGCAGAACTGAAGTTTTGATATGAGGCATGGAGTTCCATTTTTTTAGTTGCCTTTATGGAGAAAGATGACTGAGCATATGTTGTGGACCTTTGGGGAAGAGCACAGTCACTCCTAACTGAGGACTTCGTAATTCTAGTGATGTTATGAGTGGAGCATAACAAAGTCCTTCAGAGGGGGAGGGGCCAGGTTGTGAACAATATTGTAAACCAACCGTACTTCAGAAAAGACTATAAGGTTTTCAAAATCCCTCACAGGAGAGTGGTCGGTCCAGCCTCCCATGAGAATTTTTCATAGTACAGTGAATATAACAAACATTTGAAAGCATAGGTTGACCTCGGGGTCGCAGCACACGGCCCGTTTCTCAGGAAAGATTACTAGACCACTAAAACACCCCAGGGCAAAAACAGAAATAAAATATTTTGAAATACAGCATGAGTTTGACCATCAGGAATAAGAGACCGGAATATCACTGGTGTATCTTCCAAGTCTGCTTTGGATATTTATTGTATTCAGTGCCTGATCTGGCGGATGCTGATTTCATGTTTTTTCACCATTTTTTTCCTACTCAGATCTATGCATTTTATGCATGGTTGCTCTCTGTAATTTGACTGCAGCTGGGTGTGCTGCAGTCTGCCTCGTACCTTGTCTCCTTTTTTTCATCAGCTCACAAAACAACAGGAACAATGCCTTTTTCTCATTTCTCGATGCCCCCCTCCCCCCTCTCCCCTCCTCCCACCCAACTCCCTTTTTTCATAACTCCCTCCATCTTTTGTCGGAGCTATGGAGCCGACAGGAAGGCACTGTGTGTCTGATTGCAGGGAATCTGTGGCAAATGCCATTTCAGTGTTCTTTGGTTTCATCCTTTTTCTGCTAATGGTTGCACTAATGGAAACCATGTCTCTCCGAAGGGTTTAAAAGCATACTTTTATTTGTGCCATTGTAAAACTCATAAAAAAATAATATTATGAAACTTTAAAGCTAAATATTATAATGCTCCTTTACCACTGGTGTCATGTTTTAGCTTTAAGGACTGTCCATTGTCAGGCAGCAGCTCTCCTTAGCCTGGTATGGGTCTGAGAATTCATGCTAATAGCTAATTTATGGTCCACTTAGTAGCAACTTTATATTCTGAAGTTATATTATTGCTTCAGCCTTTTACTGAGGATATGATCAGATAGGGAACCTCAACCCCAGTGACACTATCTGTGGGTTTTGATGGAACTAAAATGAGGATGCAGACCTTGAGTCTTTAAAGAATTCACCTTCTACTACAATATTGAAATCCATCTTCTTTCCTTAGTGTGCTTTACATTAAACTCTGCCCTTAAAATATAGGCTACATGTGGGTTGCATTAGCCTTTGATTCCTGTATTTCCCACACCTTAAATCTCATTAATTCCCACATTTTGCCATTTTAAAAAAGGATACGGCAGTCAAAGTACGGAGAACAACAGGCTAGACTGTGGCACAGATCAGTATGTTGTCTGGTTGGTCTATGGTGGTTCTTGCAGTGCAGTGGAGTATTATGGAGCAACATGTGAAATACTTGCTGTCAGTGGGTTTCTGTACTGGTTACAGTGGGTTTCTGTACTGGGTTACAGTGGGTTTCTGTACTGGTTACAGTGGGTTTCTGTACTGGGTTACAGTGGGTTTCTGTACTGGTTACAGTGGGTTTCTGCACTGGGTTACAGTGGGTTTCTGTACTGGGTTACAGTGGGTTTCTGTACTGGTTACAGTGGGTTTCTGTACTGGGTTACAGTGGGTGTCTGTACTGGGTTACAGTGGGTTTCTGTAGTGGGTTATCAGTGGGTTTCTGTACTGGTTACAGTGGGTTTCTGTACTGGGTTACAGTGGGTTTCTGTACTGGGTTACAGTGGGTGTCTGTACTGGGTTGTAGTGGGTTTCTGTACTGGTCACAATGGGTTTCTGTACTGGGTTACAGTGGGTTTCTGTACTGGGTTATAGTGGGTTTCTGTACTGGGTTATAGTGGGTTTCTGTACTGGTTACAGTGGGTTACTGTACTCGGTTATACTGGGTTTCTGTACGGGTTACAGTGGGTTTCTGTACTGGTTACAGTGGGTTACTGTACTTGGTTATACTGGGTTTCTGTACGGGTTACAGTGGGTTTCTGTACTGGTTACAGTGGGTTTCTGTACTGGATTATAGTGGGTTTCTGTACTGGTTACAGTGGGTTTATGTACTGGGTTATAGTGGGTTTCTGTACTGGTTACAGTGGATTTCTAGACAGTCTGGAAAAGATAACTGATTGTTTTTAGCTGCTGGCTGTTTTTTTGTATGTTGTCATATGAAATAAATTGTTTATTACTACATGTATGTATATTATTTGTGTTGCGTATACTAAGTATTGTGTATATTGTATGTACAACACGATTCTGCAGCACGAGTCATGATTTAGATGACTGCAATTTTATCTCTACAATTAGCACAAATGCAAGGTGGTTGTCTCTATTATTTTCTTACATTCGTGACTTTAACCCTGCCTCACAAGTATTATCCCTCATCATGAGAACTTATTTGAACGTGAGTCCGTTGCGGTGTGCAAATCTGAGACATCGTCGCTCGCTCTGTTGATGGTGATATTGCATTGTCGAATGGTAGATGAGTGAAGCACCAGTGGGTGCGATGGTTCGGAGCAAACCCGTTTATTATTCATGAGACCGTGGTCACTGTGATCACAGAAATTCACAAGAGGGAAATTCCAGTCAACCTATGAGCAGAGCATTCAAGAGTAACTGACTCATCATGTTCATCTTGTCATCATTCCTTGAACAAAATGGGAGTCTAGCTGTGCATGTTTATATAAAAGGCAGGAGAGAGAGGCATTTACTCCAAGCCCATACAATTTTGAGTTCCCACTGGTGCATGTGTGACGTGTTTCAGGCTGCGAGAGCTTTCTGTTAATTTTCCAAGCACTCAGACGGTTTACTCCCCTTTTGGTTGAAGGGGTAATGACATTGTTCATGAGCATGCCATGATGATGAGTGTGTGAGATTCATTCTTCCTTACTTCGGTACAGCGGTCTTCGCTCATTGTATGATGACCCTTTCTTGGTTGTTTTCCATAAATGAAATTTCTCTGTGCTTTCCAAGGCTACTGTGAATGTATTTGAGATGTTGTTTTTCATTTTCATCTTCATGATTTTCTCCAGTGTATCGTGCGCTGTATTGTGTGTGTGTGTGTGTGTGTGTGTGTGTATTGTGTTCTTTCTTCCATAACACACAGAGCAAGAAGAGCACAAGAAAATCATGTGGATATCCCAAATCGATGAATACTTTCCAATTCTGTTGTTATGCTCTCATTAGGCTTTGTGCACTAGCGCAGATTTCAAGGGTCTACAGTAATCAGTGTAGATTATAAGATTTAGCAACAGCAGTGTCAATATTTAATGAGCACCAAACAACACAATGGTTTTATGCTGATCTAAAATTGTTTGACCCACTGTGGTTGTACTGCCACACTAAGACTTAAATCCCCTCTTTGTATGCATGGCCAGCTAACTTACAAGAGAGACCTTTTATGTTGTAATCAAATATTTATGTTATAATGGTTTAGATGACAAGGCCTCTTTCTCTCTGCAGCGTTAATGGCACATTTGTCTGTTCCTCGGCCCCTCGTGTATGAAAATTAGACAAGCTGTATAAAGTTGGAGAACATATTGCGGGACAGGGGAATGACACTCCAAAATGTCTCGTTTACAATGGCAACACAGTGGCAGGACTGCAACAATATTATGAAAGGGACTACAGCATAGCATGGCAAACAGCGCTGCCTGTCCATCCCAATCTCCGAAACCACAAAGTATCTGGCATAGATCGTTGTGGTTTTGAAACCAGCCTCGCCCGGCTGCCTGCGTCTGGCTCAACACTCTCTCATCAAATGTCAGCATCCGCTGGAGTGGAGGAGGCCTTTGGTGCAGATCGAAGCTCTGTGGGGGTTTGTTTTGGACTAATTTGGATTCACTTTGAGAGGTGCTCCTGAGTCCATCTGCCTCTCCTCTAACGTGTGCGTGTGTGCTTTTGTATGTTTATGTGTGTGTGTGTGTGTGTGTGTGCATTTGTATTGGTGTGCATGAATAGGGTTTGAAGGCTACAGATTTTTGGAGGCCAATACGCCATGCACAGCCACTTACAATCAGATACTGCTTGGTCACAGGAATACAAAATAGTCCATATAAAGAAATTATCCAACCGCACACTGTGAGGCTTTGCTGACAGGACTGATATTTTTGTATTGAAGCTGCTCAATATCTTTCAGTTTTTCCATTTTCATGCCAAAAATTAGAAGTATTCAGTGTTTCCCCCAGAATTGTATTCCTAACAGGGTGGAAAAGCCTCTAAAACAGCATTTAGACCATCATTGGACACTAAAACTCTCCACTGAAACGAAAATTAATGAAATTATTTTTGGGTTAGTAGATCCTTGAGACAGATTGATCCACCACTGCTATTCAATGGCAGGGAGACTCTGGGATTGATTGCCACCTTTAAATGAAGGATTAATTTACAAAAAAACCAAACATTTGAACAGTTAAAAGGTTTTCGAGACTGTTTTTATGTAGCTGTGGTTAGGGAGGAACCTTAATCATATGGGCAGTGAATGACATTATATTTATATTTAATAAAATCCCACAATCGGCCTGATATATGAGCAAACTGATATATCGGTCTAACCCAGTGGCGGCTGGTGAAAAATATTCTAGGCGGGGCTGTGCCATATTCAGTCAGTTTCAGTAACCATCCCAATACAATTTAACACAAACTGCAGGATACCAGTGCTCTGTGAAATAGTCAGTAATTATTTAATGCCAATATTAAAAAGTTGAGGCGTTCTTACACAAAAACATAAACAGCATATTGCACAAACATATTGCTGGATGATGTCTTATGTTAAGGTCAAAGAAAAATGGGATCAGGGGAACTTGCTTGGTGAAAGAGAACCGCTCCTTGGCATGACTCAAAACGGTATCGCATACCTATGAAATGATACATAATTTTTAAAAAAAACAGGGCATTACACATAGTAAACAGCAGAATTCAATTTTCACATCTCTCAGTCTTAATAATGTCATCAGTATCCTCTTACAAGATGAGCATGTTATTTTGTGACAAACAAGGACAGCTTAACACTTCAGTGTCTGCCTTCCTCAGTAGCTGTGTGGTGAATGGAACCTATCACATGGCAGAATAAAAAAAATGTATAACTCTTTTATTATTACACAGAAATTGAAGAGGCAGACAGTGAAAGTAATTTTACACATCTTTACACATTAATAAATAATAAAATACGTAAAAACACCTAATTGAGTGTCTTGTAAACAGAACTATGTTACAGCTTACCTCTGTAGCCAACCGCTGTTGTTCTCCTTGTCCTATAGTGTCCTCTGTTTCTTTGTGGGCTGCTGCTGCACAGATCCACTGTATTCCCCCACCATCCACAATTACTGTTACTGTACAGAAACGAACCTACTGGAGACATAAAATGAGTCTGTCATTGTGTACTGTGTTTAATAAACTGTATCTACATTATCATCCTAACTGGATTTCCTATTCACTGTCTTTAAAATGTTGAAACAAGTATTTATGAGTTGCTCTAGTGTGTTCAGCCATGCACATTTCTGTTTTTACAGACGGTTTAAGATTGAAACAATTTTTTCATAATAAGCATTTTCTCAGCCAATGATAAATAATTATTTACCTGATCGTTTGCATGCTACGGAGCCCCTCTGGGGTCACATGGTAGAAAAAAAAAGTTGTATGGTAGAAAAAAAAAGTCGATGTGTAAATCTGTACGAATGGATTTGTAAACACAATCCATTCGCACAGTTTACAAATCCGCTCGTACGGATTTACACATCGAGTTTTTTTTCTACCGTATGACCCCAGAGGGGCTCCGTAGCATGCTGCCGGTGAACCTCTGGATGATTCCTGTGATGTAGACTGAGTCGATGTTCCTCTTCTGCAGCTGGTTAAACAGCATGTCCACGTGTGGCATGATCTTGTGAAACAATGCCAGGAAAAAGCAGAAATCCTCATCTTCCAGCATTCTCACAAAGCCCCCGGCCTCTCTGACAGTTGGAGGGTCAAAGTTACCAAAGTCTCTGATGGTCACCCCAATCCTGTGGCCTTCGTCCAGTTGCGTAGCGTGCATGGCTAGCTTGACCGTATTCTCCATGTGTGCCCTCGTACACTTATGTTTCTTAATCTTCTCAGATAAATGTTTCATGTCCCTTACTCCTGTAACAGTCCATGTTGTATCTGTCCCCGCCGTTTTAAAAAGTAAGCATGGGAAGTAAAATACGGCATTGACATGACTGCATCCAGCTAGCCAAGCCTTTCTGTTGTACCAATTACACGAGAAGCCTTGCATGTACGCTTTACCTTTTTCGCTAGCCTGTTGTCTGATTTTGATGTCAGGTTGATCTGGCCCAAGCTCTTTGACTTGTAGTTTCTCCACCAAAGTTCTCCTCTCAAATGGATTTTGGAGAAGAGATCTTATTGAATTTGGGGGCGGCTGAAGTCCTGTGTCTTGAGTACCCACGTTTATCATTGTCAATAACGTCAGGTGTCCCTATTCCACCACCGACTGACTCTGCTTGGGGCGATAAATTAATCGCCCTTTAGGCATCAGATTCGAGGACGCTGATTGGCTAAATTTATGTTGCTATGTGCATATCTTGTGTCTTGTGCAACCGGGCGATGTTTCTATCGCCCCAGAAGAGATACTGAGAGAGAGGGGATGAACAGGAAGCTAATTTTCCCCCAAACATAATGATTTATATTTTATATATTACACGTAATTGTGCATTTTAAACACACACATACTTAAAATAAGTAATTATTGTTTATTTTAAAAATGTTTATTTTAAAAAGAAAAATCAAAAAACACTTTCCACCCGGGAGGGCGGCGCCCTAGCGCCCTCTATTGGCCAGCCGCCGCTGGTCTAACCCTATGTGTGAGTATGTTTGTGTGTGTGTGTGTGTGTGTGTGTGTGTTAAAGGTGTTAGGTGCTGGCCGCTGACTGTGCGGCAGCAGATAACAGCAGAATTAGTGAAGGCCGACAGCTGTACAGGCCTGGTGATGAAACTGCTGAGAGGTGATAAGACGGCGACCTCAGACGGACCGGCCCACGGCCGAATCACAGAGATAGAATACAGAGGAAGGGCCGCGCCGATCCTGAACGCTCCCCCGGTGATAACAGGATGTGGTGTTCCATTGTTGAATGGCGCTGCGCTGCTCCGCCGAATGGAAAGATGAGAGGAATCAGACAGATTGGATGTTCTCTTTCATGCTGACCACGCTGCCGCAGCAGCAGTGGAGGCCGTGGGATCGCAAGCTGTTCTATAGGAGTCTATTGGTTACATGTAATTTTCTCCCTTACCTTCTGATTTTCTATATTTTGTTTTTGATTTTCCATGTTTGTTTCTGATTTTATCTGTTGCTTAACACTCAAATCCATATGTCTAAACAACTGCCTGCATTGACAGGAGGGAGTTTCTTTTTCCCCGAGCCGTTATCTCCTCTCCATACTGTGAAATGTGTATAGGAAGAGTCAGTTGTCATCTGAGAGTTAATCCACTACCTCTGTTTACTCTAGGAATCTATTTCCCCACTGATCCTCTACTGCAGCTGCTGCCTGTGCATCTAGGGTATAATAAGATTGGCCCAAGCCTCCCAACAACGTCATTATGCATTCTCATTTTGGCACCGACGTCTACTAATTATTGCTCTCACGCTGTATGTGTATCTTTGCATCTATTAGACAGGAAGGGGAGAAAAGGAGTGGGAGTTGGACTTCCTCTCTCGGTGATGTCACTGATTCAACCCATAAACACTGGAGTTGGCAGATTTCTTCTCCTTCTCAAACCTACACTTGGCTTTAATTGCGAAAAGGATCATTTTCTTGATTGCAGCATCACAGCTGCCTAATGGCATTTTCATAATTACATCAATGATAAGTTGTCATTGTTAGGGCAATCAAGGAAGAATTCTTTTCAGCTGGGCTCAGGGGAAACGGTTTGTCTGAGGAAGAAACCCGGCCTAGTTCATATCTCAGTCACCAACACGATAGTGTTTTTTGTCTTTGTGATGTAAATGGCTGCCATATTTCACGACGTCAAACCAGGCTCTGTTCTTAGCTCATGACTCATAGTGGCACATATTCAGCTTATCTTTCTCTAGCCTCACTCTCTTTGGATTTGCAAGATGGGGTATCAGGTGAGGTGTTAAAGCAGGATTTATTAGAATGTTAATTCCAGCTCAGGAACTGATACTGGAACTGGAGACTCACCGAAGCTCAAATAAAGTTCAAATTGCAAACTTGGCGTCGGGAGACCAAATCATTTAGCCATTTGGGGATGCCAGACAGAAGGCGATAGCTTGACAGCTCATAAGCACAACAACATGAAAGCAGAGAAACAGAACCACAGTAGCATCAAATCTGAACTTGTCATTTGATAAACGATACACAAGAACGGCATAATCTGTTCCATCTCCTCCCTAGCCATTATTCTGTAATGTGTGTGGAAAGCATTTACTGTATCTGAAGGCTCGTACTGTCCTCCCCGGATGCCTGCGTCTTCACTTCAACAGCTTGTATTTGTGCTCAGCAGGAAGCCGCGCTGTCTCACAGGTCCTCATTGACACTTTGATCAGCCAACCATGCAGTGTTTTGATTTCCCTTTGATTTGACAGTCTGAGTGCACCGTTTCCCCCCCCCCAAACACACCTTGCTCACTGACACGCGGTATGCGTTGGTATTTCCAGACTGTCATCCTCAGCAGATGGCGGGCGAAGCATCCAAATGCAACCGTAGTTGTCATTTTAGTTTCAAATACTCCTTTCTGATTTATGACCATCATTTTCTCTTGAAAGCTCAGACCTGCCAGGCTGTGATGTGTGAACTGTACTGTGTCATTCTGTCAATAGTCCAGCAGCCACAGTGAGATTTGCTGGAGAAAATGCTTCAAAGTAATTGTTGGTCTCTGACAGCAATACACTGTATTTGTTGTTGTTACAGTATAAGACCCTTATAGCAGTACATTAGCTTCTTTTCTTTCTTTCTTTCTTTCTTGCTTCCTTTCTTCCTTCCTTTCTTCCTTATTTCCTTCCTTCCTTCCTTCCTTCTTTCTGAGATGTCTCATGATGCCAGAATTCATTCCCATTCTTAATAGATTTAACCTTCACTTTATAAAGTCATGCCTGCCAGGCTAGATATTTGTCGCGAAACGCATTTGCTCGCAAATGTGTTTCGAGTAAATTAGTTAGGCAGGTTTTGCCCCGGCCAATCGAAAATCCTTCTGCAGCTCATGTCCCTTGCTGGGGAACAGTAGAAGGTCAAGTCATCCACCGCAGGCAATCGAGCAGCTGGCCTATTGCTTGATAGGAGTATTGCAAGCCAGGAGAGAGACAAGACAGAGAGCTGGCTCCTGGCAATCACAGTTCTTCTTGCCTTTACCGCCTCCCTTGTGTTCTCTCCTGCTGCGAACAAAGCGGGTCGTTATGTTCAATTAAATTGGGCAACTGTACAGCAATTAAGCATCAGAGGAAATTTACCTTCACCCAGATCTTATCCAGCAGTCTGTAGCACCAGCTGAATGGGCATTCACCTGTAAGTTAGGGTGTAAAGTCTACACTAAACATTATGTTGAAACTTGTCAGTTAAAGCTGTGTTTTTGTAGTTGCATCATGGAGACGTAAAGGATGATACTGGTGCTATTTTTTATTTTTTTTTAAGTTTGTGCCAATCGCCCAGATTGCTCATCTCCTTTCCATTATTGCTGGTCTCTGCACACAATCAGTGTAGTTGGAGATGTCAGCGCTCGTTTTCCTACCTTCAGAAGAAGCCATTTACTTCCATTCATTCTTGTCAGGTATTAAAAACATCTTCCACACACTTGAAAATTGCCCAAGCTAGATAATCCATCATGGTAAACATGAAGCTTTAATTTGGTTTTGTCCAAGTTTCTGTTTTATCATTATTTCATTGTGCCCGTGTTGAGTGTTTTCATATCAGTGCTGCATTGTGTTACGCTCTGCTCACCTGACACCCACAGGAAGAAATGGAAGTCTCTACCAGGAAATAATCCCTAAAAAACATCCATGTCTTCTTATTTGGGGGCGTCGTTAGTTTCAAGCTAGGTTTGACACCGTAAGGTTTGTATTTTTCAAACCATGTAACATGTAACAAATAAACTAGACATAGAAGTAAATGGACTATAACTCTAAATGAAGGAAGGTCCATCTTAAAGAGCGTAAAGGGATCACAAACCAAAACATTGTCCCAGACAGTGACGTTTTCCCCTTTTGTGGCCAATAACGTGCCAAAATCTATTTCTCCAGGCCTAAATAATGGTTGCTAAGTTAATATTAGCTAAAGAGAATAAACCTAGCTAATTTAACATCACCAAACGTCAATAAATAGGTACGTTATCTAGAACACAGTATGAGGATTAATTTGTAGTTCGTCTTCCATACCCATTGCAACCACAGAATCTGTGTAACTAACTAATGCAGACAATAATAGTGACATCAAGTGGTGTAACCATTAATTTCAATAGGTTAAAAGCTATGTGCAATAGTTAGGTCTAATGCAGGCTCCTATATCACTCATAGGGTGGAAAAATGTTATTTATTTTATTCTTAGCTAGCTAAACCTGTAGTTGGTTCTTCACCAGTGATCTAATTTCATGTTGCCAACATGAATCATGCTGTTTTTGATCCTCCAGGTCTTCCAGCAAGTTTCCCCATCTGTCAAATCGATTTGCCTTGCCAGAGGCTGTTTTATGAAAGACTTTACACCTAGTAGGGGGTTGGTGTATGTTTTAAGTTGTAACTTGGCTACCTTGGAACTATTTCAGTTGGTGCAGCCGTTAAAAATTTAGTGTTAAGTCGGACCTGAGAATTTCCGTTCAAACTAGCTTCTGTTCAACTGGCTGCACATCCTTTGGAAAGGAGATATTAGTCACACACCACACACACACACATACACACACACACACACACACTCAACCTTTCAGTCTGAATGCAGACTCATAGTGATGAGGATGATTTTTACTGTATCTGAAATTGGTGGTGGGTATTTAAAGGATGAGGCTGGTGTTTTTTAATGCATTGCTTACCGTCAACAAATCCTATGAAAATAACAAAATCAACAATGCGTTTGCTCTACTCCCATTACTTTCTGACTTCCCACGTACCGTTTTTAGCCATCAACCCGGAAGTCATTGGCTCCAATTGTAAGCTATAAACCTTGAAATACAGCTCACAAAGACGTAGTTTCAATTTTAAAAATCGCTAACTGTTACCAAAAAAGTCAGGCTGTTGTAGTTATTACCAAATCAAATTCAAATGGGAACAAATTCTTCATTACGCCGGGGACTATTTTCGGTGCTACGGAACTACTTTCCTGAGATAGCAAAGTGTTTACAGCCGGCTTATTAAGTTGTTTGAGGAAAAAGTCGGCTGGCCCGGTGCATCATGATGATGAAATATGTTGCCCAGAGCAACGGCATGGCTCTTTGACGTGTTTTTAATCATTTTTTTAATACAATGGAGTTCTATGGCTGCTGGGACATGAGGCTGCATTGGGCACCGGCTACATGGACAAGACTTGTTGGCAAAACAAAATTATTGCTGATTTTGTTATTTTCATAGGATTTGTTGACGGTAAGCAATGCATTCAAAAACACCGGCCTTATCCTTTAATAATTTGTCTGTCTTGTTCCTCAGTGGTATTCAGTTCATGGTCAATTTGTGAGGTGGACAAAATTCAATTTTCAGTGCCGCATGTCTCTACAGAATGCCCCTACAAAGCTGCATACAAAATGCCATTCAGAATATGCCTATGCACTTATTTCTTTATCACCTGCACTTTATAATCAACTTCATTCAAGCAAAATCCTTGTTATTAAAATCCATGTTATTACAGATATGCACAGGCTTTGACATTGAATCAGAGAGTTTGATAAAAAGAGGTGATTTTGATAATAAATTTCAGACGTTCAGGTTAT
Organism: Centroberyx gerrardi; assembly: GCF_048128805.1. Taxonomy (NCBI): domain Eukaryota; kingdom Metazoa; phylum Chordata; class Actinopteri; order Beryciformes; family Berycidae; genus Centroberyx; species Centroberyx gerrardi. The sequence goes on along the minus strand of NC_136018.1, from coordinate 5,482,907 downwards.
TTGGTTTGTCTTTCAGAATCCGCCCTCCTTACCCAGTTGCTTATCTCACGTCTTAGGAGACGAGAAGTTTTAATGAGTTATTTTATTGCCTGCTTCTAGGAAGTATCCCCCTGCTAGCAATCTCACCTTTAATATTTCAAATCGTCCTCACCCGTCCTCATACAGAAGAATACTCTGTGGGTATAAGCTGCGTATCTGGAATACTATTACTTCTATAATTACCTCTTAAATCAGATTGTGATCTTGGCTGATTTCTCCCCACTTTAAAGCTCCGGATATAGTCGTTGACTTTTGAAGCCGGGGTATGGATGTGTTTTTTTTACTCATGTCGATGTCTACAAAAAAATCTGGTTGCCAGCTTCTGTAGAATTCCCGCTTCCTCCCTGATGCTTTGTTGCTCCGCTGCATTATTTCGAAGTGAAATAACAAGACATATATATATCGTGCTGTGGGCTTCTTTTGTTAGTCACGCTACTTGGAGGAATGTGTCAAGAAATAAAATATGTGTACCAGAGCCTATAAAACCACTGAAAAAAAAAAAAAAAAGATATCCAATTACAATGTTTTCTTCCTTAGCAAGCCCCCCTCATCTTCAGCATCTATAGTACTTTTTATTCCTCTCTCTTCAGTTCTGCCGCGCACTATACATATGTCACGCACCTTTTCCGAGTGGCTTATGTCCGTAAAAGTTACTGTGTCCAAATTTCCCCTGTGGCGTCAGCGGCCTACCTGTCAGAAGCTTAAGCTCGCCGCGTAGCCATCTATTCTTCTTATGGCTCGGTTAGAGAGCGGCCCACCAAGCTGCACTTCTATCTCAGCACCACCATGCACTGCTTGGCCCTATTAGAAACCCAAGGGCATAGCTAACACAGCACAGAGGCTTGGGCAGTGACAAATTCACAACAAAGCTTTTCTGTGAGGAATGAAACGACCATGGAGGTTGAAGAAATGAGAGGGAGTGAGGAGAGAGAGAGAGACAGGCAGGCAGGGATAGAGAGTGAGAGGGAATGAGAGAGCAGGAGAGTGAGACCTGGTGTGATGAAAGAACATGTGGCCCACTGTGACAAATGTTCTCCCGACTTGAGATTTATCACGGTCCAGAGACTGAGAGAGCAACACATGCAGCAGCTCCAGCTCCACCATTACAGTTCTGGATAATATAGATGACTACTCATAAATGGAGAGAAAAAAAAAAAGGAAAAACTCCCTTTATTTTTGCTGTTTTTTCTTTGGTCAGCACTTTACATACTGTATCTTAAGGCCGTAAGGAGGCAGGAGATGATTGCAGTGCAACATCGGACCGTCTTAACCATTAAGTCAGCAAGTAATTTTGGGGGAACTTGGCATTATCTAAACGGCACTCTGGAAGAAAAAAAAGAGATATTTAGAGATTTCACCCACCATTTGGAGTCACAGTTCTGTTTCTCATTCAGGCAGAACAAAACTGCTGAACTGCAGAGTTTGGTGGCTCGCTGTCATTGAATAAGCTTAATGGTGCGCTTTGCCATTAAGCTGGGCCTGTTGTGTGTAATTAGGAGGCAGATTGTGTATTTCTGTGTTATTCTTCTGCATTAGCATGTGTTTATGCATTCGCTATACCGCATTATGGTACTAAATCATGCTTAAAGACACCGTGCACAATTGTTATACATTGTTATTTCGCAATCAAGTGAATTGTAATGGGGCGTTCCAGGTCTAAGAGCAAAATGTCACTTGTACAGTAAACAGCAGACCCTTTCAGCTGCTTATGGTGGGCTTTAGTGGGGATGATTGCCCACAAAATGCTGTGGGCAAAAAAAATATATATATATTTCTATCAATGAGTACCTCATTTCAACTCAACCCACAGAGTCAGGACAGCGTGGACATTCAGCAGGGTCATGTTGTCCTTATTGCTATTCTCTCTGCTTTGCGTTTCCTCTCCCTGATCAATCACTGCATCTTTACCGGATGTTCCCGCCTGACACTAAAGGCTCAAGTTGTTGCTCCCTGCTGTCATTTCTCCGCTACCTTAGACCACCTTACACAGTGATTCAACGCATATGGAGTGACGCAAGGTATGCAATTCATATCATCTTCTGCCGCTCATTAGATCCCATTTTGAAACTCCCTCAAATATCCTGTTGAGAGACATTCTCATCATCGCCATAATCCATCATTTGGAGAATTGAGCAGTGTCAGCTTTCTGTACGGAAATAGCTTCTTTATTTTTTCAGGCCGTAACTTTGACAATTGGCAGTGAGTTCCCAGTTAAGCAGTGATTTCCAGTATAATTTACATTAGAAAGCTGTAAAAAAATTTTAACATATTGTTTAACATTGTAGCGTAGCTCCAAGTATGTTTTGTTGTCTGCTTGGCACTGAGCTATGATGTTATCAGTAAGTGACCATTCAATTAAAGGCTTGCTGTAACCTATGGACAATGTAAAATAAGGGAGAAAGTAATTACCCAAGTGAAAAACACTTACATAATTATCATAGCTACTTCTCTGGTAAAGCTGTCATAAGAGAATGAGACATATTTTCAGCTAGCTAAAGTATATAAAAACCCAAATGACATTTGATCATGTGACTACCTATTCAGCATCATTTCTTTATGCTCTCAGCTCTTAACATCCATTTGTATCCATCACCTGCAAAGGAGAATAAGCCCATTATGCTGGTATTTTTCTCCACAGGTTCCCTCCTTGCTCCATGTCCGTATGAAAAGAGTGCCGGCCGTGGGACTGAAGTGTGCCGTCGGAGCTGTCCATTAAGCGGTGCTGAAGTGTGTTTCTGCAGTGCCAGGCTTATGATGCTGTCTGGATCCGTACTGGGCGTTGTCCTTGTGCCTGGTGCTGAAATTTGATATTGCATTCCGGCCTTTTAACGGGGCCTCGATGTGTTAGCAGGTGACGTTTCTTTCCTAGTGCGCTATCGGGTGTAGCAGAGAAGTGTGAGACCTTGATGGAGTAATAGGTGTCGAGTCAGCCACTTGTTATCTTTTTCAGAGAGTACCTCAGATAGTATTGTTTTGTTACAGCTATTTTGATGCATATGCGATGCAAAACACGCAGCACTGACTTAAAGCAATCCTAAACAAACCCCCTTCAGTACATGCTACCTTTGTTGTCATGACAACAGAGCCTTTCAAAAAGAAGATGATGACCACGCAACACCTGTTAAGAATATCCCATTAGCATTTGTTAGCTCTGGAAGGAAAAACAGGATTGACAAGTGAGCTTGAGGAGTAAAAACTCAGGAAAGAATAAAACAAAAATCGAATTCTCTCTCTGTATGCCTGGCCGTTTTTTTTACTTGCTTTCAGCTCTATCAGCCCTTCCCTTTTTCGCCTTCTCTACTCTATTTTGAATGATCAGAGATAGAATGGATTTATTTTTCAGAGCTTACACTTAATAGGCTGTTTGGTTGCATATGCCCTTTCTCCATCCTCTCTGCATATGTTAGAGGAAGGTATGCACATGTGATTAAGCACCACATATCTACCTCAGTGATGGCAATTTAAATAATAATAAAAAAAGACCTCTGTCCCTAGCCTGGATGCCACTACTGGAAGAGCTGATTAGCCTCTGCCTCTGTATTTGAGGTTCACTCATGCTCTCCAGCAGTGAGGACATACACAGGGAGTATGCTAATAAGGAAGAGGCTGGAAACTTCCCTTATTCATCGCACCACAAACATGCTCGACAGGCTGGTGCCGGGGAACGCAGGCATGGCTGTGGAGTCCGGCTCTGTTGACATTTCACGTCTGAGTGGTGTGAAGGCTGATGAGTCACACCTGGCATAAAGCACTGTACGCCAGCAGCAGGAGAAACTGCACCCTGATGCATCGTCTCTCTGTCAGGATGACAGGTCAGAGCTGTATTTATGTAGGGACCACACACACATACAGTATTCAGAGAGGGAAGGAGGGGAGGAGAGATGGAAAAGCTATTACTTTTTTTTCCAATATCCCAATGCTTACCATCATGTGTCAGACAAATAAGAGTGGAGAAATGGAAGCACACAGTCGTACGTCGCACCACCTGCTGGGAACAGAGTCTCTGTACGAGTCCCAGACCTTTGGTCCGGCACTGTGTCACCGCCGGCGTAATAGCTTTTCCATCCTAGACCCCTCTCTGGAGAGATGCTGGTCTTTTTATGTGAACATGCTTCTTCCATCATATACAGTACTATACAAGATTTGTCCACAGCAAAGTTTGCATTTCATGAAATAGCGCTGCAGTCCACGAGGAAATGGATGATGTGCGTTCAATCAAAACAAGGTATGGGGTTTTCCTCAACTGTGTTATGGCACTAAACAACTTTTGTTTTTGAAACATCCCATTACACTTGTTCCCATGGATATTCTACGCCTTGGGGGCTTGCTATATTGAAGGGTTTGATATAGGAATTAATGTAACGCTGATAGATGGCTTTGGCCATATGCAACGACAGTATGTTCTGGGAGAGTGGAGCTGAGTGTGACTCAAAACACATTTTTAGATTCCATTTCTTCCTCAGATGGGTGCATTGGGACACATTTTATAGATGTGATCGCATGCATGCATAAACTCAAAGACGCACTCATAGGCTATACATACATTTTGTGCATGTGTGCGTAAATACACCAAAAAAAAAAATCAAACAAACCCACAAACACATAGAAACAAACTATACTCAAGATTCTTGATTTTGTAATCAGACTAAGTTATCAGACTTGGGACTTGGGACTTGGCTCTTGGTATCAGATCAGTCTTTTGTCAGAACACACTGTGCTGTACCCAGCCTGGGTGTAATTTTTAACTTCCTAGAAGTTTGACAAGAGTCTTAATGACAGACACACCAGATTTCCATGTAATGTGCATGATCCCTCTTGTACCCAGTGGTGTTAACAGGGATTTTATGCTTTAGTTCTCCAAACATCTCAATTAAAAAGCTGTACATCCAGGCAGTATTCCAGGAAACAACGGTTTGCTTTGCATAAACCAAAAGCCTGGACAGACATTGCTTTGGCTTCTGCTCCTAAAATTAATTTAAGAGAGAATAAAATAAAAATCGAATTCAATCTGTAGGTCTGACCTTTTTTAGTTGCTTTCAGCACTATCAGCCTTTTCATTTGAATGATCACAGATAGATCAGAACGGATTTATTTTGCAGAGCTTCCACTTAATTGGCTGTTTGGTTGCATATGCCCTTTGTCCATTTTCTCCGCTTAGAGGGGTAACAAACACTTTTGAAGATATGCACATGTGAATAAGCACCACAGATCTATCTCAATGAGCCTGTGATGCTTTTGCTGTGGAGCACATCCCATCGACGCATTGCAGCAACCTAGATATAAATGTCAGACTGAAAATTTGCAGGGCTAATTGGAGACGCCTCTTTAACAATAGCAATTATTTTTATCTACATAATCATCACCCTACTAGCAATGATTTTTTTCTAGTAATTACAGGGCTATTATCACCAAAACAATGCATCAGTGTATAGTATTTTGAGGCTGTGGCATGTATTGATTAGTTTGAAGTTTTAATTAGTCAGAAGCACTTCCAGTTCATTAGGTTGGCTGCTAGCTTGGCACTGGTAGTGAAATGATTGGGTAGAAGCAAGTGGATGGCTCCATTTGTTTAGGCAGGTTGGCACTGTCAGTCAGTTAATCTGTAACTTTCCGGGAATGTGTATTTAAACAGAGCCACCCCAAGGGCATTCATCATTGCCTTCTCTTGTCCATTTGTCAACATCAGAGACATGAGGTTTGTATACACACTCTGTAACACAGCCACAATAAGGCGGTTATTATGTTCTTGGCTGCTGCAGTCCAACCACATAGCATCCGTCATGAACCAATAGGGCTTTGGCCCAGAGTGGCCATCATTAGTTTGGAGCTGATTGATTGGCTGTTGAGAAGTCGTTTCAGTTTCATACATCATTCTGTTGATGGTAAACACAGCCAGGATTGTTGAAGAAAAGCTGTTTGTGTAGTTTTGAGCCACTAGTGGATGGTGCTGTAGATGTTGGGTGGTCTTTATTCATTCTGTGTGAGAGTAAACCTTAGTAAGGTCTGACGGTAGATGTGATTTCACAAGGTGAACAGATCATGTCCATTCTTTGTCAAGGAGAAATGGGAACCTGCATGCACACGGCATGATGGATAGGTGACACCACACACCAGGCCCGTGGTGCAAAATCCACCTTAAAACACTTCAACACTGTTAAAAAGCAGCAATTTATGATACACCTTGCATTTCTTGGCTCATTTTGACCTTCGGTGGTGGTGATTTTTCTTATTCCTGTGGATAACACAACGTCACGTCCAGATATTTCCAGTGCAGCTACAATGGAGGTCAATCAGGTTTTAATGTCAGTTCCTCAGAATCAAAGAGCGAGGGCTTCTTTCTAGATTCACCATTTTGCACCAATCATACAGGGAGAAATCCATCGTAGAAGAGGCAGAGAGACCAATTTCTCCACCGACAGCAGCCTCAATAGACCAGAATGCAATGCAGCTACAGCTTGCATCGTTGCAGATCTGTCGCGTGAAATAGAGCGCCCTCTTTGGCGGCTTTTTGTAATTTGAACTGATCATGGCACAAACAGGCATTGTTCTCTTTCCACTCTTTCCACTCCAAACTTGCTTACACTATTGCTATCGTTATCGCTCTCTCCTCCTACATGTGTACAGCACAGAGAACCTTCTTTCTCTGGACATTGTCAAAAGTCATTCTGGGAAATTACTCACTGAAGTAGAAGTAGACGAGGGAAAGTGGATACAAAAAAGTAAATTACACTTCACATCACAAAATAACTCCATTTCTTTTAAGGCTTTTTGAAGAACAGGCCTTTTTCTGCCCGTTGTGCTCTCTTGGTCGGGTTTGTTTCGTATTCCAGTGTAATTGACTTCAGTGCGGCACCTGACTTTAATTAACAAAGCGTAACACATTCCATTACAAACCTGCAATAAGGAGAGTCAAATTAGAGACTAAGGTATTAATTAACATGAAGTACGTCTCAGAGCCCAAGTAAGTCATTTCTTCACGGTGTTTGATAGGGAATGCTGTACAACAGTTCTTCAAGATGTAATTAATTGAACATGCCTATGAAAATAATTAGTTTGCTTCTTATCATGAAAAGTAGAGCCTGTGACAACATAAGAGGTTTCTTTCAGTGCTACTGCAGTGAAATGAATATATTTTTTTTCCCTCTAATTATATTTCTGTCTAGAGCGATAGATTCAGCTAAAATCCTCAACTGACTTAACTGTCTGGTTAGATTTCTAAAGATAAATTTACGCTGTATTAAGAGCAAGGTTCGCCTCAATCCTAGCAATTTGCACTTTATTACTGCTATTTCATCCCCGAACAAGTGCTTATTTCAATCATACATGTCATTATCATAATATCAAAGTTATGAGGCAAACATTTTCACTTTTTACTCTCAATGTGATTACTTCTACCACTCCTGTGTGGGTGGAAAGTGTTCGGCTTATTGCAGTTCATTCAAATCACTAGAATTATTAATAGCATAATGCTTTGTTTACAGTTATACCAAGCAAAGGTACAGTATTAAGAATAGTGAGAGAAATAGCGAGAAACAGCTTTACTGCAGCGTTGCCACTGTCAAAATAAAGTGATTAATTTGAAGTTTGGGGAGTTGGATTGAGAGATGGAGATAAATAGACATAAATAAATGTTTTAAGGCACTGATATGGTATTGACATGATATGGTTCAAAAAGTAGTGCTGGAACTTGGTGGCCCCTTAGTTGCAAATTAATATTTTATGAGTCTGATGTTGCAATAGGATATTCCCTATGAATTTAGCAATACACCTCTATTATTTAATTTTCAACTGAGCATTCACTCATTCTGCAGCTCAGCCCTGCTGAGAACAGCGTGCGTGTGTGTGTGTGTGTGTGTGTGTGTGTGTGTGTGTGTGTGTGTGTGTGTGTGTGTGTGTGTGCGTGTGTATGTGTGTTGGAAAGGGGGTGGGGGTGGGGGGGGTGCTTGCGTGCGCCTTTGGGGTGGTGAATTGCTCCCGCAGAGTCCCGCATCAAGCTTTTATCGAAGTGATGCGCGGTTTCTCTCTCTCTCTCTCTCTCTCTCTCTCTCTCTCTCCCCCTCCCCACTATCCCCTCCTCCTCCTCCCCTCTTTCGGTTCCACTGAGAATCTTTTGCCTTTTCTCATCTTGAGCAAGGCGTCCTTCCACCACTTGTTATTTCACACCTTGGCCACTGCAAACGCCTATCAGCAGACGCCGAGAATAGACCTTCATCTCCTTCCTACCGGTTCTCTACTGCACCTGTGCATTTCTATTTGTATTTTTTTGTTTTTATTATTATTCCTTTGGCGGCGAAGCAACTGTTCCTCCCAGCTGTAGGGAATCATGACCACGGCGAAGGAAGCCAACGCGCCGTCGAAAGCGGCTCAACAGCAAGACCAGGTACCGATGCGCTTTTCTCTCACTCCACTTGTCCACGCATATTAATATAAGCGTTAACCTGTGACTCCCCGGTTTGCTTGGCTGATATTGCATATGTACATGTCGCGCTGCAATGACTTTTATTGGGCGTTTATAAGGGAAACAATTTGTAATCCGCTGCTCTCGGAGTCACTTGGCTCTGTAATTCAAGCTGATACCCGGTACTGTACTGTCAGTTTATCACGACTGGAGGGTTTCACAGCCTCCTGCTCGGTTGTGATCATCATTACTTATTATTATTCAGTGATTATTATTCAGTGACTTTACGCACGGGAGGGGGGGGGATGAGCAGTTTGTGTGTTTTTTTTTTTTTCCCGTTACACCGACAGTGCGCCTCACCTTGCTGTAGGACACGCAAATCAGCCAGATAGCCCACCTACCAACTTGTATCACAAATCGCGTGTCAGTAAAGGCCTGCAAAAAAATTACTAATATCAGCACACGTTGATTTAAATATCCAGTTTTAAATGTCCTAGAATCGCGTGGATAAATGTATCATTCCCCTTTATCTGATGGCAAGAAAAGCCCATAAAAGCACGTGACCTATTCACTAAAGTCAGGAGTTGAACTATGCATGCAACACTGTTGCATTTTAGTGTGGTGCAGGGTGATATTTTCCTTGTGACCTCCATCACTTAGGCTACTGATGATGGAGCTTCTTCTGACCCGCCCCCAGAGGAGTGTTGCGCTGCAACAGACTTGCCTAAATAATGGAGGATACAATGGAGTTTGTTTTGGAGTATTAATATTTCATGATCTTAAAAAAATGACCTCACATTTTCTACTGTGCTTGTGTTAATGTTGGTTGTCGTCAAACTGGCATACAGTAGGCTATGGCCTCGTTTTACCTCCTATACCAGTAAACTTAGAACACAAAAATACAATTCTGCACTTTTTCGGGGTTCCTGTGGATTTGAGCAAAATATAATAAGGCCTTAAAAGTTTTGGAAAATGAATGGAAGGGCTTTGAAGTACTTGATTTTTTTAATTATAAAAATAGCACCCAACTTCATCAATATGCCTCAGCTCTCTCTCTCTCTTTGACCAATGTCATGTCATGTTACCCCAAAATATGCCGATTTTGAGCCCTTGAATTTAATCAAACAAGACCTTGAAAGTCATTGAAAAGTCCTTAAATTTGATATCCAAGTGAGAGCGGGAATCCTGCCTTTCAGTTTTTGTGTTAACCTGGTGATACAAGTTCCCTCTGGTTTATTTCATATTGTCGCACAGTGTCCTTTTTCGACTTCATAAATCATAGTACTGTATTTTCCCCAAAACTCTATCAAGTCTATCAATACGTACTGTAACTTCTGAAGCCATCTGTCATTGTCGGGCTCCTCCTGCGCACTGCACCTGTCTAAAGATGACAGAAAAGGTGAGAGGGACACTTGGCTTTATCCCACCAAGCAGACAATCTTCTCCTGCTGTTATTTAGCTGCAGACTGTCACTCTACACCCAGGGAGGCAGGCAAAGGTCTGCCACAGTCCCACTCTGTATATTTCACACATACAGCACAGGCTATATAGACAAATACATCAACATAGCCTGCATATAGGCTACTGAAGGGCTTTCAAGTAATATTACATTTTCTAGACCAGTGATTCTCAAGACTCTAACTTAGACAACATTAGAGCTACAGACCCCCATTTGATGAGATTTTGTCTCTCGGACCCAAATCTGACAATATTTTTATTGTGAGATATGATTTTGTCCAGAATTCCATGACTATCTATATTGTAGGTAGAGAGATAACAGTGAAACTATGATCAAAACAGTCATTTTTCTACATTCTCTAATTGTATCTTCTGAAATAAATGAAATAATGGTGAAGTTTAACAATTCATCAATTTGCTGGGGACCCCCTGGAACCCCCTCAAGGATTCCTGACGGTCCCCGGACCCCACGTTTAGAACCACTGTAGATTCTAGACCATTTTAGTTAGTTTGTATTTTTTTAGCATATATACCCCCTTTATTGTTTAAAGAGTAATTAGTTACCAGTATTGGTTGCCCTGGCCCTATTCGTAGTGACCTCACTGGCTTTCATTGAGAATTGAATCCAGAAACTCATATTTCACACTTGTGAAAACTACAGCGATGCTACTCAGACCTTCTTTCTTCCTCCATTCCATGTCAAACTTTTCTTGTTTGTCATTACTGTTGAAGAGAGATGGAAAATAGCCTGAAAGCTGCTGCTGGTGGCGCTGGTGAAATCGGTGCTGGTGAAATATGAGCGAATGGTGAATGGTGGCTGTCAGTGGGTTTTTCCTGAGGTGTGATGCTCCACCAAAGTGAAAAACTGCTTCAAGCATTCATAGTAGGTTGCAAATTGTACGGTGTAGGCACACACACACACACACACTGACCATACACTGGAGACTACACACATACATACAAACATACACACACACTGTGATTATGTGAGGTCCTGTAGCGGCCTCCTGATTGATGGTCTGCTAGCAGGGCTTATGGTCCAGGGACAGAGGACAGAGATAGAGGGCAGCTCACCAGAGATAGCAACAACAGCAACAGCTCTCCAATAATCAGCTAGCAGCAACCCCCAGAGAGAGTCACACCACTAACCCTCATTACGGCAACAGGGTGGGGGCGCCGAATGTGCGATGGGTCAGGTCTTGGTAGGGGCTGTAATGCACTTACAGAGGGAAGGCATTTTAGAGGAGCAAAAAACTAATTAAAGCTGCACTAGGCAAGATGTTTTGTAAAAATACACCTGTCTTATGAGCCTAAATGAGAAGAGCATCCCATGATCCCCCTAATTGATCCCCTGTAAGTTTGCCGTATTTGCCCAAATTAAATTCTAGTGTCGGGTATGGACTCTTCTCCGCCCACAAGAAATGACGAATCGAAACTTAAGCCAAGCTGAAACTAAAACTTGAGACCGAAAATACAAACGATCTACTAAACAACAGCAAGCAAACAGAGAAAGATGGACTCACCACCGTTAGATCTTTTCCTCTCTCTTGTCCCTTTCGATTCCTTTAGTATAAAGCATCACAGACCGGTCGGGTTGGTAAGCATCAGCATGCTGTGTGCAGTTTACTGACGTCTCATTACATGATTTCTGGGTATTGAAGTTCAGTTTTTTTCAAACCGTCGCCTCTTGCTGCCATTAGGAGCTGCCAATGTGCAAAGGTGCCTAGTGCAGCTTTAAGCAGGATTGGAGCACCCAACACTTAACGGGGAAAACTCCAGCGGAGACTCCTCTAACATCCAGTCCAACAATCCAACAGTCTTTTACCACTTTGTAGCAGTCAGTGTGTCTTGCAAACTTGGGAAGTTTTACTAAGTGAGGCATACAAAAGGAAGACACTGATAGATACTGCTCCAGCCAGGCTGGAGAGCAAGGTGTATCCCCTGTGGAAGATGAATTTGTAGCATCTCCTACTACCAGACTGCTGAAAGACCCGGGGATTCAGAGCCAAAACCTTAGATCAGCTCATCAAGGCAGTTTCAGAAGCAGCTGAGCAGAGCGGCCTGTGGGTGTTCCTGAGGAGAATGGACACCAACTTGGGTCCAAAGTAGGTGAATCTCATAGGCGAGGCAGCTAGCTGGCCAGGTGGGATTGGGTTTCTACACTGTTGCCGATGTAGTTGTTGTAGCTTCTTGTGAGATTCTGTTTTATTCATCCCACATCCCGAAATCTTGAAATTCATGTGGGGGAATCACTTGTGTCTTGCCCATTCAAATGACTGTTGCTTTTTCATTTGTGCTGTTTAGTTATAAGAATTCAGATCGTGCAATACTGTAGGTCTTACCTCGGTAATCCCATCCTTCCTCTTTCTGAATTCATTTGTTCCTTCCACAAATGAGTTGACATCACCAAGGATATCTGTATCTGAAAATGCAGCGATCACCAAGCTGGCGATAACAATCCATGTTCTCTGATGATTTGCATTGTGGAAATTTTTTGTGCCTCAAAAATGTGAAGTGCAGTACTAACCAGTGGCCCACATTTGTTCAGTACCTTTTTTTCTTTGTTTCCTCTATATCAAGCACCTACTTAGTCACCTCGATGTTGTACTCAGACTGACACTGCATGCTTTTCCTAAAATATCTAGTAAGTAAGGTTTCTGAGTTTGTGCTCCTCTCAAATGTTGATATAAAGGATATTTGACATTAGGTGCTGCGTTTTTGAGGAGTTCTTGTGTGCGTATGAGCTGACTGATTCAGGGATAAGAAGTAGAGATGCTCACTTGAAAGTGTAAACAAAATTGGGTCTGGCAATGTTCCTTAAAGATCCTCTTGATGTTTGGCTCAGAATGTTGTTGCTTACGATTAAAAAAAACTCACAGAAAATGAGTCTGTTTTTAATGAGGGAGGATTTATTTCATTAAAGCTGTCTCTCTGATTGAACAATATGACATTTCCCACCCAGACCCCGGTGGTAAAGGTGCTGCCTCAGTGCCCCGCTGATGAAGAGCTCAAGTGATGAGTGCTTAAACAGATGTTAATTAAAGTAGCAACTTTACTTACACACAAAACACACTGGGGCGCCAAGACATCATCTGCAGTCTCCACCACTGTCACAGCACCTGCTATTGCTCTTGTGTTTTTGCATAAACTTGCTTGCATAATTGCATAAACGCATTACGCAGCATTACTGCAGTGACAGTTTCAGCACACTCTACTGTATGTTCCCCTTCCTCTCGCAAAACTCCGCATCTGTGCATCTGTGTCCGATTGTTAATCCAGACATGCCGCTGTACATCAAATCGACTAATCCTGTTCATATATAGATTCATCCCCATTCACCCAACCTATAACAAGATAAGGCATCGATTGTGTAAGACACTGGACCCCTACCTGTTTCCTCTTTGTAAGAAATTCTGGATAACAGTGTTAGCCAAATGCTCAAAATGTAAAATGCAAAAAAAAAAAATTAAAACTACGCCCCAAAACTACGCCGCCCAAGAGACAGCTTCTCAGATGGCTGAGGATATACTGCTCTCTTCCCCGTCTCTCTTCAAATGCTTAATTTGAATTTGTGGTTTTCTTGCCAAGTTCTAGCTATTTTGTTCCCCACCGAGATTCACTCGCTAGAATATATTTCCTTTAGTGTAGAAACATCAGTGCAGCGGCATTAAGCAGATTTGTTATGGAGTCACATTGAGCATGATGCTGCATAGCACTGGAGCTTATACATTATATACTCATTGCAATTCCTCCCTCACTCTCTTGTGGATTTCTCCTGTGGTGAACCGGAGGCCAGCGCGGTGTTAGCTAGTCCGGAGTTATCACGTACGCTTAACCTTTATTTTTTTTTTTTCTCTGTTGTTGTACCTTTTTCCAGCACATCCGCGTCTTAATGGGAGAGATAAAGCAGCGTGGCCAAAACGGGTACGGAAGGCAAAGAGTGACGAGATGATTCACTTTTGGAATGCAAATAGATAATAGGCCCACTCCTCCTGTTTGCTGAGTGCCCTTGGCTGATAAGAGGGAATGAAAGATGGATTTGGAGGAGAATTGGATGCCCCTAATGTTTGTGCCATAGTGCATCTTAAGGGCAATTATGAACAATTGAGCTGTGATGTTGGGGTCTGAAGTGGAGATTAGAGCAGAGATTGGAAGGCGGCCACCACAGCGATTCATCATGATTGTTGTCATGATTTAAATGCTCCTGGCTGAAATTGCTTATAACTTGGGGTGGTGGGGGGTAAGGAGGGGAGCTTTAATACACCAATAAATATTCAATGTTTGGAGCATTGCTCGCTCAGTCTCTGTTTTCTCAGTGGTCAAACTAAATGTCATGACAATGCTCCATCTCACTAATAGTTGGCGTAGACATCAGGTGTGTGCGTGTCCTTTCGCCTGTGTGTGTGTGTATGCGTGTGTGTGTGTGTGTGTGTGTTGTTATCCAGCAGTGAAACATCTCCGGAGTAGTTTCTAAACCTTGTGTAAAACTACCTCATTTAGGAAAAGGTCAGCATTTTTCTGTCAGGTGTGAGAAATCTGTTTTTTCCTCCTTTGTTGTGTTCTAATTGTGTCTCTCGGCTATGGGAGGAAGCACAGAATACGCTTATAGATCCCATTAAACACCATTCACCTTTTCTCCATGTCAGCCATATCAACCTTGAGAGCCCATCACTAATTGCCTATTTCTAGCATTTCCATAAATTAACCAAAATTACAACTTTTAACAAGCTCTTACAAGTTGAAACCAGACCAATCATGCCTCTATCCCTTGTATGCAGGTGAAATACATTGATTTGATAATAAGGTAAATTATCACAATGTATTTAGTTTAATTAAAGGCAGAATATAATTATAAACCATGTGCTGTTTCTATTGTCACAGGTATGATTTGTATGCATAGCCATAACTGAACAGCTCTGCAGTGTTAAGTCGGACTAGCCACTCCTCAGACTTGATTGAGACTTGTGTCTGTGTGTGCGTGTGTGTGTTTGTCTATGTATGTGTGTGTCACCGTGTAAGTTAATACGTCTTTTTTCTTTTTGTCTGAGTTTGCGTCTGTTTATCTGCACCTCCCCTCAGTCCAGTCGGGCTGCGTTTTCTGCCCTTATCGACCTGCTGTAATTAGGGGCCCAGAGCAGCGGAGCAGGAAGGCGATCAGAGCCGCCATGTTCCACCGAGTCTCTAATTGAAACGTTGAGCGTTGCCAGGTTCACCGCCGGCCCCCCTCGGGTCCCGCTGCTGCCTCCGTGCCACCTCCACGTCGGTGACAAACATTCAGAAGAGCGAGTGCTAGTCACGAACGATAAGCAGGTAATTGCCTGTAGGCCCAGATGCGAATTAGGAGAAGCTGGTGCTCCAGCTTCATTGGACATGCTGCCAGAGGTTGTTTGCGCCAGTGTCGGGGAAGTGTGACAGCCCAAACTGATACGGCGAGCCGAGGTGAGCCTGGAATGTCATTAGCTTTGTCTTATTTAAGCTAGCGCATGGCTCTGGTTTCAAATCCTTAATGTTTGATATAGGTTGTTAAAGTTGTCCTCATTTTGCCGTGTTGTCACTGTTCCTTATAAACAGATACAAATGAACAGCGATTTTCGTCCCACTTCCTTATGTGACCTAAGTTGGCCTATCAGGCGGCACATAGAGCCAGTCAGTAGCCTGCAGGGGGCTAAAGGCTACGCCTGACTCAGGGTATCTGGCTGCTCAGCCTGGCTCAGATGTAGAGGAATGAGCATGCTTTTCAAAGCCTGGCCCAGTCTTCCGACCAGTGTACTAGCTGACATTTATCGCCTCCAACCTTTAGTGTTATTGTTATGGCTGCAATAACTCTCCCCGCCGGGGAATACTGACGGCGCTCCAAATTGACCAACTCAAGGATTTCAACGAGACAGCTCATCACATTATGGTGATGGGAGCGTGAAAGTAGGCGGCCTGCAACATCATCATTCTCTACTTGAGAAGCATGCTTTCCTGTCATCTGTCACAACAGTCATGTCGTCAGCGGCGTACTGAATGTCTATCTGCCGGCCCACATCCTACTCCTTCTCCTTCCAGATACATAAAAACAAGTCTTAGCGGGCAGGAATTGGTCACAAGAGATGATGTCAACCCCCTGCTGATTTTCCTCAATCACAGTATTGGCAGCCATTACATGTCTCCACAGTGATGTTTAGTGCCCATGCCTGAAATACTGACTTTCATCATGACATTTGCTGGGTACACTCCAAACGCCCAGCGGCAACCTAGTTTCTATGGAGATGCTGTTGCTCAGCGTGTAGCTTTGTAGATACGCATGCATGCCGCACACACATGGACAGAGACACACACACACACACACACACACACACACACACACACACACACACAGATTGAAACAGACGAAGTGAGAGGGGAAAAATAATATTGATCATTGTGTCGCCATCTTGTTTATGCAGTTCCTTGTTAACTAGCAATTGAAATCGAATCAAATGCTCAGCTAATGTGGTTCTCATTCCAGCAAATATGCATGCACCCCTAATTTCAATATGTTCCAACAAATGAGCACCCGACTTTGTTCAAACATCAAACACCACAGGAAGCTTGATTGGGGCTTTTGATTTGGCAATTGTTCTGCTGATATGAAAATGTGGTACATGGGTGCTTTGCTGGAACTGGCATTCCACACAGGGTGCTAATTACTCCAGGAAGCCAGTCCTTCACGTTTTAGTGTTTTCATAATCTATTTGTACGCTAGGTATGCTGCAGTTCATAGCCCTTGATGAAATAAGCATGTAGAGAACTAGATTACAAATAGACATTAGGGTTGGGTGATACTACCAAAATCAAATATCACAGTATTTTAGACCGAATACCTTGATATCGATAATGTGACGATATTTTGGGGGAATGAGTATTTTTGCTTTCATAAGATATTTACACACAAGAACATTCTGAAAATTAGTAATGATCATTAGTTATCAGTAATGAGTAATCAGTAATAAGTAATGTGGATATGATGAGCAGGTAAAGCCAATCATTGTTCATTTTACTCAGCCAGAACAGGCTGATAAGTTCAGAAAATTGTGTCACTTTACTGTAATGCAGCCTTTAAGACCAGGGAGAAGTAAAATGTAAGTTATTGCACAATATTACGATAACCAAAATCCCAGATAATATCAAGTCATCATCACGCCCGGCCCTAATAGACCTTGTTTTTTGTTTTCATACGCTGTTTGATAAAGAGTTTGCTGTTTGATAATAAAAGCACACCGGAGGATATCAGTCAAAATAAAATAGCCTACTTAAGCAATCTCCCTGACAGAATACACCATTAGTAATTAGCTTTTTTACATCCAAGCAGATGATACTTCTTACTTGATACTGAGTACCGCCTGATTGAATCCCTTCCTTCACCATTTTTTTGAGATTCCAGAGTCCACCCACTGCCAGGCTCACTGCTATTGTGCTAAATTCACTCTGGAGTTTTAATCTCATTTGAGTGGTCCTCGGGGCTCTGTCACTTACAGCTGAATTATAGGGTCTGCCCCGGCTTATATCAGTGAAATATAGGTTCTCCCCCACTCATGCTAGTCATTTTCAGTCTTTTTTAAATGAAGAAAAAAAAACTACACTCCCTGGGAATCATTGGGTCTGAATGAAGCTTGAGCATCCATTCAATGAATTCTTATCATTCATTCTTATCATATGTCTTTGGCCCTTGACTTCAATAAGATATCAAAATGAATAGTAGGTAATTATTATAGTTATGAGAAGAAGCACTTGAAATTATTGACCTTTCAGACTTAAGGAACTCTTTTCACATTTTTACTCCTTTTTCTTTCATATATAATCGTGAAACGTCAGTATTAATGTTGAAACTTGGAGTCGCGTCGGTATGTTTTCCTGGGGGAAATATTTTTATGTTGCACTTCTATTGATCCCCTTAACTCTACTTCCGATGCGCTCGAGAGAAGTTCACACTTAATCCTGATTTGGGGCGTTTGTTGGTGTTGTGTTGGTGCGTACCACTGTACCAGATGCCTGTGTTAAAATCCTTGGCAGGTGATCAGTCATTTCCCCTGTTCTTTTATCATTCAAATAAAGGCTGTTTCATGTTTAGAGGATGTTGCCTTTTTATGTCTGATCTTGAACTCACCACCCCCCACCCCCCACCCCCCCACCCCCCACCCCCCATTCAAACGGTAGAAAATAGACCTCTATAGCTCAGCGTGCCGTGGAATTATGGGAGGATTTGGATGAAGGGACGTGCTCCTGCAAGAGAGAACAATTGGCTTCAACAGGCGAGCGGGATCTTCGCACCTCGCTGCTGTGATTTTGTCAATAGAGGACAAGACAACGTGTTGAAAATCTATTGTGCTACACTGAGAAGGTGCATGTTGAAGTCTGCTGTGTGGCAAGAGAACACATTAAAGTGCATTAAGGCTATTGAGCAGCAACTTTAGCCGTGTGTTTGCATCGACTTCTCAGTAGAGCTTTTAAACATGCGTTTCGATTCTTGTTGCTTTTGGTGTGGCGGTGTGAACGAGCGTCTGTACTGAATGTGAGTGTGAACAGAGTTAGTGCAATACGAATTAGTGTGCAAAATGCTTCTGCAGCTATACTCTAAAGAGGGGGAGCGCGAGAGAGAGAGGGATGGCATGACAGCGAGAGAGTGAGAGTCATAACTGTTTATGCCAAGGCTTAATGATATCGTTCCGTTTCGGTGCCAGAGGGAAC
Source organism: Centroberyx gerrardi (assembly GCF_048128805.1). NCBI lineage: Eukaryota > Metazoa > Chordata > Actinopteri > Beryciformes > Berycidae > Centroberyx > Centroberyx gerrardi. The sequence goes on along the minus strand of NC_136018.1, from coordinate 5,464,300 downwards.
TCGGGGCACGGCGCTGTTGCGACACAAACTCATGGGAAAGCGTGACGTCTAGACCGCAGCGACAAACACTCGCCCCGCTATTCATCAGTCTCCCCGCACCCCCGCTAGCAACTAGCAAGGCTTCAAAGCGCTCTGCAGCAACAAGAGCGTTCAACAACTCAAGTTTGATTTGGACGTGATGCGCAAATGCAAACGCTTTCATCACTCTTCATGTAACCCGATTAGCAAATCTCTAACTTGATATGTTCTTTTCAATCAAGGATTTGATTTTTTCTGTTTTAAATAGAGCTAGACAATGAATCGGAAGAAAAATCGAAATCGCAATATGAACTTCTGCAATTTACAAATCACAGAGGCTGCAGTTAATTGCTTAAGAGAGAGGAGCATCCAAAATGGATTTCTAAACCAGGTGTTTTAGAGCTGCAAGTTATCTTTGGTCCATGAATCAAGTAAAATATTGGTGAGTAAATCCTGCTCACTGACATCTATTTTTTTTTAACAACAGCAATTATGTCAAATAATCGCAATTAGATTTTTTGTCAATATCATTCAGCCCATCCATCTTCATCAATTTCTCCCTTTCTTCACAGACTCTCACATATCAAAGCTGTCAGGTGATTTGTAATCAGGCAATTGTTAGGAAAGCCTATGGGACCTATACGTCTCTCTCTATTTAAATAATAACATAGGCCTAAATAAATGAAGTAGCCTATAAATAAACAAACCTAAACATCTCTCCTCATTTATTTTTGTGGCAATTCAATATTTTCAAAAGGAAAGGGATAATTCAAAACCAGATAAGATCATCATCCTACAATGTGTTGCATTTAAAATGTACTGTTCAATTATTGTAGTTGGGTTAGGTTTTTTTCCTTGTGCTTCATTCAGACAACTTTCTTTTTCATTGCTGCTATTGGCCCGCCGCTGATGGGCAAGTGAAGACGATTGAAAGGACAGCAGGCATATTGAAGGCCTTATCAAAGTTTCTTCTTACAAACTGAAATGCCACGCCACTATACTCTGAAGTTTTCTTCCCTTTTCATGGCTAGATGAAAAAAGTCCTGAATGGATTCAAAAGCAAAAGCTGCTTAAATTCTAAGTTCTAAGTTCTAAAATAAATTATAATTTCAACCAAGGCCCTTCTTATTGTTTCTTCTTTTTGATACAAAGTTTGCTCGGGTCTGCCAAGAACACTATGTTTCATTTAACAGCATACCTTTGCAGAACTGTCTCAAAGTCAATGCGTGATACAAAACAGTCGATGCATTTTCCAGTTTTTTCACACTTTAGCCAAGAGGTTTTTTTTTTGGATGTGAATACGAATGGTTTAGATATGGACGGGCAGATGAATGGAAAGAATAAAGAATAAATAGGTAAGGGAGGAAGTGGGAGAAGCATTCTTAGCCTCTGTCTTTAATTATTGACTTCCAGTTGGCCCACAGTTCTCTCAGACCTTTTCTTTTCAGGTCACGGGGTCACAGTGCTAAAAGCCTCAGCCACAGCCTGAGAAAGTTTCCAAGGTAAACCTGCCTAACTCTCGGTTGACTCTGTAAGAAGCGCTCTGATCACACTTGGGATGAACTCTCAGAGAGCATGCATTGCATTTTAATGGGGTTGCTGCTTTGCAACTTCACACAGTTCAGTGATGGTAGAAGTGTGCCACTGCAACACAACCAAACCTGTTGTTTTGTTGTTGTTTTTCTATCTTTTAAAGCAGTTTCAGCTATGATTCACAGCTCTTGAGCAGCAGGCATTTGCTGTTGATATAGACACGATTGTGCTGATTGTATGAAACCTTGTATAGTATTTTCTAAAACAGATTACATGCACATTTGATAAAAAGAAATTAGGAATCAATTGTTTCTAGGGATGGGACAATATGCTTATCTCACAGTACGATTGGATGTAATAAATAAAAGTTCAATGGCAACAAAGTCTGACTGTGCAGAATTATGTTTATTTCTGAGCCACAAATCTTTCTAGCGATGGCACTGGCTCGCTAGAATGTAAACAACAATTTAAAAATGTAATTATAAAGCGCAAATAATATAATTTGGATGGAGAGCTTGTGAAATTGTGATTGGCAAGCCGTCTCATTTCTGATTACTATATAATAATAACAAAAAAAATAATAACTAATATCACGCTTCATTTCTCTGCCCCATGATACGTATTCCACATTTTCGATCGAATATATCGAGTTTCGATATATCTTCCCCATCCCTAATCGTTTCTCATGTACTGGCATGGAAAAATATTCTTTCACTCTCTGCTATAGTTTGTGTTGAACAGCTAGCGAATGATTTTCCCACTTCTCTGAAAGGAAGCAATGCAACTAAAGCAATATATGTTATAACCTTATCAAACTTCCCAGCAGTATTAGAGCAGCACAAGTTAACCCACGAATGTACCAAAGCCAGCGCTGTGTTCGCATTTGATGATAAGCCCCGGCGGTGAGGCAAGTCAGACTATCTCAGTCCACCCACATATCAGAACAGGGTCACTGCTTTACTGCCTGGGATTCTTATTGGGCGATAATGGTGTCTGAGATACCCAGCAGGTGCCTGAATAAACCCTCTAATAGAGCAATTATTCTCAAACAAAAGGTCACCTCAGGCGTGACGACAGGCCCGGAAATCAATAAAGCTCCCAATTACGAGCGAAGCACCGGGCCTATATTTGGTCTCCGGCTGCCAGCCATCCAGGAGAAGATCAGATTTCAAGGCGACCTCATTCCCTCAGTGCGTCGTTGAGATTAAGTTACCAAATTTTATTGCGGAGAGTCTTTGCTTCACCCCCTTTAAAAATGCATAAATGACTCGGGGCCCGTCTGAAGTGGTCCCCGTGGAATCAGACTCCATGTGAGTCCTACTGGCCTTTCTTTTCTTAGCTGGCCTGAAAGATTATACTTCATTGTGTTTAATAGGAAACTAGTTGAGCCTTTTGACTGGTGAGTCGATAAAGAGTTAACTAACACCTAAAATGATTATGCTAAAATGGTTTTGTATCAGGTAAGCTTTGAAATATTTAGAGCTGAACAATTAATCGAAAACATATCAAAATTGCAATATGAACTTTTGCAGTTTCCAAATCGCAGAGGCTGCAATTCAATTCTTAAGATAGAGAAACTGGATTTCTAAACAAGGTATTTTAGCGCTGCAGGTAATCTTTGGTCCATGAATCAAGTGCAATATTGGTGAAAACCTTTCATCATACTCAAACTTAGTAAATCCTGCACACTGACATCTATTTTTTTTTTTTAACAAAATCACTTTTCTTTAAACAATTTTAAAGTCGTAAAAAATTCAGACAAGAAAAACTTGATATGAATCACAGTTTAAATTGCAGTTGCAATATTCTGTCAAGTAATCGCAGTTCGATTTTTTTTGTCAATATCTTTCAGCCCTAGAAACATTCACATTATTGTCAGAAAAGATACTAAAGTTCATACTTACAACAGAAGACAAGTGGATTGTGAGCTCTTTGGTATCTCACACTGGCACTGGAGAACATTGTTTGCGTGCACGTGTGTGTGTGTGTGCGTGAAATATGCATGAATGCTTTCAAACCCGAAAAAAACAAGCATCAACCAGCTTTCCTGGAACAAAAATTGCGTTCTCGGGATAATTTTCTCGCCGGCGTTTTTTGAGTAGCGTGAAGGTGCGACGTCATTTCACCGCGAGCGCTGACCCAGTGTTTTGTAAATCCACACTGTTTGTACAGCCAGTAAACAAGGCGTATTATCTAAATGGACCTGAGAGTGGACAGGGAAGATGCATCTCCTCGGCTGTCTGGGCACATCACAGTGTGTGTGTGATCCTGAATGACTGGACGTAATGTACTTTTTCTCTCCCCCCCCCCTCATCGCCGAGGCAACATTGATTTTGAGGGAATGGTTTGTGAGCTGGCTGGTTGAACAAGCTATTACGGTTTAGTGCAAGCCTTTTCATTCAAGGTCACAACCACAACTAAATTTGTGCTGAACTAAATCAAAAGAATACTCGCTGGAAGGCTGCGTAAGATGTGAATTGCTGCAAAATCATTTAACTGGCAACCAACATTGTCGCGCGGTCTTTACATGACAGATTTACACCGTCTTAATGTGAGATAATGTTTTACTGGAGTGAAAATGTCATAATATCTCAAAAATGAGAGTTGTTAGGAGTGAATCAGATGTTTGAATTTCTTGTCACATGCATCATTCATTGGAGTAGTGAAGAAAATCTCATGTAATCTTTAGTGCGGGTTTTTCTGCATGTTGTAATTTGGATGTAGATGTTTGGTTTTTAGTTAAAGGCCATAGCACACACATAATATAATACAGCAATAGGCAGTGCAATCTGTCTTTGAGACCAAAACACTACAGCAGTGGTTCTCAACGTGCGGTCCAGGGACCACCAGGGGTCCTTCAGGGGGTTCCATGGGGTCCCCAGCAAGTTAATCAATTGTTAAACTTCACCATTATTTAATTTACAAGAACACAATTAGAGAATGAAGAAGAATGGCTATTATTTTGATCACAGTTTCACTGTTATCTCTCTTCCTACAATACAGATAGAAGTGGAATTCCAGACAAAATCATATCTAACATTAAAAATATTGTCAGATTTGGGTCCGAGAGACAAAATCTCATCAAATGGGGGTCCGTGGCCCTAATGTGGACTAAATTGGGAGTCCTTGATATGAAAAATGTTGAGAATCACTGAACAATATTCATTTTTTTGGCTCATTTCCCTATTTTTTCTCTGCTGCTTCAGACCTATTCTTGAATGTAGTTCAATCCATACCACATGTTGTTTCATTCAGCTTGAAAGTCAATTTACAGTCCAGCTGACAGGCATCTTCTAAAGCCATAATCCATCTGTCTGAGGTCGATGGTGTCTTTTTTTGTTTAGAAAAATAGCTACCTAGTTCTTTTCAGGCACCAGCTTTGATAGAAAGCTTCCCAATAAGTAGGGACTTCGTCAGTGGGCTCACTAAGAACAGTATGCTTTTCACTGGAATACATATAAATGTTTATTTCATATATTTTGTCATTTCAATTTCATGTATTTTCCCACGGCGTTGTTGCCACGGTGCAGTCAGGCATCACACACTTCACTCCTCTGTGCCTGCAAGCTATCAGACTTCATCACAGCTTACAGCGCTTGAGGAAATAATTTTACTACAACTCATGCCTTTTGTTTATTAGCAGTGCCTACTTGATGAAATGAAATAAAAGCTCTATTTCAAATTTAACCCTAACTGTGAATTGTCACACCTCAGCTGCACATTTTCACATATCTATCACAATTGCCTTAGACCCACTACCAGTCAGAAGTTCATATGCATTTTTCTTTATTTTTACTATTTTCCACATTTTAGAATAACAGTAAACTATGAAATAACACAAATGGAATTATGCAGTGACCAAAAAAGTGTTAAACACATCAAAACTATCTTATATTTTAGATTCTTTAAAGTAGCCGCCTTGATGGAAAGGCAAAGGCTTTGGAAAGAAATTCATACATAGGATCAACTTCACTATTTATATTCATCTAAGAAACAAATTTCAAGCATTTAAGCATAAGCCTTTAGATCAAAATGGCTTTAAGAGAATGAAAAACACTTACATTCAATCAGGTGTGTCCAAACGTTTGACTGGTATAGTGTATGCTCCAGCTACCTTTGACTACTCATGTCAACATCTGAGGAAAAATCTTTCTGGATGTTTACTATTGGAAAATAGATATCTTATCTACCAAAAGGTGGAATATATCAGTCACAATTCACAACCCTGTCTGACATGGATCATGGGTGATATTTGCACTTTTACAATTTGTTATGAAATCATTTTTTAGCTACTCTAGCTGTAGCAAAAACACAAATATGCCATGGGACTGTAAGGTAGCAAGCAACAGCAGCAGACTTTTCAGAATATATATATTAAAAGGGACTTTCAAACAATAGCAGCAGCAGAATGGAGAATGGCCAATGGATAATGTAAAATAGAAGTATGATTTCAGAATAAGCCACAAAAGGAACGTCTATCGGTCTGACGACAATTAGACTCTGGGGGCGACAGCCAATATTTCGGGGTTTAACAAATAAATAAATATTATATTTCGGGGTTTCTGGTGTAGCCAGCGGACATCCGGGCCAAGACTTCCTCTTCCATGCGGCGGTCACTGTTTACAGTCCGATTAGCAACTTGAGACGCGAGAATGGAGTTGGAGTTGAGAGACGACGTCTCATACGCAGATATCTGTTTATAGATATTAGCCGAAATGTCGTCTGGACCTAAAACACACTACTACAAAAAGTATCGATGTTTGTGTATTGTGTGGAGAAACGTTCGACTCGTGTAATAAAAGAAACGAATTGCTTTCAAAGTCAGATTACAAAATTGCCTTTGAAAAAATTACAATTTTGTAATCCGACTTTGAAAGCAATTCGGACTGTAAACAATGACCAGCGCACAGAAGAGGAAGTCTTGGCCCGGATGTCCGCTGGCTACACCGGAAACCCCGAAATATTGGCCGTCGCCCCCAGAGTCTAATCGTCGTCAGACTGATAGACGATGGGTTCTGAGATTGATCCTATACCAAATCAACATACCTCCACTTACTATGACTGCTCAGCTGCAAGTTTGATCGGCGCTGTGCCATTGCTATGCAGTTTGGCATCATTAGATGACAAATTGACAAAACAGCATCAATACCTCTACCCTGCAGTAATTGACATACACTATTGACTCCTGCACAGGAGGCATTCAGCATGAACAAAAACCTTGTTAACCATCTTTTCTCTGTATATATTGACATCAGCACACGCATGACTGCATTATGCTCTCCACCGGCTTGCCTGTAATCGAACGCCTTGTGCAAAACTCTTGATATCTCGGGCTCAATACAGCGCTGTTTGTTTTCCCCTGTCCCCCTCCTGCCCAGCACCTCCAATTCATGACCTACCTTGCAATTCCCCTCTCACCTTCTCCTCCTCCTCTCTTTGTTGTAATAAGAGAGGAGTGAAGGAGGAGAGTCCCCCCCCCCACCCCACCCCTCCCCACCGCTCCCCAATCCAATGACAACCAAGGCTTAGATTTCTTAAAATATATTCTTTCAGCTGTAGTGTGTGCCTCTGTAGACTGTGCAAGGGAGAGAGAGAGAGGTTGTCACTCTGGAAGAAAATGATAAGAGGATGGGGTTGGGGCCGGGTGGTACTGAAGCTTTTCTGTCGGTAACTTATTCACAATTCTATATATCGCAATATAAAAATGTAAGTTAAGTATTGTGGGGCAGAAAAATGAATGGTGATATTAGCTCCATTTTATTCTGCTGTAGTAATCACAAATGAGGCGGCTTGCCCATCACAATTTCACAAGCTCTCCATCCAAATTATATTATTTGCACTTTATAATGACATTTTTAAATTGTTGGTTACATTCTAGCGAGCCAGTGCCATCGCTAGAAAGATTTGTGGCTCAGAAATTAACATAATTCTGCACAGTCAGACTCTGTTGTCACTGAACTTTTATTTACTACATCGTATCGTGGTTTTACCGAATCCCATATCGCGTATCCAATCGTAATGTGAGATAATCATATCATCCCATCACTGTAATACACATTATAAGCTACTATTTATGCTGAATGGACTAATGTTGGATGTGCAGTGAGTGTAGAAGAATATATTGTTGCCCGTGTTGATTTCATGCTGTAGTACACAATGTACTTTTAACTCTTCACTCATCAATGCATCACTCATAAAATCCTTTAGTGGTGTTGTGCTCATTCATCTGTCCATTATTGCGTTGCAATTGTGTCAGCATATATTCCACAGACATTAAAGGTGTGAGCTTATACATTAAATTATTGATGGACACGCTTCATTACAGAGGAACTGACCGCCGATTCTGTCTCCCATGTTCACATTTGATGCAAACACTGAGGCTAATGCACACATTTCTTTTCTCTCCGACGCTCTCGTGGGAGACGCGCCGTCGACCTTTCATTCCGCTGTAGCCTGACAGGAGTGCAAACGGCTCCCCGCTTGTCAGAGAAGAGAGCACTTTCTCTGGGCTATTTTCAGGTGGAGGCAGCAGAAAGGTAGAAGGCGGAGAGAGGGAGAGAAATAAAGAAAGGAGGGCTGAAAATGCATTCCTTCGTTTATCGAAAAACCAATTCTTCTGCTTTGATAGTATGATTCCAACTGAATTAAATGAAAAAACAAGATCGCTGCCTCGAAACTGTAAATCACTTTATTTCTCTTGCTTTGTCCTTACTAGCTGCTGTCCTATTGTGTGTTTGTGTGTGTGTGTGTGTACGAGTTCGTCTGTGAGCCCTCCACTTGAAATATACCTTGACTGCATCTTTCCCCAGTGAGTTTGTTTGTGTGTTTGTTTTTTATGTGGGAGTTGCTTTTATTAGCATGTGGCTAATTGCGCCCGTTTTCTACTCTGATTTCCTTCAGGCAGAGAAAGAAATCTTCAAAGTGAAGCTGAACTTATCACACAGCTTAACGCCAAGATAAAGCAGGCATATGTTATCGCTGTGTATTTTGGTGTGTGTGTGTGTGTGTGTGTGTGTTAGCTTGTGTTCCTCAGACTATGTCGTCAGTCTGCATCTGGTCAAGTCTGCTGTCTCACTGGTAATTCCCCAGCCTTGGCATCAGGCCTCGTTAGCTGCGGCCCACCAAGCATGTCCGTCAAAGCCGACCGCCTCCTCCATCGGCCGGACCGCAGCGATGCTTCTGGTGCACCTGCAGCTGCGTTCAGGATCACCGAGTGCTTCATTGATGGTTGTGTTCAAGAATGATCTTTATTTCAATGTGTTCTCCATGGCAGTAATTGTCCGCTCGGCAATTGAAGCTTCTCATCCAGAAAGACAATGCTAAAGAGACTCAATGGAGGAGCGTTAAGCCGTAAGATATTGAAACCGTTTGATTATTATGATTGCTTGCCATCATTGTCAGTCGTACGATAGATTTGACGAGAGTGCATGATGATGAGTGTGTCTGACTACCAAACGAGAAGCGAAAACGGCCTTCCCATTGGCCGCACCGGCAGAGATCCACTGTTAAATTCTCAGTATGGTTCTGTAAACCCGTTTTAGAGATGTAAATCAGAAAGCCATGCCTTGCATTTTCACGGCACAGTTCAGACCTTGACTTTCCTTTACCTTCACATCTTTCTCCTCTCTTTAATGTATTCACCATTCCCCATGCATTCCATCCTTGAACTTATGCATAGGGAAAAGCAGCCTCCAGCAACAATGGGCAGTTACAGGACATCTACTGTATATCAATTATGGGATGCTGAACAACAGACACAGATAAGCTAAAAATGTTTTTCTCTAATTCATAGCAAAACATCTTTCAGAAAATCCACCTACCCATTTTGGCTCACAGACCTTCCTCAGGGAGGAGCAATGAATCGCAGAAGCGCAGTTGTCTGTAACTGCAGCAGTAAATCATATCAGATTGGCTGATTATCTTGAACTGATTCACACCCTGAGGAATGTCTGTGTGCTGAAACACGGTGCGTTTTTTAAACTATTTTGCTATAAATTAGCCAAGAAAAATAACGACTTTAATGAATAACGATTTGAGAAGCTTTGCTTTTCACCGTGATTTTTTGGCGGCCCCATTCTCCGTTGAAGACCTCTTTATGATAAATTGAAGCCAAGGCGGTATTCTTCCTCCCTGCTACTCAGTCGAAACAAAGATGAGTAAATTTCAACCTTGACTCATGACACTGAAAGCCTTTTACATTTAAAACCTTGCAATAGAAGAAAAAAACAACTTCTGTCAGCCCTTCGATTTGAATCGGCTGTCCTACACATTAAATTGAGATTTCATCACTGTAACTAAGCAATGTTAGAAGACTTTGAAGAGTTAATGCTGTTGGCCTGTCGAATAAATTATTAGCGCTAAGCAGACATCAAAAATACTATAAGGATTTTCCCTCTCATTAGTAAGATATCCTGTACTTTGCTGCAGGATAAATCAATCATAGCCCATCATTGGTATCCAAATCAAGATAATTTCTGCAGCTTGTTTATTCCCACTTAACATGTTTATTTCTAGCTGTACTTGTTTCCAATCTTCATTTAACAAGGGAAGGTTGACTTGGTATGCATGCTCTTTTTAGCCAGGCTCTGCTGCACACTCACACAGTTGCACACATTTCCACCTGGGAGCTGCCCAGTACAAACGCAGTCTTCTGCTATTGGGCGCTGAGCAGCTCTGGTCGACCAATCAGGGGTTAAACACCTCGCCCCTCAGCTCCTCAGATGTAGTTCTTGAGGGAGGGAACGGTGTTTCTCATGCACTTTTTCTGCCCAGTTTTTCGCAGCCAGTCCTGGATTTGAGTCAGTAAATTATTGGTTATGATTAGGTGTTTAAAAACGCAACAAACAACAGAGCAGCATAGATTTGATTAGATTTGTGATATCTCAGTCTGTTAACCTTACGCAGTCTGAATTTCCCCTTAAGTGAAAGGAGATGAGAACTGTCTCTGTCAGAGGAACCTGTTAAAATGTGACTCACTGCAAGTCTCTGTTTTTTGAATAATAACTGAAGGGAGAGAGTGTTTTATTTTGGTTGTATCTTCAGTCTTACTGCCTGTGATTTCGTCCCTCTGTGGATTGTTGAACAACATTGGTTTTATTAGCAGTCAAGTTACTTTTTGTAACAGTAACTCACTTGTAAGAGGCATTGTTCTGAAGTCTGACATACTTTTCCAGCGCAAATAAGGGATTCTGGATCCCGCTCCCTTTCAGTCTAACATGAAAATGAATAGGAGTGTAAAAGTGTCTTTAACTACGTCTAACACAGATATTGACTTTCTTATGTGTTTCTTTATTTGTTGAGGTTGATTCTAATGGGTTTTGAAGCTACAATTTAAAAAAAGTCAAAAATCGGTAGCTCTATACTTACCTTTCAGGACATAAGTAGACAGTCATACATACATACATACATACACTCTCCATTCATACAAAAAAAGCATTCTGTCACTGTGTGCATTCAGGCAGTGTTGTATGCAGTAGGTTGCACCCGTAGGTGAGGGTGCAGCAGTACAATGGAATAGCGAACCGTATGTATTCAGATTGAGTTCACTCGGGTTACGTGTGAAAATACACTCACACAAGCAACACAAGTACCTCACCCACGATCCAGAATTGTACTGAACGGAGAACATAGCGCCCATGTAACCTGCATCTTAATATGCGTCTATATGGCGGATTGGATCACCGGAACCACTAATTATAAAATAAATACAGTGTGTACAAACCTGTTTAAATACTGTCTCTCATGGCCACCCTTATATGCAAGGCGTGCTCTCCCGTTGGCAGGTGGATAGCATGAACAAAAGGGTCGCATCAGTAACAACAGGTGGCCAGATGGAGGGTGAGCGGAAAATTATGTCGCGCCTTTGACAGCGTTGCCGTGGAAACGTGACAAAACAGGCACGCAAACAAAGTGATGTCCAACATAATTTGATATAGAGAAATGGAAATACCCCATGCGTACACTCTTACACCCGGGGCATTCATCACAGAGTTTGATATATTATTCTGTATGAATTTTTGGAATCTGCTGGATCTTTATAGAAAGCTCGGTGAGTGTATTTGTACTAGATAGTCACTGGGGTGCCTTAGTGTCCATAATACATTAAAGCACCCTTCACTGTCCTGCTTCTTCTGGCTCACGCAGTAATACAGTGACTGTGTTTGCCAGTGAAGTAGCTGCCCCAAGCGTTTGACTTTTGTTGTTTGTTGTTGCAGGAGTCGGGTGAAACTAGAGAAATTTTTCAGGAAAGGGAAAAAAAAAAAAAAAGACTGCTCTAAACAACCAGACATTTTTCATCGTGAGGACACTTCAGCAAAACAGTATGCCAATGATAAGAAGCTAGGAGTCTATTCTTTTTACATGGACGTTCATATTTCGTCTGAGGAAGCGATAAAAACAGCAGGCCAGAATACATTAGCCTGGGTAAACATCAATGGGAGCCCAGCCTCTTTTTATTAGGCCCCTGTGCCTGGGAGCAGTGGCTTGTGGGGGCATTTCATTTCCAGGAAGCGAGTGTGTCTGCCGGTGCATATTGTTTCCATGACGGCAATTTATTTCGCCGGAGTGGCATGACAAGCGCGCCGTACGGAATGAAGGCTGATAGATAAGAACAATGGGAAAGAGACTTTTCAATTCTTAATGTTCCTGAGAGGTGCACCATATACCGGCACCGCCGCCCGGCCGCCGTGAATAACAATCGCTCTGGGTGTGGGCCGAGGGGGACGCGCGGCGCTCTGCAGTGAAACCTCGCCTTCTGACTTATTCCCTCCCTCTCTCTCTCTCTCTCTTTCTCTCTCGTTTCCCCCCCACCCTGTTCCCCCCCCCCCCCCCCCCCAGCTCTCCTTGCCGCTGCCTCAGATGACTTTTCGGTTAGTTTGCCCCAAAGTTTCCACTCGAAACATTTGCAGCTGTGCGGGGCTGCGTGACAAGGTGAAGTGAGACCGAGCGGCAAACTGTAGCCGCAATGTTATCTCATATGACTCAGGTGATTTGAGTAGGTACACAGCAAATTTTTTCGGCGTTAATTGATTTTTCAGCCGCTGTTATTTGGAGTTGACTAGTGTTGATTGGAATGTTGTTTGTTCACTCACAGAGCTGATGTGGCTGTTCAAAACTGTCTAAAAATCTATCTAAAAGTGTTAAATTAACTCTAATGGGTGTGGACTTGTATAAACACTGACATAATGTTGATTTTTACAGCCTCACACTAAAGATTTTGCTGTGTAGTGAACTGAGACCGAAAAGGTTGTGATGGCGGATGTTTTGTTGTATTTCACTTGATATTTTCTTCAATCCAGCACCTATTTTTTTAGATGTGCGTGTCTTTCTTCTGATCTTTATTTTCAATGATATGGACTTACTACATTGCTTATTTACACTGGCAGTTTAACAGTTTAACACTGGCTATCCAAAGTGATACAATGCAAGTCAGAGGTCTGGAGCTTACTAGTGGCTCATGCTTACTAGTCGGCGCACTACACGTTTACCCAGGACAGTATGGGTTCAGATACTGGGCTAATGTTATGTTGGAGCTTTTCCCAATGCTGCCTTTGTACAGGCATCTATCATTAAAAAAAAACAATAACATGCAATATACACTACCAGTCAAAGTTTGGACACACATGAATGAATGTACTATGTTTTTCATTATCTTAAAGCCATTTTGATCTAAAGGCTTCTGCTTAAATGCTTGAAATTTGTTTTTTAGACAAATATAAATAGTGAAGTTGATGCCTATGTGTGAATTTCTCTCCAACGCCTTTGCCTTTCCATCAAGGCAAAGGGTGGCTACATAGTAAAAATAAAGAAAAATGCGTGTGTCCAAACTTTTCACCTCATTTTGTACCAACAGTAATAGTCTATAGTAACAGATTACTATCTCCAGTAACATTCATTCCTCATTGACTTGTACCTCTAGTGCTACGGATGTTAAGAGATGAAGGTAAATCTTTTATTCAACACAGCTACAATGTAATATTTGCGGATATATTTTACGTCCCTTGACAGATGTGCAGACATACTGTCAGGGAAACAGTGATGAAATGAGAGGAAACTCTGGTCGCATTCATGATTTATCTGCTTATGTTTGAAATCATCGCATTGTTCCACTTTCAAAAAGAATACTTCTGTGTTGAGACTAGAAAAAAAAAAAAAAACACATTTGCCTTCATCCATTATACATGAGCGCAGGGCAGGAAATAGTTTCCCCTCACACATGTGCCTCATCACGGGACCAGCCATGTCATAATGCATGTTCACCGAGCAGAAGAGCTAGCTATAGGGGACGCATGCCGATAAAACCCCTAATCACTCTTACTCTGTTTCCATAGTGACAAGGGGAAGTAATGCCGAATAGCTGTGATTAATTGCCTCTGCAAACTGTGCGCTTGCATGTAAATGGGCAGTTTGCGTATATGGCTGCCTCAGAAATCATATGTAAAACCAGTAAGGTTCAACCCATATTATCAGTTATGGGATTGGCAATGAGCTTCAGTGTTTACTATATACATTCAGTAATATTTTTATCACATGCACATCATATTGAACTCTACTCTATATCATGCTATATACTATATCATATATCAAACATTCCCACAGCCTTGCCTCCAGAAGACCCCAGTGTGATGTTACAGTAGCTCTGTGCCATACACACTAACTCGTTCTGGCAGGCTGGTGGGTATTCTATGGCATTTTACAGAGCTGTGATTTAGTGCAAACTCTGCAGAGAGAGGTCAGCTGGCGGTGGCACCCTCCCAGCATCTCTCTAATGGACTGGAAGAGATTCACTCGCAAATCAAACAAACCAGGCGGAAGGAATGCATAAAAAAACCCACATTGGCCTGTTGGAAATTAGTTCTCCTGCCATGAGTAACAAACAAGACAGCTTGTTTATGTACGGCCTCGTCTTTGTCCCCCGTCGTATGACACCAAAACATTCTCCAAAGGGGTCCGCATGCAATCAGATGGCGGTGGAGTTCTCTGACCCGTGAAATGGAGAGCTTGTACAGACTATTGGTTTTGAAATCTTTTATTCAAAGATGAAAACCGCAAGTCTGATTGAGAAAGGGGGTAATGGAAAATCCATTTGTACATAAAAGCACTTAAACAATAGGAGAGGATTTGGATTTGTGATTAATCCAGTCATATTTTGCAAGAATGAAGTCCGTTTGAGGAGGATGAAAGAGACACAGAGAGTCAAAATCCCTCTATTTGAGGATTAGATTCACATTTCTGCGCTGTGAAAAATGGGCTTGCGTGAGGACTGTGAAATCTCACCTTTCCTCTATCTCCAGCCAGTCTGAATGCTGATATGGAGAAGTTGAGTGCTTTGTGGAAGGCTGGTCAATGCAGCAACTCCAACTACTCTCCCACACCAGTTATCAGGCCCACACACTACACTGCTATTGAAGCATTTATCACACATCATTACAAATAAACACTGCTCAACAGTCAGTCAAGTTGTTCTTTCAGCTTTCACTTTCTTCTTCAATTCTGTACACCACTCTTTATACGCAGACGTGTCTGTTCTCTGCTAGATACTGTATCACTGCAGATTGTTTTCTTTGTCCTAGCAGCTGCTGTTAGCAATGTCTGTTGCTAGTAGCAAGCTCACACAATATTCATTTTTTTGTGTGCTGAGAGGCAGGGTTATAATTATTATTTTGTGATTTGCATTCATTTTTGCTGTGAATTTGTAATTTTTATTTCAATAGCTCTTTAGTTTCTTTTTTCTTTTTTTTATAGTAGTTGTATTTTTCATTGTTCCACCCTATGGTGCTACGCTATTATGTTAGTTTCAGATTTAACTTAATGTTTTAGTCATAACCAAGTAAAATGTATCTGAAAATAATATTTTTATTTGCCCAGTGTTAGCAAGAAACATATACAGTTCTGCTGTGAGTATACCTACATATATGGATCTTAATATTTTCTATAAGCTTCTCTGTAATCATGTACTCTTATTTTAACTCTATGGCCAAAAGACTAAAAGAGATTATAATTCTGCTGGGCAGAATAACTCATAACTATGGGCCTCATCAGCTGTCTTTATTTGCATTGTGAAAAAATCAAAAGATAACTACAACAAGATCGTCTATGAGCAATTATTTTGGGCCAAACCTACAGTTTTTATGGACTCATTTATGGTTTTTATTGCTTGCACTTTGCCCTCACTCCTGCACAAGACACAACACTGATTGACCTGCTTGCAGTTGGCTTTGGATGATCATGATGTGATCATCTTGCAGCAGGGTGGCTGGGTGACTGAATGTTGGGAGAGAGACGATCCTGTAACTCAGTGGTTCTCAGTCCTGCTCCTCAGGACCCAAAACCCTGCTGGTTTTCATTCTAGCCAGCTAACCAGGGACTGATTTACACCTGGGATGCGAGGAGAATGCAACTGACTGCCTGGTAGGATGGAAAACCAGCAGTAGGCTCCTCTGGATACTGAGGACCACTGCTGTAACTGAACCAATGTCACAGATTTGATCCCCTTTGAAGGTGCATCAAGGAAGATTTTACTGTCCCATAGCACAAAATCACCATATATCTGCAGGGGTTTGATAGGGCTCTTGATCCATACCAATGACTCCATGAATATTTGGCCAGGTGCTGAGATTTCTGACTTTCAAAAACGCACCTTTTGGGTACCGTACTCAGTTTTGACACCTGATTTGCACGCGTGGTCGGAGAGACTGTCCTGCAACTGAATCAAGGTCACAGTTACTACTGCAATGCTACTACTGTCTACTGTGGAGTTTATTGAGTGATGCATTAGATTCCTTTGTGACACTTTATTTGTTGATACTCAACTTCCTATCAAGTGACAACAATCTGTCCCTATAAAGTCGATTGAGTTTAAAGTGATACTCATAATTGTTTGAAAAGCATTCTATAGATATTCAGTGTCTGGGCTAGGGTTAATATTAGGGTTAGGCTAATGTCAGACTTACGGTTACATAGTCTGTGGAGATGCACCAAATAAGCAAGTGTGGAAGAAAACTAGAGTGGCAGTTTGACAGGTTTATTCAATCTGCAGGTTGGGAGCCAAGGAACTCAAAAAAATCTGGATGATTACACAGAGTTTTATAGTGTTTTGAATATTCATGATTATGTTAATACAGATAGACTATAATAAAGCTATTGGTCAAAAAGTATAAGGTCGTATGAGCAAGACTGAACAACCGATGATAATTATAGTTCTAGCACTTTAGGAAGATGCGTAATAAGAGGTGACCAGGCTCACAATTCAGTGAGAAAAACACAAGATGCTACTTTTAGAGTTTAATCTTATAATGGTGAAGCAGATTCAGTATTCTTGAGTTTTAGGCACTTAAGGTGTAAATATGGGTCAAAGGTTACATTTGAAGTGAGCATATAGGAATGTTGCTTAGTGTAGGTGCTTTTCCATTTCTTCCTCAACACAAGTGACACTTGAACATCTACTTTTTGTCTGAATACCTGAGATACCTTCCAGGGTCTAATTATTTTTTAAATAATAAGCTTTTTTTTTATTAATAAGCTTACTCTACGATAATGTATAATCTCCATGATCATACGTGATCATACCTACTCTTCCCTAATCGCCAGCAGCTAGAAATGGTCTATACAGCACAGCTTTTTCCACCTGTTTATAATAACACAGTTATGAGTTTCCTCATTATGCTATCAGTGAATTAGGATGCATGCCCAAGGATAATCTAGTATTTTTAGTGCCACAATTCAATTTCCATATTGTATAATTAAGCAGATAGAAGTATGCATGAAAGCACAGATTGCCCACACGCACACAAACACACATACACACACACACACACGCATGCAAAACCACACATGCCCTGCTATACCTTTAGCGTGTTCGTCGAGAATCAGAATAATTGATCTCTCTTTATCATTGCTAATGCTGGAGACCTAAGGCATTACCATTTTGTCCTCGGGTGGAATACATGTAGCCGACACACACACCTAGTAAAGGAATTTTAGCCGTGGGCAGTCGACTGGAAGTCACAGCACTAACTGAAGATGGTCCAAGTCTTAAACTCCAGTTCAGTGTACCAGACAGCAGCATGACTCTAGCAGGAGCCCATGCTGGAGGGCCTTTGTCATCGCCTGTTCCTTGTTACAGTTGTAATGCTTTTTGTGAACTTTTTTCTTCAACTTGGGCCTTATTTTCCTTGTTTTTGCCATCATGCTGATTGATTCTGATCAAAGTTTTGCCAGTTACTTCACTGTATAGTAGAGCTGAACAATTTATCGAAGAGAAAATCAAAATCGTAATATGAACTTCTGCAATTTCCAAATCGTAGAGGCTGCAATTAATTGCTTAAGAGAGAGAGGAGCGTTCAAAATGGATTTCTGAACAAGGTGTTTTAGTGCCGTGGGTAATCTTTGATCCATGAATAAAGTGCAATATTGGTGAAAACCTTTCATCATACTCAAACTCAGTAAATCCTGCACATTGACATCTATTTTGTTTTTAACAAAATCACTTTTCTTTAAACTATTTTAAAGTTCTAAAAAAAATTACAGACAAGACAAAAAACACAAATAAATAAAGACAAGAAAAATGCAGTTTAAATCGCAATTGCAATATTCTGTCAAATTCTTTTTGTTCAGCCCAGTATAGCTATTTGTTTGAATCGCTTTTTGGGTTTGATTGTATGAGTTTCCCTTGGCCCCTCTGGATTTTCTCGGAGAGCATCACTCTGCAAACTGAGAGGTTCATAACTCTACAGTGAAGTAACTGACAAAATTTTGATGATGGCAAAAACTAGGTAAAGAAGGCCCGGGTTGAAAATAACTGGAATTATCCTTTTAATATGTGTTGATTCTTCTGTGACAATTATTTGGAGTTGACAAGTATTGATTGGAGAGCTGTTTGTTCACTCATAGAGCTGATGTGGCTCTGTGCGGGTGTTCAAAACTATCTAAAAGTCTTAAATGAACTCTGATGGGTGTGAACTCATATAAAAAGTAGTTTATTTTTGTTTTTTATGCTCTCAAAGCTAAATTAACACTGAGAATTTGAAGGTTTGCTGTGCATGCTTTATGGCTCTGCGGATTGAGAAGTGACATTGCTGCATCACTGAGGACAAGAAAAACGCCCGGATCGTGTTTGTGTCTGAGTAGAGTTTGGGTCTGGATCCATCTAAAGTGTCCTATACGTTTTTTTTTTCACTCTTTCATGTGTTGCTCGCGCTTCAGGCCATGCGTTGAATGAATTTTCCTCCAGTCTCCAAGCTGTTATTTATTTACTGCGCGCCTGCAAGCTCTGACGACGCTCTGTCTCCTCGCTGCTCATTTTCGACCTCGTCTCCCCTCTGCTGCCGTAGTCACTTGTAATCACCTCTTCATTACTCCGGCGCATAAGGTCTAGCTAATTAGTCCAATCATTATTATAATTACAGATCACAGAGGCATGATTGGGAAGGTTAGGCAAGGTTTTCAGCCCGTGCCTGCAGCCTTATCCATACCGAATAAGCGATTACCAGTATTTCCTCTGAACGGAGAAGAAGTGTCACAAGTCGGTGAGGATTCTGTCCTCACCGCCGGCAGAGAGCCCACAGAGCGAGGTTCCTTTTTTTGGGGTGGATCGTTTGAGGTTCGATAATCAGCGTGCCTCGCCCCCTGCGAGGTATGGATCCTCACAAGAATGCGGTTCACTCTGTCTCCGAGAGGGAGCTTAAGAGGGTTTTTTTTTATTTTTTGGATGGTTTCCAATGTCAATATGTTCCCACAGAGAAGCTGATCTATATGGAAATGCAGTGACAGCAGCAAATGGCAGAATTTGACATTGACTCTTTAGTCATTGTAACGGTGCAATAGATCTTGAAGAGTTTCAGCACGCTGGATGTCGGGCTGTTTTGTAGATACTGGAGAGCCGAACTTGAGAGAAACATTTCATATGCTGGAGTCTAGCAGCTTGCGTATGTATTCACTTATCTGTTGGCTAGGTCCATGGCAGTGGAGCCAACCGTTTCTTTTCTTCTTGAGAGTGGGAAATCCACTCACCTTTACTATTTTACGACTACTATCCATCCACTAGGGCTGAAAGATACTGACAATTGCGATTATTTGACAGAATATTGCAATTGCGATTTAAACTGCGATTCATATCATCACTCATCAACTTTAAAAGAAGACTTTTAAAGAAAAGTGATTTTGTTAAAAAAAAAAGCGTGCAGGATTTACTGAGTTTTAGTATGATGAAAGGTTTTCACCAATATTGTACTAAAAGATTACCTTGAGCTCTAAAACACCTTGTTTAGAAATCCAATTTGGATGCCTCTCTCTCTTAAGCAATTAATTGCAGCCTCTGCGATTTGGAAATTGCACAATTTCATATTGCGATTTAGATTTTGTTTTCGATTAATTGTTAAGCTCTACCATCCATGCCATCTATACTAGAAATCTAGTTTTCTGATCTAATTTTTGCAATTAAACTGTGAATAAATGTGAAATAGTTGTTTTTTCCACAGTCAGCGTCAGCAGCCTGCAGGAACGCATCTTGTCCACTTTAACACGACACTGTACTTTATTTCGTAACATAATGTTTCCTCCCGCCACAGTCGGAAAGGATGAGCGAATCTAAATCTGGATTCTTCACCCGGAAATGAGTTGTTGGCCTTAGACACACTGTTAGATTTAATACTTCACTGAGCAGCAGTGTTGACTCTTATTTTCCAGGTAATGGAACAAAATTGCATGGACGTTTAGATGGGCAGCACACTTTTACCTTTACTAAATTGTTTTTGCTGCACTCCCAGGCTTAACACATGGCGTAAGACATCTTGTTGCCTCGCCAGCAAGTGTCTTTCCTATTTGTTGATCGCTTTCGGAGAGCTGTTGTAGCGTGAAGACCGCCTTACACCACCACTACCACCAGTCTGCACGTACAAAAACACACACACACATACACACACACTCAAACGGATGAGTTAATCAAATTTAGCCTCTTACTAAAGACACTGCAATGGAATCACGCCCAGTTTTGGGTTGTTTTTGGCATGAAACACATATTAAACAATCATAGCTCAACACTGAACAAAGATTTATGTATTCTCTTTGATTGTGTATTACATAAATTATGGTGAACATGCTGTGCCGCTCCCCTTGTAAGTAATCGCGTCTTTTCCTCCAATTTCCTCACCATTTTTCCATACTGTAAATCCCACTCACTAAATGCTCCAGTAGGATTTTCATTTCTGCGGAAAAGTAGAGATCATTCCGGAGAGATGGCTCAGCACAGAATAAAAAAAAAAAAATCACATTGTATACTGTCAGATCATCACCAGATCGTTGTGTTTTATCACTGCATCTCTGAACTGAACCGAACCAAACTCAACTCTACTAATGTCAGGGCCGTATTTGTTGTTTATGTTTATAGATCTGCTTATCTTGCAATAACCGGCCCCAGGCTATTTACATTACAACCTACCAACTCTCACACATCAGAGTCACATCAGAGGCTCGGCTGTTCCTCAGTGTGATTTAAGACACGCAGGAAAGGTGACTCGCTCTTAATTGATAAATGAAACGCGACCAGAGCTGAAAGCATCTGATTTATCCTCACTCAGCCTTGCTCTTTTTATTTTTTTTTGTTTTAGTGAAGCTGTAGTCAGGTAAACAATCCTAATTTCCTTCCCGAGAGTTTATTGTGCTCTCCAAAGTTTGTTGTTTATTTCAAGTCTCTGTGTGTGTGTTTGCTGTGTATGTATATGTCTGAACGTGTAGGCTGTCCTAGTTTATCTTTTTTGTAGGCGTTATGTAAAGTGCTTGGTCCTAAACATTATGCTAATCTGTTTATCCTCCACAATCTGTATCATTATCTCAGCTAATCCCACTTACTGAGTGTCTTCTATCTTCCAAAATCTCTAAGATCTATTTTGTTCATGTATCAGTGTCATTGGTAAAGGAAAGTATGAGTGTGTATCAGTGTGCAATCTCCATAATTCAAGTGTCACATTAAAGGGACAGGACTATCTATCTATCTATCTATCTATCTATCTATCTATCTATCTATCTATCTATCTATCTATCTATCTATCTATCTATCTATCTATCTATCTATCTATCTATTTATCTATCTATATCTCTATCTCTATATTTCTCTTTCTAGCTATCTATCTTATCTATCTAATCTATCTAGTCTGCATGCTTGTGTGTTTGTTTCAGTCAAAGCTTTCAAACTGAATAGATGTATTACCTGTAAAGTGGTATATAGTAGTGTGATATTAAAAACAGCACAGCAGAGGGTCTATTTGTTATGACAGCAGCATTATTTCTGTTTTGTTCGGCTCCTCTTAAAGTTTTCGCGACCTTTCCTTCTGTCCCTCCTCCTGGCTATCAGAGCGGCAGTATAACTATAAAGCCAACTAACTGGTTCCCATTTTAATGAATGTGGGTAATGGACAGTCTAGTAAATAGTCCCGGTTGCTCTTATCTGCTGGCTAATGATGTCTGCGGCTCCTTTCAATTAAGGTGGGAACGAGGTCACTAAAAGGTTTGCTCCATAGATCAGCCGTCCGGCTTCATTAAAGCCTTAGCGTGTGTTCATTAATAGCCCGGCCACAGGTCCCCCGAAGCACATGCTCTGCTTCACTCTTTTTATCCTCTATAAACTAATTAAAAACTTATTAATCCTTCACTAATAGTTTGGGCTCTGGACCCTTTCGGCACAGTCCCTCTTGGTTGTGGTTCTGGCGCTGCCTTGTCTGTGTGTTTGCCAGACCGGACTGGGTTGAGGTGGAAAACCCTCTGAGCTGCTGTGAGTTGAAAGTCTCACAGTCGGCCACCGAACACTTTGATGACTGGATCTTAAGATGAAGGCAAGATGCAAAACTTTCCCAGCAAACATTTTGACATTGAATCGATGTCGATATGACGGACTGCATTAAAGTCCCCATGAAATGAACTCTCATTGCTTTTACTTATGGAGTATCTTTCATGGTGACCTCATGCTGCACCAGTAGGCGTCAGTATAAATTCCAACCAATAAAACCATCACAAATCTTTGAACAATCCCCACCCCTCCCCCCTCCCATCAAATAAAACTACCTTTTTCTCCCTCACTCATATTCCGTTGGTTTAGACTTTTGAATGATCCCTCACTGCATTATGTCCCGCCCCAACATCCAAATCAAGGAAATAAAGATGGTCTTTAAAGGTCTCTTTAAAGACGAAAACCTATATTAAGTATAGCGGCAAAAAAAGAGATGACATCCATAGCGGTAAACTGAATTGTTTTGTGAAATCGGGACCTAAATGTCTTGATATCAGCTCAAAACAGTTTCCAAAGTTGTTTTAAAATGAATTCTTAGAAAATATATAAACATTTTAATGAAATTGTGAGTTAATTTGGGTTGACGTTGAACCTGGCTACCAGCTGCATGCTTGCTGGATTTCCCCTTGCACAGAATCGTCCACAACTGATTCAGTTTTGGGCATGAACAAGAAGCTTAGAAGCCATTTTTTCCCCATTGTTCTCATTTTTCGTAATCCTGTGTCTACTGCCATATTCATTCTTCAAAATTTCAGTCGTCACTTAAAAACGATATTAAACTGCAATAAGTTCATTTGTTTCTTGGTTTTGTCGGCCGCAAAAATAAAAAAAACTGCCTCAAGGTTGCTCATAACTCACGGTGGTTTTTCTAACCCCGGAGCCTCGCGGCGTTGTTGTCGAGCATGCGACTCACAGACGTGTCGCGGGCTCCATTTTTATCTGTCACATTCGTTTGCGGGTGATGGCCGCTGATGCTCGGCTCATTAAGAATTCTCCCCCTCCTCCCGCTGCTGCTGGCGCGTCTCCTTGAGAGCCGCGAGGCTGCTACTCTCTGACTCACGTTCGTCCTTGACTGACACCCACATCTTTTCTTTCTGCGAGTTTGCCATCCACACTTCCTGCGATTCATTTTCCTTTTTTTCCTCGACTCACTTCATACTCATCTTCGGTCTATTTTTTTTTTTATTGTTTATATTTACTGTCTCTCTCTCTCCCCCTTCTCTCTTACTTCCCACACGTTGCTCTTGTCGATGTTCTTTCATTTTCCCCCTTTTTTGTAAATTCTGCTCTCATTCAGCTCCCTCCCATGATAGTCTTTTTACTGTCTGACCGTGTCTTTATCTTGCTTCCTCTCTCTCTCTCTCTCTCTCTCTCTCTCCCCCTCCCTCTCTCTCTGTAGGAGCTGGTGGGGAGTAACCCACCGCAGAGGAACTGGAAGGGAATAGCGATCGCCCTTCTTGTCATTCTGGTCATCTGCTCGCTGATCGTCACCTCCGTCATCCTGTTGACACCAGGTACGTGGCACAGGACGGGGAGGAGCGGCCATGACACCGTACACCACATGCACACACACACACACACACGCTCTGTTTGCTTTGCTATTATTATGCACCGACACGCCCATTAGGTTTCGCAATCAATCTCACCGCTGTGCCCTCGCAAAAAGCCCATGACAGTGCACAGGCTAGCGTGTGTATATGTGCGTGTTTGTGTGTTTGTGTGTGTGTGTGTGTGTGTGTGTGTGTGTGTGTGTCCGTGTCTCTGTCCTTGTGTGTGGTTCACATTCTCTTGCAGTCTCTGCAGTCTCACCCAGTGTAATGTCACAGTTTACTTCCACATGGACACTCTTGCTCTAATGGTCACATTTGCCGAAGGTCAGTAAATCTCATTGAAGTTAACGCGCACAAAATTGCTTTCTTCATATATGCAGTCTCTCTCTCTCTCTCCTTCACTTAGTCCGATATACACACACACACACACACACACACACACAACACACTCATTCGATCTTGATTTTCCTCAGTCATTTTAAAGCTTTGGAATTTGGCTTCATAGTGACCTTCAGGTTTTCTTTTCGCGGATTTACATGAATGTTTAATCAATAGGCCATCTGTTTAGATTTGGGCTCATAAAGCCCCTTGATATGCTTTTATACGCTGCCAGAGCCACATCAGTCAATAGAACTGCCAATATATCTGCGCTATAACCCAGTTACCGAGACAGTAATCGCTGTGCCCTTGTTTATGTTTTGCTGTCAAAGACAATTGCAGGTAATGTTTCCCGGGGAAGGGGGAGTGGGCGGGGGGGGGGGGGGGGGGGGGGGGGGGGGGGTGCGGCAGGGTCAGAGATTAGAAAAGACACTTTGAATTTCAATGTTTTGTTTTTCGCACATAATCCCCGGAGATCTAGAAGGATGTCTGAGAGGGGTAACGCCGACGATGTCAAAGCAGCGAGGCCTAAACCGCCTCGTCACCTCCGAGGTGTGACCTGTTCCTGTCCCGGGCGTGTTTGTTATGGACTCGCATGAACTCTGGCTGTTTAATGTGCCAGTCCCAAACGAGGCGGGCCGGCGGGAGGCAGGCGGCGTGTGGAGACCGGGCAGGTGGCGTCTCCGGCTCGTACCTCGCCCTAATCCGTACCCTCCCCGCGCCGACCCGGTGCGCTCGAGCAGAACTGCTGTTCCGCTCCAAGTGTCGACACAAGCCAAGTCCCTGCGGCGGCGCGGAGGCCTCCAGCCCACTGCCCATTACTGGAGCTGTTTGTGGAGGCTATTTGGTAAACACTGAGATATTAAAAAATATCCTCCTGCCTCATAAAATGAGGCTTTTGAAACATGGTGTGAATTAATTAGATATCCTGAGCAACAGAGAAGAGCTTCCGGACGATGGGCTGGGCGATATCCCGGCTTTGGCTAATCTCCCGGCTTCTGCCATTTTTTCACAAATCATTCCTCAAGGACAGTGTTTTATGTTTGTGCAATAAGTGAGTTTGTTTCACTACTCTTGAAGGTTTGCAGTTTTTTTTTTATCTTATTCTAGATGGGCAGTAGATTGAATTGCTGGAATGTGGAATAATGTGGAAAAATCCAGCCTTGGACAATTTTACACTGTTATATATCATCAGTCTGAGATTTTCATTGCATTCCAGGAGTGGTTTTGTAATGTAAAGTAATTTACTTTTTTGGTGAACCCGCTTTCCCTCAAACTGCCTCATCTATTTCTACTTCAGTTAGTGATTTCCTACTTTTCCGCTGCATACACTGAATGCAGAAAGTATTAGGGACATCTTCCTGATATTGAGTCGCAGCCTCTTTTGCACAATCCACATCTCACTTGTGTCAAGGCTTAAAAATCCTTCTCTCACTCGTCTGCTTCTCTTTATCTACATCTCCTCCTTTGTGATTGGTGTAGATTTAAAAAAGGGAAATCAATAAGGGATAATGGCTTTTACCTGGATTCACCTCATCAGTGTAAGTGTCCCTGATATTTTTTCTACATTCAGTGTATGTGTAGGTGGAGAGAGCATTAGCAATAGCAATAGCGCAGTTAGTTTTTCCAGCCAAAAAACGTGAGATTGGAGGGAGAACCGTGCCAAAAAAGCCATTGAAGAGGGCGTTGTACTTCACACCCTACTGACCACAGATCCGCAAAGATGCAAGCTGTGGTTACTGTAGGTGGAGAAATTGGTTTCTCTGCCTCTTCTACAATGGATTTTTGTCTGTGTGATTGTTGAATGTCGGTGCAAAACGGTGAGTCTAGAAATAAGCCCTCGCTCTTTGATTCTGAGGGACTGACAATAAACCTGATGTTTACCGCTGATGTTTTAGATCGCTGAAACTTTTTCTGCTATCAAACTCCATTGTAGCTGCTGGAAGTATCTCAATTTGACATCATGTCGTCTGTGTTTGGCCAGTTATCTGCAGAAACAAGAAAAATACACCGCCAAACAACAAAATGGAGCCAGAAATAGAAGATACAGTACATCGCCAGTAGCTGTTTTTCAACAGAGTTTAAGTGTCCTGGGATGGATTTTTTTTGGTTTTAAGATCTCACATCTAGCACTCTTTTTGCTTTTGCTGCGTTCAACACAGCTTTGTTGCTTTAAATATACATAATGGGAAAATAGGCGAGAAAACTAGCAATGTAGCCCATGTGAGGAGTTATGGGATAGCATGTTCCTTCCACTCAGTTAGGAGGGTTTGTTGATGGATGTTCCCCTGCCAGACAGAGCAGCCAGTTTCTAACTGCTCCTGACAAGCACTTTGTTCTCACCCCCCACCAACCCCACCTACCCTTACCCCCCCCACACACACACACACATACAGCATACACATACAAACACCACACACACACCCACACACACAGAGTTTCTCTCTCCTTCTCCTTTCCTTCTTTGACATCCTCCCTCTGCTGTAACTGATAGGTCCATGTTGCTAAGTGGTTGCTCTGTTCTCTACATCAATACAACTGGGTCAGATGTTCACTGCTGCTGTCTGGGTATTTCTCAGACTGAGGGATGTCAGGCTGACTGACAGGGTGACAGCTCATGGAAACTGGAGGAGGATCAGGACGCTTTAATTCGGTGTTGCCTAACAGAAACAGTTGCACCGAATTGGCATGAAGCCAATCGGTTATTGAGCCAGATCACCATCACATCAACTGCTGTGAAAATGAAGGGTTTACTTCCAAAATGCTGCCCTAACCCTAACCCTAACCCTAGTTTAGTCTTCATTTAAAAAAAAACAATTTGCTACCTGCATTCTATTCGTCAATATTTCATTAATGAAGATGATTTGTTGATGTCATCCTCAAAATTACTCAAAATTAAAACTATTTTGTAAGCAAAGATTATACTAAAGTTTCTAATGCATCCTACCTTGGCAATGACGGTGGTTGAATGCAGTGAATGACAGTCACATCCGAAAAATAACATTTCTCGATCAAAATGTGCTATGAAAACACCCTAAATATCAGCTAATTAACCAAATAACAAATGACCGTCTGTGCCGTTGGAACACGTTTGGAGCTAAAGCTTTAAAAACTCATGTATGGACTTCCCATCCGCTTCAGTACAAATTGTGCTGCAGGCTTTAGAGTTTGTCTACAATTAAAGCTCATGCACATGGCTTTGATGTATCTAACTTTACCCTCTTTAGAGACTTCTTGGGTGGGGAGGGCGAAAAAGTTGTAACTTCCAAGTCTGTAGGCACTTATATCAGTCAATATCTTGTATCTTGTATCTTAGATCTTGTATCTTAGGTAGTATGTTGCCTACGATTGCGCGATAAAACATAATCTGTCATAAGCTGTGTTCATAATCTTTGTTTATCATTGTAAACAAATAGATTTGGCAGTGGATGATGGGTATGATGTGCATGCTTTTTTGTTTACATTGCTATGGCAACTTCCTGCCTTCCACCGCGTGAAGAGCTTTCTCCCTCCTCTAGAGCGGTTACTGCCCCTTGCAAATATCCGCTCCCCCATCTGAAAGGACCTCAACCAAATTGTAATGTGTCCAAAATGTAAATGTAAACTTGTTCAGATGTGCATTGCTCGGATGTATCACTTTGTTTATCTAATGACTGCCTCCATGTAAAATCTAAGTCTGACCGGTAGCGATGGTTCAGTCGTGGCAAAGTCAGTATTTATCTCCAGAACTCATCTCATAGGAAGCAGCAGCTTAAGTGCTCTACAGAAGATATTACATTTCCTCTCAGCCTGCACAGTCTAGTGACTGATAATCATATTCAAAGCTCAAGCGATGCACCCGGTAGACGCCTTGAAAGGTGTTTTATATTGTCTTTCTTTCTGTAGTTTGCATACTGTAGTCTAGTTTAGTCTAGTCTAGTTAGATCTAGGTTTGCTCGCTCTCTGTAAAGTCCTTTGAGACTCCCTGTGTGATGAAGAGCTATAGAAAATATCTTGACAGAGAAAAGCAAATGTAAATGAATGAATGGCTGGTTGGCCTAGTAGTGGCTAGGTGGACCGTCCTGTTTTGGAAAGGTCCCATGTTCAGTCTAGAGCTGCAACGATTAATCGATTAATCGATTAGTTGTCAACTATTAAATTAATCGCCAACTATTTTGATAATCGATTAATCGGTTTGAGTAATTTTTTAAGAAAAATAAGTCAAAATTCTCTGATTCCAGCCTCTTAAATGTGAATTTTTTCTGGTTTCTTTACTCCTCTATGACAGTAAACCGAATATCTTTGGGTTGTGGACAAAACAAGACATTTGAGGACGTCATCTTGGGCTTTGGGAAACACTGATCGACATTTTTCACCATTTTCTGACATTTTATAGACCAAGCAACTAATCGATTAATCGAGAAAATAATCAACAGATTAATCGACAATGAAAATAATCGTTAGTTGCAGCCCTACTTCAGTCCCAATAACAGCCACTCTATCCTGTTGAAGTGCTCTTGAGCCAAACCAAGACAGAGTTTGAGTTAAATGCCTGAAATGGAAATGCATATAACAAGAATCCAAGACTGTGTTGGACACGGTAATTTATCATGATTTCCCATGATGTGTCGATTCGTATTTTTAGATACACTTGGGACTTTCTTTGAAATGTGAATGCTGCACTTTGATTTTTTGTATTTATTTTTTTTCTGCAGTAAGATCTCAGACTCTTATGATCACATATGGTAGTTGGGATCTCGCACTGTTCCAGCGACTGACATTAAACTGTTTTTCTGTCCCCAGCGGCGCGGTGGGATGGTGTTAACATGGCAAGAGGAAGATGTTTAGTGTCATTCTGTGCTGTCAACCACCGTCTGAACCTCTCCTTCTCCCATCTATCTGCCTTTTTAAAGATGATTTCTCAGACAGCTGCGACACATGGATTAAGGCATGTGTCAGATTAATATTAGGGAACTTGGTCACAGTTAACGTTTACAGAGAAAAAAAACAACTTTGAGCTATTCTTTATGGTGTCAGGGTGGCCTAGTGGTTAGAGTGCCTCTGTCATAACACTAGGGTTAGACTGATAATAATGGTGTATTATGGAAAATTGGATATCAGCAAGTCAGTGTTGTTAATATGATGGAGGTTCCTCCCTGACTGCAGTTATGTAAAAACCGTCTTTAACAGTCTATAAAACCTGCAGTGAAATTTCACTTTCTTTGCACATTTTATTGAATTAATTCTTCAGTAATGTTTATTTTTTGTTAATGAATTATTCATTTAAAGACATTAATATATCAGGGTGGGTCACCCTGCCTTAAAGAGCTGCTGCTAAACCTAAAATTATTTCATTAGTCTGGGTTTCAATGGAGAGTTTTAGTGTCCTATGATGCTCTAAATGAAGTTTCAGAGGATTTTCCACCCTGATAAGAATAAAATTCTCGGGAAAATGCTGAATCCTGGTCATTTTTGGCATGAAAACGGTCAGATTTTAAGATATTGAATATCAGCAAAAAAATAACAGCTATCAGCAGCTTCAATAAAAAAATAAATATATCAGCACTGGCAAGAATCCATATCAGTTGAACCCTAGTATGCACTTTATGTCTTGTATTTTCACCCCCCCCCCCCCCCCCCCCCCTGCAGTGCTGATGAGTGGTTTATGGCTGTTTGAGGATCAGATATGTGCTTCTGTGTTCCTGTAAGTTGTTGAATGTCTTTCCTCCACTCTGGTTGAAATGGTATGTAGCAGGTAAATTCCAGCAATTCTTGCAGTACTGAGAAAAAACATTTATTAGTAAAGCCTTTTCGGCATGTGGCCTCCGCCAATGTTTACTCTCTCTCTCTCTCTCTCTCTCTCTCCCGTCTGTCCCAGCCCAGCCCCATCACTCTCTCTCTGGCCTCTTAAATGGCTATTAGCCCAGCGTGCGTAACAGCTGAAGATGCATGAATATATATTTTTGCTGTTGGCATAGAAAGCTTGAGGAGCCTGAGAAGCTTACTATAAAGGAAATATTCCAGCCATTTTAATGGGCAATGTTCAGTGGGCAGAAGGACATCGTACCAAGTTTGTTTTTTTTTAGTTTTTGTTTGTTTTTTCTGATCTTGTCTCCAGCGTATGTCTAGTCCGTTCGCAAATGAAAAATGACTCCCCAAGTCGTTCCAGCCAAAATCTGTCAGTGGCAGCGTGTCCTCAGAGTGGCCTAGTGGAGGGATTCAAAATCAAGCATTGGATTAACTGAATACAAGTGAACCAGGACTTGTAAACAAAAGTCACATGACTCACAAGTAGCTTGTTTATTGGAGAGAATTTTGGTGACCGGTCATCCTGCGAGATTAAAGATTTTGGCAGTCGGGGAGCGGGGGAGTCAAATCATCTCTGGTATGAAGACCATCTCTGGTCTTCATACCAGGTAAGAACACAGATGTCAATATCCATACTTATACCCATAAAACCATATGAACTGCTGAAAAATGAACTACATGCTCATAAAATGCTTGGGGTTGTTTCCTGTAGTTGGTACGATTACGTTCTCACTTGTAACAAACCACACTATATTCTTGGAAGCAGACCGAGACTCGCTTTTTCAGACGGTCTCGGTTATTTGGTGCCACCCGAGCTGGAATGGCATTGTTCTCACCTGTCCAAACGGACTAGACTAAAGGAGAAACACACCGCAGTTTGATTGAACCGGTCCAAACGTGTGTGCGGGAGACTGAATCCCTATCTTCTCATACATTTTAAGTTGCTCTGGGCAACTAAGAGCTAAATGTAAAATGTAAATGTAAGTCTACCAGTTGAGAGCTTAACAGAATTTTTTGTACATCTGTCAGGTGCCATGGTTTGCTTCTTAAAAACTGTTGTCAGACTGAATGAAACTTCACAAAATGTAATTTCAGGGTGAAAACACTTCCACTAAAGACAGAAAAGCAAATCAGATATTGCTTTTTGCTTTTCTCCTCTCACCAGGCATATGGAGGTGAAATGAGTCATATTATGGAGCGAGCGAGTGTTGATGGATGAAATTAGGCTGAAATGAATTGCACTAGGCACCCAGAGTAAATGTAAAAGTCTTTTCTGATGATCAGAGGCTGTGCTGGTCTTAATCAGAGCCCAGAGGGACAGATGATGGTGCGCTTCTTTGTTATTTAACTCAAGTATTCATTTTTTTTCTCTCTGTCTCAGCTGCACTGTTCATTATTTGAAAGGTGAACCGACACGGCCCCGCAGGAGCAAGTTGTAAAGATGCAGTGGGAGATCAAAATGTGTCGAAAGGAGAATATATATTCTCTCGGTTTCTGTTTTCACTTTGCCAACGACGCAAGATACTTTTTTTTTCTTCATAACACCAAATATTATTCGATTTTGATTTTGACCAAAACAGTGTTTTTTTCATTCTGCAGTAACGCGTTGTGCTGCTCAGCGATTCTAAAGTTAGTAAAGTTGCTAAAATGGAACGTCGCATAATGTGATTCTTGCTTCCAATACAAGCCAGTAGTTTGCTTTGAGATAATGAACCTTTTCGTCTTAAGCATCCCACATTGATAAGACAGTATTGTGCCATTGCAGCCTCAAGTAGCAGCGTTTCACTCATATATTCCTAGCTCTGCAATAGTACAACGACCTCTCCACCCCCGTCAGAACAGCTGAGTTACTCTCCATCTTCATTCATAGGCTGAAAACTCGTCTTTTCAACAAGTTCCTTGCATTACCATCTCCTCACTGAATCACATCTCTCCTCTGCGCTCCCTTAATTGCTCTAAAAAAATGTTTCCACATCCCTCCTTAGCTCTTATTGGACTATGGATCGGGCTCTGCCTGGGCGTCCGTCCATCAAACCACGATATCTCAGGTGAAAGCTCAGACACCGCTGGTTTGATTTTGATGAAAATTAGAGGGATGACACTGTGTTCTGGTGTTTAAAAAATTACACTGATTGGTCCAATGGGAGGCTGTAATTAAAGGTCAAACTTTTGAACTTCAGTGTGATATCTCAGACATCACTAGTCAGATTTTGTCGAAACCTGGAGGGATGATGCATTTTGGTGCTGTGTTCTGCTGATTAAAAGATACACTGATTGGCCCGAAGATAAAATAATATCTCAGATAGCAGCACTGACGATACATGGAGGGATGATGCATGTTCGCACTGTTCTGTTTTTTAGAAACATTGTGCTGATTGGCCTAAACCAGTCAATCCTAAAATTAAATATAGAGCTTAATCCCAGATCAAATGTACGTTGAAGGGCCTTGAATATTGTCTTTTGTGATTGTAATGATATGTTGAATGTATGTATCTTTGTGTCCTGTCTTAATTTTTGTCTTTTCTGTGATGTTGCAAATGGAGCTGCTGTGATGCAAGAAGAATTTCAGACTGGATCTGACAATAAAGTATTATCATCATCATCATCATCATCATCTAATGGAGATGCTATAATTTAAGATCAAAATTTAGAAATTTGAAAGGCTCTTATTCTTACACATAAGTCCGATTGACACATCCTTACAAATTACACCGATTGCCGTAATAAGTGCAAATGTAGCGGCGAGTGGCATCATTCCCACAGGTTCAGTCAAAATTCAGTCAGTGGTGTCTGAGACATGACGCACATAGCACACAAATTAATCTACAGACAAACACCACACTCTATACTATATAAGCATTGGGTAACATCATTTTAAATGATTAGCCTAAACATGACTGCATCTTGTTTAATATGTTTTAACTAGTACCTCACTCTCATGTTCATTCTAGTGTCAGAGGAATATTTTCAGGGCAGTGTGGCTCTGACCCTTGCACCATTAAATTACACTTAATTTTGGTGATCTAGGAGTTTAAGCTTATTCTACTGTTGCACTCACTGAAAGTCGTTCCGGATAAGAGATCCAGATGAAAGCCTAAATGTAACTGTATAGCCTATGCGAGCCCTTCTGCAATTGCTCTGAACACTGTTTTGCATCTGCGTCCATTACAATTTCCTTTATGTTAATCAGTGTTTTGGTTGTTTGTGTTGCAGGGGAGGATGACAGCCTGGCTCTGAAGGGCAAGGTGACTGTTGGAGACATCTTTAGGAAAGACTTCAAGGTCCATGAACCCAACGCCAAGTGGATAAGCAGTAAGTATCCCGTTGAAACATGCAGCACTGCACAATTAAGTGAATTAAAATTGGATTTGAACATCTGCAATATCCAAACCGTATAAGGCTTCTCCTTCACACACTGAACAATAACAATCAATAAAGTTGTTGAACTGAAACGCACCTGTCGCACTCTGCATTTTCCATGCATTAGGCATATGCAGAGCTGATGTTGACTTGTTGGCCAATTAGAGGCCTCCTTACCAATTAACCAATCAGAAGCCAGTCAGAGTGACATGACAGCCAGATAGGGAGACGAACAAGTTACTTTGGTCCCGAAGAGGAATTTGGACCTCAGTGGCTTGGCAGTGTTTTGGATGCAGGGGAACAGATGAATCACAAACTCGGGTACAAAGTAAAAAAATGTCAGACAGTTGTGGCGACAACACAAAACTAGACAACCAACTTGTTTTTAACACCTCAAACAACAGCAGAGAGAGAGTATGAAGAATACATAGCGACCAAATACCAAGAATCAAGTTCAACTGCATCACAAGTTAAGCTTCAACATCTGATGCCTTGTAATGCCTTTTATTTTGAAAGGTGTTTCATAAATAGTGATTGCTAATACAATAATTGAATATTTTAAGCTATTAAAGGATATATATTCATTTTTTTTCAGCAGTTGTTGAGTGCTTATGCCAGTTACAGTAATTAAGCTTTTGAAAATAGCCCATATGGTTTCAGTTGTTATGGTATATTTCTACTAGTGTTGTATTTCTAGTAAGATCTGCATTTAGCCTTGTAACAAGGAAATAAGAGATGTTAACTCAAATGTGTATCACATCGCAATTCAAATTGCAAACACAATATTTACTAATATAATGACAATATGATTTTTTTACATATCATTACACCCTGGAATCATATTAGAATTACTGAGCTTATTACCACTGGTTGTGTATTTTCATGTGGAGCAGTTAATCATCAGTGTGTGGATCCAGTGTTGTCAACAGTTTTCCCAGAATAGCTGAATAATAGGAGGCCATTTCTCACAGATAGGCCAATTAGTGATGCAGTGTGAACAGTGAAAGTGTGGTTCTTTCTTTCTTTCTTTCTTTCGCTCTTTCATTCTTTTGTTCTTGCTTTCATTCTTTTGTTCTTGCTTTCTGTCTTTCTTTCTTTCTTTCTTTTGTGTTTCTTTCATTCTGACTTTCTTTCGTTCTGTCTTACTGTCTTTCTTTCGTTCTATCTTTCTTTCATTCTGTCTTTCTTTCGTTCTATCTTTCTTTCGTTCTATCTTTCTTTCATTCCGTCTTTCTTTCTGTCTTTCTTTCATTCCGTCTTTCTTTCTGTCTTTCTTTCATTCTGCCTTTCTTTCATTCTCTTTCTTTCTTTTGTTCTGTCTTTCTTTCATTCTGTCTGTCTTTTTGTTCTGTCTTTCTTCCTCTTTCTCTCTCTCTTTCTTTCTTTCTCTCTCACTGTCTCTGCCTCTCTTCTGTTTTCCCCTTGTAAAAGTGTGTGTTTCTGTACTTTCTGTGTGTGTGTGTGTGTGTGCGTGTGTGTGTGTGTCCTTGCGGTCTGACATTCCCACAAACGATTTATTCTATGTGCTTCAATAGCTACCCAATTACCTGTAACTATAACCCTCATTTTTCTCTGATCAATGGTGGTGTGTGGACGCTGCTATTGTTACAATTTATCACCAGGATTTCAAAAGCTTGTTTCTTGATAGCGGGGCTGTGACAGTATAAACATTGACGGCACCGCAGGGAGCCAATGAAAGAAAATTATATACTTTATTTCTATCAAGGTAAAACAGCGGCTCGGTGACTGGATACGCTCTCGCACGTCTCGGTGCCGCATTGAAGGAAATGATCACAGCTCGATGATGTGAGGATTTTGTACAGCTGAAGGATTAATGAGGTGGATTTTGTCTTCTCTCGTGCCCAATGAAGCTGTCTCCTCCAATCACGCCATCTAAAACGGCTCCTAGAAATGCTGCAGCTGTTAAATCTGGTCTCAAATCCTTTAAATTACAAGCCTCCCCTCCTTGATGTGATTTTTTTTTATTGTGTATATAATTAGAAAGCTGAAAACTGGTATTCAGTATATTAGTGTTTTGCTGTTAGGATCAGTCTGAGGCATTAAGATGGCATTCCTCTGGATCTCAGCTTATGATCTGGGTAATTGTCTAGCCTAATTTCAGCGTTTGTTTTAGCCACAGGTCCCCATATGTGCTTAAGGATGAAGCGTCTCTCCTGGGGCCGATTTGTCGCCGTTACTCGCTGTGACCCAGAAAAGCCGCAAACAAATCTATCGCG
Organism: Centroberyx gerrardi; assembly: GCF_048128805.1. Classification (NCBI taxonomy): domain Eukaryota; kingdom Metazoa; phylum Chordata; class Actinopteri; order Beryciformes; family Berycidae; genus Centroberyx; species Centroberyx gerrardi. Next base: position 5,428,658 of record NC_136018.1, on the reverse strand, counting down.
CGTGAATGAGCCTCGGCAAACGTCACAAACTGCTGCGGTCGTACTGTACACATCTGGAAGCTCACAGCTGTTCCCGCCATCTAAAATCTTGGCTTCCAGCGAAACATCTCTCTCCGTGTGAAAGATCAAGCAGTGAATACAGTAGCTGCATGTTTCTGTCAGCAACAGAGCGGCTGCATTATGTCGCTTTGATTAGCTTATTATTGGTGTTCATTAATAGTGGTTATATTTACATATTAGGCATTTACCTGGCGTGCTTCATGCAGAGCGGCTTATAATGAGTGCAGTTTGAATACGCTTAAATTGGTTGATTACAAGCCACCAGCAGTAAGGAGTGTGAGGGTCAGAATCAACAAAATATTCCTGCGACCCAAGATTTATCATGTATGATGGACAAGATGGAAAGGAAATAAGAGCTGAAGAGAGAGGTATAATTTTTTTCTTTTTTTTTTATATTGCATACACACAGTAGCAGCAGCAGCCATGAAATGAGACGTGTCATTAGAAAGCAGCCCACTCTGCTGTCTCTCGCTTTTTGTGGTGTTGACAGTATGAGTCTTGATCTGGAGGTATTTTTAGTCTACCATTAGATACAGCTGACAAGGTGGGGAGGGGGTTTAAGAGAGAGAGAGAAGGAGAGAGAGAGAGAGAGACAGAATGAGAGAGAGAGACAGACAGACAGAGAGAGAGTGTGTAGAGATCCAATATCAGCTGATTACTTCGTCTTTGTTAGTATGTCATTTTTACTGTTATTATGTCATTTTTACCTGGACCTGGCCATGTACCAAACTGCAGGCTCTCTGAGCTGTCTTCTATAGGATTTGCAATTATGCCTTTCCTGGACAGGCACTGAAATTGAATTTTTTTAAACCTAATTTAGCCTGATTTTATGTTTTACCCATCCCTGGCTTCCTCCACCCATCAATCAATTCCAGGGAGACACGCTGAATATTACCTCTACACTCGTTAATGGTCATATATTAGCCTATTTTAAGAGGGAGAATTCCTTCCTTATGCTATTTCGGTCTTGTCCAACTCCAGCAGCATCAGCTTAAGCATATAGTTGAGCGTAATTCTCATTACGTAGCTGCTCATAAAGATTGCAAAGATTGTAATCTCCGCCCATGTCGCCCATGGATCATCATTTTAACTTGGTGATGTATCTACTATCGCGTCCATAAACTCCTTCGCTGTGCCATCAGTATTCTGAGCGTGTCCTGAAGCTGTCATTATAAGTCTCGCCAGTTAGGTAATTCCACAGTTAGCAGACTCCGGTGATATCCCACATATGCCTATTTTTACCGCTCAGTCTGAATGAAACAGACATGGCATCAACATCGCTCTCTCACCACCAAGGTGAAGTCGGCCCTGCGGGACACAATGAAGCGCTCCAAGCAGCTGGTTGCCATTTTAATGGCCACGTTCTTCTTCTCCTCCGCCCTAGGACGCCTCTAGTCTCACTGGTGTTTGTTAAACATGTTGAAGGGGGAGCCAATCGCCAAGCGGATACAAGTAAACAGGCAAACGATTAGGACTACTAAATAAGTGCCAGTGTTATCGCTATGACTTTGAGAGGGACTTGTGACTGTGATTTAGATGAGAGTGCAGCAGAGTGATGTTTGTTTTGTCTGTTTGTGTCTATGTGTGTGTGCATTTTAGAGAATTACCTTGTTTCTGAATGATGCACAACCTCTCATCTCTCATGTTTATGTAAAGCAGTCATTTTCAAGAAGATTAGGCAGTTGTCTCCCTCCCTTATTGACTTTGCATAGCTCTGCTCCCATGACACAACGTGAGTGATGATGCGAACTTCATTTGTTAATGGAGTTCCTGCAATGGATCTTTTTCTTACCAATGAGACATATCAAATGAGCCCATACACTCACTGTTAGTATCCAGTGTTCATCCAGAGTCACAGCCAATCATCTTTTTAAATTGCTAACATTTATTACATACATCGCAGGTGCAAATATACTGTAGCCTCTGGAGATGGCCCACTTTTTACTGCAAGCAGACTGATGCTCTATCTGAGAGGACTTGTTTTTAAAAAGTCAAATTTTTCAAACATCAGAAGGCACAAGAAATGTTCTGACAACAAGTGTTTTGACAGATACAAGCATGTCACGACACGGATTTCGTTCTGAATTATAACACCCAGGAAAGAATAGGGAAGAGTGGCTGATGCAGTAATGCAGAACAGAAGCAGACTTTGGGAATTATGCGATTGCTTCAGTGCATCTCGAGACAAATTCGTCAGTCTGTTGGCTCCTTAGCAGATAAAGTCAAGGCAGCATCTAAAAACGTAGATGCCACGTTTCATCCAGGTTTTGAGCAGTATTCCAAAAAGCTGGTTCTGTTCAGTCCTGATTTTTTCCAGCTAAGGAATCTCGCCAAATTTAGATCAGTCCTGTCTCTTAGTGACACAGAGAGAATCATACATGCTTTTATACCTTCCCGTCTTGATTACCTGCCTTAACCAACAAGCCGTGGCACGACTCCATACTGTGGTTTTAAGGCTCTTGACAAGGACGATGAGAAGCAACCCATTTTCGCATCCTTACCTCGGTTGCCTGTCAGTTTGATTTTATTGATCATTTTTATGGCTCATGAAGGCCAAGCCCCTAGCTACATCTCAGACCCTTTAACCTCTTATGAGCCGGAGTGCAGCCTCAGGACCTCAGGCAGGACTCTCTGGGCAGTTCCAGGGTCGAGGCTAAACACAGAACATGACTTTCAGGGATTTCGCTGTCAGGACCCCAAGGCTTTGAAACGCCCTGCCTCAGGATTTTAGACGGGCGAAATCAGTCTCGTCCCTCATATCGCTGGACAAAAACGCCTTTGACTATCATGTTTCATGCTGGTTTTATTTTATTTATTTTCCTCACTACTACTACTGTTGTTGTTGTTGTTTTTATTGTTGTTGTTCTTCTTCTTGTCCTTCTTCTCCCTCTTCTTCTTCTTCTTCTTCTTCTTCTCCTTCTCCTCCTTCTTCTTCTTCTTCTCCCTCTTCTTCTTCTTCTCATTCTCCTGCTTCTTCTTCTCCCTCTTCTTCTTCTTCTTCTTCTTCTTGTCCTCCTTATTCTCCCTCTTCTTCTTCTTCTTCTTCTTCTTGTCTTCCTTATTCTCCCTCTTCTTCTTCTTCTTCTTCTTCTTCTTCTTCTTCTTCTTCTTCTTCTGTAGTAGTACTGCTGTAGTCTGCTAGGCTATATATAACATGATACTAAACAGCCAGTTCATACAAAGCCATTGGAGTCCCACATATTGGTGTAGAAAGCCGGTCTTTTTCTGCCTGCAGAGGACACAACCACTGGTTTGATAAGTTGGTTGGACATCTGCACATATGGAGGATGGACAACTTCTGCAATGGCTTCATCTGCATTTTCACACAGTTGTCCCACTCCCACCTATAATGGAAAATACTATTTATTGTTTGAATAGAGTCACTGCCCCTCTGCCAGCGTGGAGAGAGGTGAGAAGACGGAGGCAGAGATTTCTATCTGATAGGTTGTGCTAATTAACACCAGAAGGAGACCGCCCACACACACACACGGACATACAAATACACACACACACACACACACACACTGACTAGCCAAAGGAATAGCTTGTCCCTCAGACTCTCTTTTCAGTTGTCAGCAGCTACAAAGAATGGTAACTAGTTGGTTTAGAGGCCTTAGTGTTTTACCTTCAAGAAAGAATTGTCTGCAGTGTTAACGCAGGATAGATGCAGGATAAATACATGAAGGGGGACTTTTACATTGGCTTTATGTTTAGACAAACAAGTCTCTAAAGAAGAGTAGTACAGTTGAATATCCAGCAAGTGCGCCTACAATCCCCACCCATATAATTCCTACCGCACATGGCATTCATGGCATATCCGTGAAATAGACTTACAATCCTTCGAATTCACTTTAGGAGTCTTATCACTGGGAATACAAAGCTTAACTGTATTCACGTAACATTGCAGAAAGGCTGTGAGCTTTCCCTCACAGCAAGAGCCTGGCTGGATAATTTTGTTAACACCAATCCACAAACATAGTCGTTTTTATGCTGGAAGTATTTTTTCCCCGTGCAAATATTATCTGCTTTTGCTTGCACTTCTGGCGCCGCAAGCTATGCAAGGTCAAAGCAAATTATAAAAAATTACAAAAAATAATAAGAGAGAAAAATAAACATCTCTCTGTTGCTGAAGTGGAAGAGCATGCTGAAAAGATTTATTAGGCGATGTTGCCACCGTGATTGTCATTCCTGATAACCATAAATGACACCCAAGGCAGGTTGGATGTGGCCTTGGGTGGTTCAATATTTTGTCAGCTAGTTCATTCTTTAGTTCTGTTGCTCATTTGTTTGTTCTGCCATTCATTTGTTTGCGTGTTCATTCATCAAGTCGGTCAGAAATATAATTCAGATTTTAGCTTTGCAGCAGTAAAGAAAAACACACATGGCTATGATGTGGAATTGCCTTTCAGAAACACACACCAATGAAACCAAATTACTGAAAATACAGAAAGGAGGGGGGAGGGGGTTAATTAAAACTTCTGGTGAATTTTTTATGAATCTATATTCTTTTTTTATAGCACATCTGAGCCAAAGGGTGGCAGAGATTTAAGACTGTATTACTGCGTTGGAGACTTCGTTTTATTTAGCCACAGACAGACACCATAATTCTCTCCTAGCAGCTTGTGTCGCTTTTATCAGGCCAGCCATCATCCGCAGCCTTCGGCGTGGACAAATGACCTGGAACCGACAAGAGAAATCCCATTTTATCCAGAACTTAACATTGCAACCTCAGCTCACCTCACGGCTAATGATATAGCCTACAGTAGCTACACGTACAACCTCTCTCAATTGCTGTCAGTGCGCGCTTTGTAATCAGTCGATGATGTATTATGTGGAGGTTAGATACGAGGTTAGGACCATTACAATAGTATCTCAGTGACTACTGTACCGATGTCACAGGTTATCTCTCTTTGTATTTTCTTGTTGCATGGTTTGTAACATACACTACCACTTTTTTCTTTATTTTTACTATTTTTCACATTTTAGAATAATAGTAAAGACATCAAAACTATGAAATAACACAAATGGAATTATGCACTGACCCAAAAAAGTGTTAAACAAATCAAAACTATCTTATATTTTAGATTGTTTAAAGTAGCCGCCCTTTGCCTTGATGGAAAGACAAAGGCTTTGGAAAGAAATTCATACATAGGCTTCAACTTCACTATCTATATTTGTCTAAGAAACAAATTTCAAGCATTTAAGCATAAGCCTTGAGTTGAAAATGGCTTTAAGATAATGGAAAACATAGAACATTCAATCAGGTGTGTCCAAACTTTTGACTGGTAGTATAGATAAAGAAGCCAAACAATCTGACTGGAGGTTGAGTCTCTTAAGACGAGGTACATGAGGGCATTTCTAAGTAGCTTAATCTACTCCTATCAGCCCACATTTTAGGCTTCAGACTGATGAGCGCTCACTCTTGATGTGAGACAAAAAAAAAGAAACGTGAGTGGGTATTTTCTATGTTAGTAATACAACTGATCAGCCTACTACTACTTATTCTATCAGACCGTGGCTGTTGAGGGCTCTCGCAGCGCTCTCTTGAAGTGCGTCAAACCCTCTCCACCAGGACAAAAGGCATTAAGGAGAACACTGAATGCGGTGAATGAACTGGCCTCAGTTCTGCCTTCAAGAATGAGCGGAGCGGGAACGGAGATTGAGAAGTTAGCAGCGTTTGAAACAGTCAGAAGCTGAACAATTAGAGCCCGCTACAAGGTAATTTCACTTCAAGAGACTACTGGAATCGTTATTCCTTGAAGTGGTATTGACCAGTCGATCTGCACTATTCTCACTTTCTCCTTAATGAACCTGTCATATTGCAGAGGCTTGGTTGAAACATTAATGAAGCCTACAGTACAATGAAGCATTGAAGTAATACAAAAAGCCAGGGTCCCCAGGAGGGGAGCGTAAGATCAGAGCAGGCATCGGGGTTAAATGGTAGCATCCATGGTAAATGATTGTTCCATGAATATGCTTCTGTAAAGGGAAATCCGTGGAGCTGAATTATATGAACTATAGCACCTGTCTTTCTCTCTCTCGCTCCTCTGTGTCGCTCTGTACCTCTCTCTTTCTCTCTCCCCTCTTCTCTCTCTCCCTCTGCCTCCCCGGAGTGAGGCAGGGTTAGGGCTGTGCCCAGGGCAGGAGGCTGTATTAATAAGACATACTGCTGTGGAAAGGTATAGATCAGAGGAGAAAACAGCGCCCTGGGCTAAAGCACAGCTAGTGAAGATGGAGGGGGGAGAGAGAGAGGGAGAGAGAAAGAGAGAGAGAAAGAGATAGATTGAAGGGGGAGGCATAATGCCTAGGGTACTGTGAAAGAATAGATGGCTTTTGGTCTTTGAAAGAGTGGAAGACAAAGACTTGGAGAGGTGAAGAAGGGATGATAAGGTCTAAAATGATGAACTCAGCAGGAGGGCTAGAAAAGGGCAGTGAAGGGAAGGATTTGAGAGATCTGAGGTATATCTGATGTATCTTGGGGCATGTGGATAAAGGAGAAGAAGATCAGCAAATCGGTGAGGAATAAAGATGAAAAAGATGCCTCAAAGAGCTGCAGATCTCCGAGTTTGAAAATGCAGCCGCAATTGGCCCCGCTATGGATGGATGGAAACTGAATGAATCAGGAAGCAAAATAAAGTGCAGTCAATCTACCTGACCATTGATTGATCACCATGTTGTCTTTCTGTTCCCCACTCATTAAGCACCTAAGGTCACACTGTCCTCAGCGATTACCCTTACAGATGTGAAAGTGGACAGTTTATCAAGGTGCCAAACAGAGTCCAACTAAAACGATGGAGCGCAGCGAAAAAAGAGATTCCCTTTTATTTTCCTTGAAGATTTCCAAGAAGCAGCACATTTTATCCCCTCGTTAGTATGCCGGTGATTTTTAGCAAGGAGACAAAAGCTGTTGAGGGGGCGTTTGGCTATGCCAATCTAAAAATGTCTGAGACTGCTCTCCCAAGCACGTCCTGAATTAAAGCCATTGTGATGGTAATTTTGTCACCTCTAATGGACAATTAGATATGCTAGCAGATAGAGAACACTCTGCATAACAATCTCTGGTTTCTAATTACCTCGCCAAATGGCCTGGTTGCTCGTGCGCCTATGGATCTGTAAAGCAATAAGATGGAGGAGCGCAGATGGATTGAAGGTGAAAGGGGGCAGCAGCTGTATTAAAGTTATCCTTCCCTGATAAAGGCCTGATGGATGAGGAGCTGTATGAACTTTCATATGTCTGTCAAATAATGTCTCTATTCAAAGGATTTCTCTAGTGGCAAGGTTTTCTGTACAGGTCTATTGAAAGGTGCGCCTTTTCCATGGTTTTTATTTAGTAGAAGGGTTACATTACAACGCTATATATCCATTTTGGGGGAAAAATATTACCCTGTTAACATTCCAGTCAGTTTTAAGGAGCATAAAGGTGCATTAAATAAGATTTTACAGTCCCATTGCGCAAAATGACCTTATTCTATCTGCAGGGGGTTGATGATCAATACCAATGACTAAACAATTACTTTGCCAGGTGCTGAGATTTCTAGCTTTCCAAAACTCACCTACTTACTCTGTTTTAGAACCTGTTTTGTCACTTTTATATTTCTGTCCATTCCAGGCCACCGTAAGTTGTGCCAGAGACTTGACGATGTTGCTGAAATTCCTTGGTTGCCGATAAAGGTTGATAATACTCAGAAATTATGGAGTACACCTTTTGACACTAAAAAGAAAAGATACTGTCCTCGAAAATGTAATTATTTTGTCAATAATAATAGCAGCAGGTGTCGTGATGTTTTTCCAAAGGGTGAATATCTAAGTGGGAAAGAACAAAAATTGGGAAAAATCTGCAGAATATGCATAGAAAGGTCATCAAAAGGGACTTCTGACACTAGTAAGTAGTTTGAAGGACCAACTTCATAACTTGCTTAGTAAGTGATCTCTCTCTCTCTCTCTCTCTCTCTCTCTCTCTCTCTCTCTCTCTCTCTCTCTCTGTCTCATGTCAACGGGTTACATTTGTTCTGAACTTGCTGAGTGTCCCGTGTGACATGATGGGGGAAGCTTCCGGTGTAAGGAGCTTCGTTCTTGGTCTTGTCTGTGTATTCTGTCTGTAAAAGTGCAGTAAGTGTATTGCTGAAGGATCAAGGTGAGGCGTTTGGGTCCCTCACACCCTGTAGGAATGCTGAAAGGGACAGTAAGGCTTTAGGGTGGAATGTATTTTTCTCTCAGGAGCGATATTGTCTCGTTTATGAATGTTTGGGGGGCTGCAAAATTTAATATGTATGGAGGGAGTGGGAGAAGAAGGTTTGACTGTCTGTATCTAAATGTTGATTGTACCTGTGAGGGCTGCCAGCACTGTAAATATTGTTATTGTTGTGTGTGTGTGTGTGTGTGTGTGTGTGTGTGAGGGAGGGGGTTTGGGATTAGGGGGGTACTGGGGACTTGAGTTTTTAATATGATTTTAGTTACTTTCTCGTCTGTTTTGTTGTGAGAAGTTACAATAAAGACCATCAACAGTCAAAGTCTCTCTCTCTCTCTCTCTCTCTCTCTCTCTCTCTCTCTCCCTCCCCCTCTCTCTCTCTCTCTCACTGCAGGTAATGAACTATTGTACCGTAATCGCGATGGCGACGTCGTCAAGTTCAACGTCGACACAAATGAGAAAACGGTCTTGGTGCATAACAAGAAGTTTGTAAGTCTTTTTTTTTTCTCTCTTTTTCTTATTTCCTTGAGCACAACCACAGGACTAAAGAACTGACCATGGCTGCTCATGAATTAAATTAAAACTTTTCTTATAGTGTCAGCACATCAAGGCGCCCAAAGCTCTTTTATTACAAAGCTTATTCAAATGATCCATCATTACTGTGAGATGTGAATTGCCTAGTTAACACTTAGGGCTTTGGTTATGTGGTTGAGATGTCGAGATGGAATACAGCGCCAGTGTTGCGGCGGCTTGGGTGACGACACACAACATTATGTCCGTCATCAAATCAGCAAGCACCGCCGCAAAGATTAATGCATCTCCCGTTTGCTTCGGGAGCTGAGCCATCCGTCAAACGCAGTCACTTAAAGACCGGCTTAATGAAAAAATACCACGCATGGTTAAAGGTCTCATCTTTTTGTCTTTTTTTTCCCTTTTTTCTTCTCAGGAAATGTACAAAGCCAGCAAGTACGAGGTGTCTCCCGACATGAAGCATGTGCTGCTGGCCTACAACGTGGCGCCGGTGAGCCTCTCATTTGTTTGCTTGTTTTTTGAATTAGCAAACTGACAGCCAAATATGTCAGGGAGGGGAGGGAGGGGGGAGGGACAGAGGCGCGTACTGCGGCGAAGGCAGCGGGAGCAGGGGGGAGGTGGGGAAAGTAATCATGGTGGGGTGTAAAGGCCTGTCGCACACCACTGCCTGTCAGCTATGGCGGCGGGGACCAGCACAGCCGAGTGGAACTGTAGCGAGGGAGGTGAAAACACAAACAAACCCCACGGCGCCGCGCGCACAGGGAGGGAGATGAGATCCAGAAAAGGAACAGAAAGGAAGTGTTGGCTGGGAATTTATCATTTATGTGTAAAACTAAATAAAGTGTCCCGTGACTACGTGGGCCCTGTCAGGGCCGTGACGGGCTTGAAAAGCTCTGTGACCGCAAGCCCTCGGCATGTCAGCTCCTAATCCAGGTAGTTCAGATATATTTAATCATTTTGTCGGCTAATGTTTGTGGATCTACTTCATCCTGTGTTTCCTCTGCTGCACCGCTGAGTCGCTGTTGAGAGTTTGTACACATTGTTAGTGTGTGAAGGGAAGGATGTTTGGCAGAGAACCTTGTAACCTTGTCTTATTGCCTGAGATGAATAGAAAATATATAAAAAGCAAACAGCCAGGCTGGAAAAGTGACACGCTAGAGTTTGTGTGTGTGTGTGTGTGTGTGAGAGAGAGAGTGCGTGATGATGTCTGCATGTGTTTGCATTTATTATTCCATCCGTGCCTCCATCACCTTGATTGATGGCAACAGCATTCCCATACAGTCATTGCAGCGACACGCACACACACACACACACCTCATCTTTATACTCAATGCTTACACTTACCCTTCAGAAATGTGTTACTTCTCTCTTTCTCTCTCTCTCTCTCTCTCCCTCTCTCCCTCTAGAGCCATTTAACAGTCTGTATGGGTCACAGCAGTGTTCATAATAAACACAGGTTTTGCATACTAACACTAGAGGTGCAAAAATCACCCTCCTCCGAATTGCATATATTGGTATGGAACAAGGCTCCAGTGGGCAATGACTTGGCACATTCATTTGTCTTGCCCAGCTGTAATGTAATGCGCTGCCACCATAAACATCTATATCAGTAGCATTTGGTTTGGTACTATTTAGGAATTGGAAACATACCACATGGAGCAGTGAAAACATGTGACACTGGTTTCTATAAAAGGTACTGGCACCGATAACATCATGCTATAGCTGAAAGTAGTAAGAAGTAGTAGTTGTTCTGTCTGGTTTCTCCTACATACCATGAGCCTATGGTCAATGAGGGAAAAGCTGATATCAGTACACTGAAAATTATTGTTTTTTTATTTATTTAAGCATTGTTTCATGTCAAAGTCGCACTGATTTTCAATGGAGCCAAGTTACACAGCAAGAGGTCAGAGTCCAAAAAGAATTCACAAGTAAAGATAATACAAACTTATTCATCAAGGACAGTTACATTCAGTCGTGATTGAGATTAAAAGTCAGATTTTTTTAATAATGGTCCAGGTTAACTAGTACATCAAGTTTCAAGTTAGTGCTGCAGATCCAGAAAGTAGTCTTTCCCAGATGAGATCACATCAAACACATCCTCAACAGAGCCCTCCAATGAAATCAATGGAGCCAAACATGCTGATATGTTATACATTCACCTGATAAAGGAGATGTTTATTGACTAGGATTCAACCAATATGGGTTTTTCAAGGCCGATACGATACTGATATTTTTGTAATGAAGCTGCCAGTAGCCAATATTTTGCGCCAATATTCAAGATCTTTACATGTTTCCATTCTCATGCCAAGTACTCAGCGTTTCCCCCCAGAATTATCAATTAAATTAATGAATACAAAGTGTAAAGAAAATAAACTTTCATTGCAGTTTTCATAGACAGATTTTATGTTTCTGTGGTCAGGGAGAAACCTCCATCATAGTGACAGTAGACAACATCACCAGCCAATATCTCATATTTATTAAAAGGCCAATATCAGCCTGATATATTGTCTAACCAACATATCAGTCGAACCCTATTACTGGCCAATAAAAATAACCCCCTGAGACACACAGCCACATATTATTCAAATACATATTAACTCTACAGAGATGCTAGTGTGTATGCTTCCATACCAGTTTCTCTAGGGAACAACAGTTGGATATAAAGACAAACTCTTCCAGATGCTGGTTCACCTCCACTCCTTCCCTTCTGATTACTGGAAATCAAACGAATAACCCACCTTTTAATTGTAAAGGTCAAATGTTTCATTATTGTCAGTGTCAAATGTATTTTTATTTGCCATTTTTACTTCATGAGGAACAAGTCAGTAGGAACAAGTCTTACTTAACTGTGACATCTTCAGCGATTCTATTTATGCTTTATGTTTTGTTTTTTGTCTGTAAGTCAGAGATAGAGAAATAAATCAAGATCAAATTATCACCTGTTTAATGTGAACCGGTCTGATGCGGATCTTTCCCTGCTCCTCCTCCTCCTTCTTCTTCTTCTTCTTCTTCTTCTTCTTAGGTATACCAGTATTCCTACACTGCCTTCTACATCATCTGCAGTCTGGAGACTCCGTAAGTAGGCGTTGTTCCATTGTACATTGTATTTCTTTACCATATGCTTTAATGTCGCATCCGGCTTCACTGCCAGTGACGTTGAGAAAAACTAATTCGCGCCTCTTCTCTCACACCTCCCACCTAGCAGCTCTGCTTATGTTTCAGTCTAAACTTCTGCACTGTAATCAACTAAACCGCTACTACTGATACTATTTGTGTAGTTAAAGGAGTATAAAGTTATCTATGACCTCTATTTCGACCAGGTGGAATTGCAACAACATTGGCAGAATTTGCATCTTCACCCCTCCTGTCCCATTGAGTAAGCCTGTAATTGACACAAACAGTAAAGTCACATTTTCATAATCGAGGAGTGAGCTAGCTAATTAGAGCAGAGATCCAACAGAAACGTCTAGTGAAGAGGTAATATATCACCATGCAAAATACTGTAATAATAATACTGCTTTGTCTGCCGAGAACAAGGCTTTTTTTTGCCTCCGTATGTCTTACGTCGCGATGGCGGTCTCACCGGCCTCCAACGTTGAGCAGTTGAAAATGCTTGGAGAAATGAATGTCTGGGGAGTAGCTTCAGGACTCGTCTGCGCTCTTTGCTGTAATTCACCCTCTCTGATGTTCATACCGGTTAAGAACACATGAAGAAATAGCTGAATATTTTGCCCGAGGCTTTCCAAGCATGAGTGTCTCCTCATGCCCATAAAGCTGCACATTTTGAGGTTGTTTCCTTGTCGTTGGTTCAGATTATGTTCTCACTTCTAACGAACCGTACCGCAGTTTGCTTGGAAGAAAACCGAGAGCCACATGTTCAAAACGGAGCATAACAGTGACGCCTGGTGAAGTAATCATTGAGTTATTGGTATTGATCAACAGCCCAGATATATTTTGGTGATTCTGTGCTATGAGACAGTAAAAACCTTACTTATTTCCCCTTTAAATTGTCCCAAACCAGGTCACTGTATGACAGCATTGTCAGAGGCTGTCCTGCTCAAATCTATTTGTGTGCTGCCACCCAGTGGTAATGTCCCGAAAAACACCCAGTTGATGACCTCATTCATCCTTACCCCCAGACAAAGACATAGAGGCAGTGGCACCTCTAATTCTGCAGCCTGCACTGCGCAGCACTTTTCTCAATAAGGAGAGGTGACACTGTTATAAAGAGCTGGTATTTATGGATGCACTTAAACCTTTATTCTTAGATGTGCTACACTTGTACTTTGCTGCCGCAGTGCTGGAGTTCAACAGCCTTTGTGTATGTGCGTGCGTGTGTGTGCATGTGTGTGTGTGTGTGTGTGCACTTTTATCTGATAGCACTGTCTCCTCTGTGCACCCTAGGGAGACATGGAACTTGAACCCTCCGGAGGTGCGAAACGCTCAGCTGCAGTTTGCAGGTTGGGGACCCCAGGGTCAGCAACTGGTAAGAACTATTACTCCCATCAACCCCCTCTCTCTCATCTCTGCCTGCCGATGACCAGTGATTTTTTGAGTTATATATTAGTATTTCATTTCCAGAGTTTGCATTTTCCTCGAGTCCATGTTCTAAGTTTGATTCCTTCACTGAATATACACTACCAGTCAAAAGTTTGGACACACCACATTTGTCTTTATTTTTTACTATTTTCCACATTTTAGAATAACAGTAAAGACATCAGAACTATGAAATAACACAAATGAAATTTTGCAGTGACCAAAAAAGTGTTAAACAAATCAAAACTATCTTATATTTTAGATTCTTTAAAGTAGCCGCCCTTTGCCTTGATGGAAAGTCAAAGGCTTTGGAGAGAAATTCATACATAGGATCAACTTCACTATTTATATTTGTCTAAGAAACTAATTTCAAGCATTTAAGCATAAGCCTTTAGATCAAAATGGCTTTAAGATAATGAAAAACATAAGTACATTCAATCAGGTGTGTCCAAACTTTTGAATGGTAGCGTACACACGGACCTGTTTTATCCCTCGCAGTGTAAATAGTCTTAATGATTAAATGAGATTCCCCAGTAAACAATCTTCAAATTAAATGCTGTCCTTCCTTTGAAACTATCCCAAGATGAGTCATCCTACGCCTCCATCATCACACAGTCTGACTTGTCAGAGCATTAATAAGCTTCAGTCTGTTGGTTTGCAGGGCAGACAGACTGTAAGTGATTACATCCTGCAGCACAATGCTATTAATTACCTGTAATCTCGTCAGCGGATTAATTAACAGAGTCGCTAGATTGATACAGCCCAGAGTTTCCCGCCATTAGTCATGAAATGGCTTCACTTCCAGCAGTCAAGTTGTGTTAGCGTGAAACTGAGAAGCAGCTGGCTTCCCTTAAGGTTCAGATGTCCTCTGTCAAAGAGGTGGAGGTGGAAGTGAGAGGTGTCCATCTGCCAAAACACACACCCACACACACGGTATGCAAGCGAATGCCTTCATATTTAGACATCTAATACACACAAATCAGCCCACCTGTTATCCTGTTTCCAAATCCCTCATGCACTTGATTAAATCTCCTTTACAGACTCGTAGAGACATGCATGAATGGGCATGTGTATACACAAACACACACACACACACACACACCCACACACGCACACACACACACACACATACACTCACTCACAGATGTCCAGCCACATGTTAAACTGTCTGTTAGGCTGAAAAGTCAATGTAATTGGGTAAATGAGTGAGCTCTCAATTCCGCAGAGGATGAACTGCGTTTCTTTACATATTTACCTAGGCGTGTATGTGTGTGTGTGTGTGTGTGTGTGCGTGTGTGTGTGTGTGCATGTGTTCAACCCTTCCCAAAGATGTTTTTTTGCCTTTTTTGTTGCGAGTAAATCCCCCAGTGAATAGACAGCCCGGAGTGGAGCTCAGGGGGAGAGTTTCACTTTCTTTTTCCTGCTCCCTGTAAGGGGCTAATCTCCAACACATGGCTGACACACATTCTCACACACTTCTTGTCAAACCCAAAGTATGACCGCTCAGCCCCAGGAGGCCTCCCTGTATTAGCATAGAATGTGTGTGTGTGTGTGTGTGTGTGTGTGTGACAGACAGAGACAGAGCTAGAGAGAGAGAGTGCTACAGAGACTTTGTCCAAATCATCTAAGAGTCTGATCACACCCACAGTTCCACACACCCATTTTCTTTGGTCTGAACCATAGTGGAAGAAATTTTCTTTGCTGCATTTATGGTTTTGGTTTGTTTAGATTCGCACTTCCCAATTCCAAGTGAACCAGGGCTTGTAAACAAAAGTCACATGGACTCAAAAGTAGCTCGGTTATTGGTCAGAGTTTTGGTATCCTGTCATCACACAAAGGTAGAGATTTTGGAGGCTGGGGGGGAGTCAAAACAAATCTGCAACTTTAGCTAAACATGATGGACTTGTCTGCGCCCTTTACCGTATTCATACCAGTTAAGAACACATAAAGAAATAGCTGAACATGAGCGTTCCCTTGTATCAATAAAACCTTGCATTTTGGGGTCGTTTGCTATATTTGGATTACGTTCTCATTTCCACACACAGTTCGTTAGGAAGAGAACAGAGAACCGCATTTTCAGACCATTTCAGTGCGGTTAGAGTTCAAATAGCATTGATCCCACCTGCGCAAAGAAACCAAACTTGAGGATTAAACGCTCCAGAGTTCGAATAAACCGCTCCAAACATCGCATGGTGTGAACGCGCGCCCTAACTGTGGATCCCAGCCAACTTCGGCAGTGTTCTACCTTCCTTCGGAGAACGGGGCCAGGTCTTCTCTCTGTGCTGTGGCCTAGATTAGCTTCTATACAGGGACTCCATCTGCACCGAAGTGACACCAACCCACATGGGCCTCCGACTTGCCTCTCCTCAAGAGGAACGAATGGTGACAGCTCCTATGTTACCTTTGAGGAAACGCAGGGCTTGTTGGAGAAACTTTTTGCCTAGCCTAGTTCTTCACTCTGTGCCATATTTCTGTTGGCTTTTGAATACTGTTGTACAAAATGAAGTTCATATGGTACAACACTGGATCCTTGCTAAGTTTTGAGTCTCTTTACACTGCAGCACTAGGTGAAATGGAAGCAGAACTATAATGTGTGGCAAGGCCAGCAGAATATCGCTGTGTCATTGATGTGAGAACCTTGAACATCTATAGTATTGGATTTCCCACTCTAAATCACCGCATCACTCAGGCTGCTGCTCAGAGTGAAAGATTTTTGGTGAATCACTCGCAAAATGCACACTGATACCGGCTCGAGGCCAAAAGATTCCATAATCCTGAAGATTTTGAGCCGAACCTCTTTCTGTAGTAGCTTCGGATTGATTTCGGCATGGCATTAGTGCTGTAACATTTTAAAATCCCAGCCCCGAGAGCCCCCCCCCAGGCCGCACTCTCTATGGGTGCTGATGATCTATTATTCTCTGTAATGAAAGAGTTGACCTTCAGGTGTCTGGCAGGCTCCGCAGGCCGCTCCCAACAGGGCGCAGTGTGTGGAGGGGAGCGTCAAAAGTCGAAATCAGCTCCCAATATTTATCATCTAATCAGAAAACGAATCAAAAACTTTTGTCAATGTGGAAATATGATTGCAAAAATTGGTTTTGCCTTGCCACGTTTCTAAAGTCAATAAAGGAAACATCTACGCACATTCTCTGTTAATATACGTACTGTTCTGCAGCGTCTGTTTGGCCCGTATGCCTGAAAAAGCACCACACTACACAAGACACCTCACTGTGTTTTGACCAAGCGGCCAAAACCACAGGTGAATTTTGAAGCCAGTGCTGAAGTGGCAGCAGCAGCAATTCCTAGAGTAGAGGTCGGCTCCAAAAAGACTCCAAACCGCCCAACTCCGTGCAAGTCAATGGGGCCACAGCCAAACTTCTCATTAAAAATATAAAGTCGATACATTTTTTTGAGAGATTATGGCTAATTTCACTTCTTCTAATGTGTGTCCTTATGACGATTTTCTAAATAATTGTGTCATTAACGGGATATAACGGATATGAAACGGGGTTGTTTTCCTAGTGATCGACAGGTCGCAGATTACGGGCCAATAGTAGGCAGCGCTGCGGCTCTGTGGACGACCCGCGGCTTCGCTTTGGCTGCTCCGGCTCCAAAAAATATCAACATGGCGGCGACCTTAAACACAATCTCCAGGCTTCAAAACGGCCCTTCAGAAGCGGCCCCTTCCTTTGACCCAGGGTTGATGTTGTCTGCGATAGTGCGACCTCTGCCTTACCCGGATCTCCCTCGCCATGTCTTAATGTGTCAGTGAAAATACCGGACGCTCCTTATCTTTCCCCTTGTGCGTGTTGATAATAAGAATGTGATACTTAATTCATCACTGCAGGGAAATTCTCTTTTAGTTTGCTTCCCTCCAGCGTGATCAGAGGTCAGGGTCAGCTACAGAGCAGCGCCCCTGGAGCTGGTAGGGATTCAGTGTCTCGCTCAAGGACACTTCAGCAGGGGGGGAAGCTGCTTGCCGACACCGCTGTTTGAACCCGTGTCTTCCAGTTGAATGATGTTCGGTCTCTCAAACCCCTAAGCCATCCTGCCGACCTCCCAAACCGCATTAACATTCCTTTCTCCTCTCTCTCTGGCTTGTAGATCTTCATCTTTGAGAACAACATCTACTATCGCTCCACGGTGGAGAGCCGCTCCATCCGTCTGGTGTCCACCGGCAAGGAGGGCGTCATCTTCAATGGGCTCAGCGATTGGCTGTATGAAGGTAAGCCAGAAAAAGCTGCACAAATAAAACGACGATTTGGCTTTAATGAGCCGACCGCTGTCTTGTCTGCGATGTCGCACAAGGACCAATATGGAAAACAGTCACGCCATTAAATGTTCAATGAACCTCTTCCTTCCCTCCGTCTCCTCCCTCCATCTCAATGTGCTATTCTAATGTCTGGATACTGCGCAGGAGTACATGTATTAGCACGTAATGACATGAGACACCGCGACTCCCAGCCGTCTGCCTCGCATTAGTATTTTTGACGTGCAGGACTTGATTTCCTGCAGGTAAATTAAAAATGTAAACTCTTGTCAATTTGCTTCTGGTTTACACAGCTCAGTAAATGAATGTTCTACATCAGTTGATTTGCATGAATTCAGCGGCGGCGTGTGTCGTACACACTCTGATACAGATGTCACGGTGCTCTCCGAGCGTCGACGCCAGCGATCAAAGCTCACCTGCGCGCCTCCGCCTGCCTCCCAGGGAAAAGAGGACGGGCTCTGTGTTAGCATTCGACTAATGAATTTATATCCGCTGCGCTGGGTGCGCTCTCTGCTCCAGTGGAACAGAGTTTTAATAACAGAGCGATGGCGAGAGGGGGAGGGCGAGGCAGATAGATATGAATGGCGATAGCAGAAAGAGAGAGGCAGACTATGATACGCATCTAGCTGTTAATCCTTGCGTGACAGTATAAAAAAATGGCATATCTGTTTGGCTCATGGATTTATAATGGCTGTGAACGGCCACTAGAAGGCCTCAGAGGATTTAGAAGCTGTGACAGTGAGGTTATCTGAGGTTACCGATGCACTAGGACAAGAGCCGTATGACCACTTTTTCTGCATGACTGGTCTGTTTTTATTTGATGTCGTCAACCGCAGACTCCTCTTATCTCTGCATTAGGCAGTCTGACATTTGAAACCACGTCCATCCTCCAAGAGCAGTATCCGTCCTCAGCCATTTAAACATTAATCAGTGCGATATTGCAGTGTCTGACCCCCTTGACTCATATTTATGCTGTGCTGAAGGCCTGGTAATTTACACTCATCATTTATTGACCAGATAAATCTTTCATTGAGAGAGAGAGATAAAAAGAGGATGGGGTGGGGGGGGGGGGGGTACAGGTGCTTGATCTGCTTGTCAATGTTAAAGGAGAAATCCACCCTACACACCGTTAAAAAGACAGCCATTGGTGATGCACCTTGCATTTCTGGGCCCATTTTGTTCTTTGGTGGTGAATTTGGCAAATTTCCGCAGATAACTAGCCAAATGTAGACGACATGACGTCACATCGAGATATTTCCACTGCAGCTACAATGGAGTTTGATAGCAGAAAATGTTTCAGCGATCTAAAACATCAGCGGTAAATGTCAGGTTTTGGTGTCAGTCCCTCAGAATCATAGAGCGAGGGCTTCTTTCTAGAGCCGCCATTTTGCACCAAGAAACGTTCAACAATCATACAGGGAGAAATCCATCAGAGAAGAGGAGAGAGACCAATTTCTCCACTGAGAGTAGCCTCAATAGACCAGAATACAATGCAGCCATTTATGTTGTGTTTTGAGTAAAGTAGTAGCTGGCTAGCTAGCTATGTTTTATTCCCATACACCCACCTTTAACTGAAGTAGAAGTAGACGAGGCAGGTTGAGGGAAAGTGGCTACACCAAAAAAGTAAATTCAGGTATTGGGTTTTTCCTTTTAAACATATACTTCACATTCAATGACGGCTATGTAGGTTTAAAACAGTTCAGCAATTCTGCATTATTTTCCTTTTTACCAATGCTGTCTTGATGTATTTCTATCTTAATTTATTTTGGATTTAGTACGGTACATCAACAGTCCTTTAATGAGTAAGACCCTTCTGAAAGTGATTTTCTACCTATAAATAGAACAGATTTGGCGATAGCCCAGCGGTGATACTAGCGTCTGTGGGGGAGCTCAGATGCCGGGCCGGGGTTGTGTAATGTTTGCATTCATCAGACTGAGACTGCAAGGCAGAGGATTTTCCATGCTGATGACTGAGGCTCTGCTCCGGCCAAGGTCAAGCTCCGACTCAGACTGCCGCCGAGGAGAAACGAGCTCTTTAGCTTTGCCTGTCGCTGCACGTCACATTTGATGGTGCAGGGTGAAAGGTTGCAAATAATCTCCCAGGCTTAAATATCCTCTGGCCCGCATTGCCGTCTTAATCCATGATTGCGTGTGCGTGTGTGTGATGTGTGTGTGTGTGTGCATGTAGGAGAGGGAGAAGGACGGAGACAGAGCAATAAGAGAGGAAACGAGAAATTAAAAGCCAAATTAAAGAAGAGAGACGTAGCCAAGAGACCTGTCGGGTTGTGCGTAATAGTCGAAGACGCCTCAGGAGATGCTCAAGTGTTCTGTCATCTGTCGGCTGTCTGATTACTGAGGCTGTACTGACACCGCCACATCCTGCAGTGTGACGTAGCCCCGAGGACAGAGCTGTTTATTGGGCTCTGGTACGCTGAGATAAAACCGACGTTGTTTTGATTTGAGTCATGTTTGCCCCATAGATGTTTGGCTAGATGGCTGTTTTCATCGGGAAAGCTTGTTCAGAGGGTTGTTTCTGTTTATCACTGCGAGGCCGCAGGGCACAAAGTCACCACATGATCAACACGCCTGTGCCGGGAAAGTGAAAGACTAATAAAGGGAATAAAAATGGGTTCGTTTTATAGGTAGGTATGAATATAAGCTGAACCTGTCTGATCATTTGGTGACAGTACAATTCAACAGTCACATTTTTTTTACTGCATTCATGCTGCATGACTTCTGTACTGAAGCTTCCCGCCCCAAAATGAGGTCAATTTCAGTCAATATTTTCAACCATCAAGAAAGTACGAATGATTTGGCAACCATTTATTTGAGAAACATGAGACGTCACAAAATATTGATTTTGAACTCCTGGAAAACATCAGAGAAAGAACTGTCGTAAGTAGCTGTAACGGTACTCATGCATGATAGATGCTGCCACTTGTGAGAATTTTGGAACCAAAATTATGTATTGATAATTCATGACTACAACCTACTACAGATTAACATCATAAATAATATCCTTCGCTATACTTTGCTACATTTTCATATAAATAAATGTCAGTTTTGCTACTTGCAGATTGATATAACACAATCGTGATTCAACCTATATCCAGTTCATGATCGGTTTTACATTTGCTGTTTGCTGTTTTCAGTTTTTGCTGTCTGTATAGTGTCTTTGGAATCAACAGAAGAAGAACTGGGTAGTTAGCATGAGCAGCGATAGCCACCGTGGCTGAACTGACATAGAAAAGAGCAACTCAAACTGCATCAACAGAAAATCCAAGCTCCGCCCACACTGTTTGATTGACAGGTGATCTGTGGGAAGTGCAGTGCAGAAACACCACAGCAATGAGCGCTTAGCACCAAAGATGTTGCCAGAAAAATTAATAAATACATTTTAAAAAACTGATCTCTCAGATTATCACTTTAAGGAGGACTTAAATGGGGACAGTTAGCGACATTCTCCCATGCAGCTTTTTTCCTCTTCTTCTATCTGTTTAATATAGAACTACAAAGCATCTTAATACAATTCTCTTCTTTTGCTATACCAGCTGGGAATGTTTTCGTTGGATCGATGCAAAGCAATCACAAACTATAGATGTGGCTTTTGACTGAAGCTCAGCAAAATCTCACTTTACTCTCTCTTGTCCACTTGTCTCTTCACACACACATTTGCAGCTCATACTCTCCCCTCAGAGTCAGCGCAGTAGTAATTGTATACACACAGGTACTTCATTGACAAGAACAAGAACACAGCAGTAGTGGTGGAAATTGGCTTCAGGCTATAAGAACAAACAGCAGAGGCTGCATTTATTTCCCATCTACTGTACATTAGCAGGTGTCCTCAGTGTGGTTCTAGTGTGTGACGCTGCTGCCATCTGTTGGCCATTTTGAATAAACAGACAATCTGATCACTTTGTCAATACAGATCCCTATCAATGTTACTGATATCTCCACTGGCCGTAACCGTTTGGTCTTTTCTTACTACTCGTCTCTGAATGACAGTGTAATCAAGAAAGCGCCAACTGGGACATTTCTTTCTTCTTTTTCTCATTAGTTGGTCCATCTGAATCTGTCACCTCGCACTCATTATTTCCCATTGGCCACTTGACTCACAATCATGGCATCTCATGCATTAGTAATGTCCTCTGCTCAGTGAATAATTTAGTCCGCACAGCAGGATGGAGAACACGGGGAGAGCAGATGAGCCTGCGACAGCTCACCTTGGTAATCATGACAGTGGAGAGAAAGTGAGGCGAGGGGAGAAGGGAGGAGACAGCATCGCGAAAGAGAGAAAATGAGACTGAGCTCAAATAGCAACATGAAAACGTCTCTTTCTCTCTCTCTCTTTCGTCCTCCAGCTTTCTTTTGTTACCGCGAACATATTCAGACGCATTTAGAAACTTAACTACTTTCCCCTTGACTAGCCAAGGTGACTGGGCGTCCCCCGGCCCGTTCCACTCCACATGGAAAGCTTTGTAAGCTGCCGGTGGCGGAAGTCAGCAGGCGGCAGTGGGAACCGGCCATGCGGGAAATAATTTTTGTATTTTATTTTATTTTTTTCATCATTAGTGAATGCAGTCCTGCGCCGCTTCTGTTCATCATCAGACAGATAGCTGGTGTCCCACCGCCAGCGAAATCCAATCATTCCCCACTGAGCTCCAGCAGCAGGGTGCGGGCGGAGACGCCAGGCGGGCGGGGAGAGCAAACAGACTAACTCAACTAAATGTTACCATTAGCCCTGTTGCTGCTTGTGTCGCTGGCAAGCCGGCGACCGCAATGATAATTAGTTTAACACCATCCAGCGGTGGAAAGGTACTGCGTCGGGCCTGTGCGGGGTAAATAACTGCAGAAGTACTTTTGCAGAATTACTTTTGAGCAGCTGTGTAAGATATTATGTAAGGATGTTGTTATTTCAGTGTGTGTGTTTTTGTGTTCTTTGAGGAGTAATGGGACCCGTGGATTGGGGGGGGGGGGGGGGGGGGGGTTGGGTGATGGAGGAGGAGGAGCAACTTTTGAAGCTTTGAACTTCAATAATATGTCACTTAAGCAGAGCGCTACATGTATAAGTATTTATTTTTCATTTTAGTTTATACATGGGTATTACTATAACCTCATGCAGACTTCCATTGGTACATATTTGTATAGTTTGTTAGTTGGCAACTATTTTCAAGTCAAGTCAAGTCAGTTTTATTGTCCCAGATGGGCGATTTGTGCTGCAGCAAGTATAAAACACATATCACAACATAAAACATATAGTATCACATAGAAACATTAAGATAGAGTGACAAAGGTGACTCACACCACTGCACCAAAGTTCATTCCAAATCCAGGAGAATTGTGTCCGTTCATGCCCATACGGCTTACAATAAAATCATATACATCAACAACAGTCCTTACAAGACTGAACCATGTCATCGTCAACAGCATCATCGACATCATCATCACCATCATCACAGGAGTAGTCAGTGACATCATCAAACGACAATACCTTGCCTATATAATATACAGCTTATCAACATAACCACACGAAAGTATGGTTAACGGTGCGTTACCATCATCAACTTCACCACCAGAGTAATGTCATCCTGACCAAGCAACATCGCTACTAGCAATGTAACATACCATACAGCAATAAAAAGTAATAATAGTAATAATAATAATACAATTAGCAGTTACCTCCTCCTGCCAGCAGCATTTAAGGCTCGAATGGCAACAGGGATAAAGGAGTTCTTATACCTATTTTTTGTGGCAGCAGGGGACCTAGACCGTAGGCCAGATGGTAACAACTTAAACTCAGAATGTAAGGGATGAGCACTATCTGAAATAATAGCCTTAGCTTTCTTAAGCACCTGCTTGTTGAATAAGTCATTTGGGTTACTGAACTGTACTCCTACTATCTTACTGGCCACTTTCACAATCTTAGCAAGGGCATTTTTTCTCTTTAATGCCAAGGTTGCCATACCATTGGTATGGCAACCTTGGCATTTTATTGAGTCTGTCATCTCTTTTTCTAGTATCTGTTGGTATGATACTAACAGATACTAGAAAAAGAGATGACAGACTCAATAAAAGCTCTGTAGAACAGGGTCATTAGGGTCTTATCAATCTGACATTTGGCGAGTTTCCTTAAACAGTAAAGGCGTTGCTGACCTTTTATACACAACATATCAGTATTTAGATAGAATTTCAGCCGGTTATCAATTATGGTGCCCAGGTATTTGTAACTGGTTACCATGTTGACTGTCTGACCCTTAATGACACTGCTCTCGGGAGCTGGGGGGAGCTGCCTCAAATCTATACACATATCTTTTGTTTTTGCTACATTTAGTTGTAAAAAAAAGCATTTTCACACCAAAGAACAAAATCGTCAACTACAGGCCCATGACAAACTTCATCATCACCAAGAAGACTAAGAATTACAGAGTCGTCGGCAAACTTTACAATGTATCTATTCTCATAATGGCTGCGACAATCATCTGTATACAAAATATACAAGAGAGGAGACAGAACGCAGCCCTGAGGAGAGCCGGGGGAAGAAGTCAGTTCCCCGGACAGGTTTCCATTTACTCTCACTCTCTGAGTCCTATTTGTAAGGGAAGCTGTGCATATGAACAATGAATGAATATGAATTTTATTATTTAACTTTGTTATATGATGTCTCCCATTGCCTCTGTTCAATGTATATGCAGTTGGTGTTCATTGTAAATAAATAAATAAATAAATAAATAAAACTTTTGAGTATGCATGTAAGCGTATGTACTGAGGGGTTTTCAAATGATGCTGCATATCAAGTGATTCCACCAAGCATGCCCAGTTAATGAAAATGCTAATTGGTAGTTGATGTCTGCTAATTCCCCGAAGCCAGCACCTAGTCCCACAGATAAACAGCAGTAATGAAATTTTAATTGCAAAAGTTGATATAAATGTAGCTAGTGGCGCACTATAACAATAAGTAGAACTATTTCGATGCCGTTTATGATGTTGCTTTAGACTTAATAATGAATTGGATTGTTATGCCCATGCTTAATACTGTCAAAAAGTTCCCTCAGCGAACTGATATTTGCATAATTTGTTAATGACTCACTCTGTGTGTGTGTGTGTGTGTGTGTGTGTGTGTGTGTGTGTGTGTGTGTGTGTGTAGTAGCGGAGTTGAAGGACCTAGACGTCTCTTTGTCCCTCTCATTTTCTCTGTCTCTCCATTGTAAAGGAATGTGTGTCATCCCTACATAATTTCTTACACACACACACACACACACACACACACACACACACACACACACACACAGGGTCTCAAGGGAACATTCTAGGGCGCCAGGTTCTGTTGAAGTGAGCTGGTAAAGTGAGTGTCGGTGTTCTAACAGAAAATGGGACACACACACACACGCACACACACACCCAAAAACCAAAGTTATTTCATGAAATACACTGCATCGTTGTACCTGGTGAGGAATTGCTTTTTGGTTCATTTCTGGGAAATGTAGCTGAGTTCTATTTTGGTCGATAGGCCGTACTGAGATTAAAAGCTGTTGTGATTTATGACCTCAACATTTGGTACTGTGTGTTTGTGTGTGTGGGTTCAAGAGAGAGTGTGTGCGTGTGTGTCCAATATAGCAAAACAGGCAGTTAGGAGACAAGAACTACTATTACTGCCAGGACAGGTACCAGGATAAGAAATTAACTTGCCCCTTGATCTGATTCTTACAGGTATTTTGTTCCTTTTGGGGGGCAATTTTATTGAACTGCGAAATAATACATTTGCACTGCATATTGGCAAATAAACACTCAAACCTTTTACGATATTGGTTGTTTTATTTTTTGTTGACGCAGTGGGTTTGTGTGGGGCATTTTGTTCTACTGCAAGGCTGCAAGGTGCCAACTCTTTGTACTGCTGAAGCTGCATGCTCAGTTATTTTCTGATCAAAAACTGCTCCATTTTTCACACACTGGAAAGAATCGCCCGGTCATAAGGTCCCACAAATCACCCACGGTGGCCCACGGGGGACAGCAGTCACATTCACACATGAATATTACTCCTAATTATCAGGCAATTTATGAATTTTCAAGGCAAGTTTTGCTCCGAGTCTGTTAATCCTTGACCCTGGCACTAACATCACCATGAGCCTGCAGCTGTGAAATTATAGCAGGTTCAAGTTCAAGTTTGTTTATTTATATAACCCTTTATCACATGCTTGTCTCGAAGCACTTTACAGAGAATGAGCCTAACTAGATCTAACTGATGAACAATCAGCCACAGAACAGAATGATATAGGACGAACATCAGGAAGAGCACAAGACACACAAAAGCAGATTTTAGCAAGACATAACAGCCTGTTCTACATAGCCTAACCTACCCTGCCTTAGACCCTCAATGCATACAAGGAAACACTTTCAAGAAAACCTTGTTAGGAAAAGAAAATGGAAGAAACATTGACAAGAACATGAGGAAAAAGAACACAAGAGAAAAACAGATAGAGAGAGATGGAGCCACGGTCAGCGTTAATGTCAGCAGAAACAAGGGCAAGAGTCGCTGCAACTTTTGTCGCTGCTGTTTGAATCTTTATTAGTTTCCTGTTAGAATTAGACCACTGTCTTTATGATTGACAGCTATTCCCTCTGTCTGTATTCCAGAGGAGATTTTCCAGTCCCACGTCGCTCACTGGTGGTCTCCAGACGGCGCCCGGCTGGCGTACGCCACCATCAACGACACCATGGTGCCCAAGATGGAGCTGCCCATGTTCACTGGCATCCCCTACCCAACGGGGAAGGAGTACCACTACCCCAAGGTACACAGTTTTCTCCTCAACACTACTGTCTGGTACCTACTGCTGGAGTGGTAGTATCATAATTAACAAATGAAGAGTTTTGTTCCACAATGAGAAAACCAAAAATTAGAAAAAAATGACTCTTACCAAATAATTGCTAGCACTTTTAGAAAGATATCTTATATTTTTTCAACTCCAAAATAACACTTTTAACTTTTTGTTGTTGTTGTTTTCTTTTGGGTTTCTTTTGTGGATATAGATTGTTTTGGTTTTATAGTTCACTAAACACTATTAAGTCACTCTGCTTTCGTTCTTGCTCCCTCTCTTTCTTCGCCCCCTCCAGGCCGGTGAGGAGAACCCAGTCATCACTCTGTACGTTGTAAACCTCAACGGTCCGCTTCACACCATCGAGATGAGGAGACCAGAGGATCCCAGGATAGGGTGGGGAGCGCAAACCGTCAACCAGTCAATCCTAAAGCTTTCTCATTTCTTATATAATGCATGTACACTCACTGAGCACTTTATTAGGAACACCTTACTAATACTGGGTAGGTATCAGCTTTCAGCTCAGTGTCAGCCGGCTACCAAAGTGCCATCCTCCTCCGTGTTGCATTCTGAGATGCTGTTCTGCTCACCACAGTTGTAAAGAGTGGTTTATCTGAGTTACTGTAGCCTTTCTGTCAGCTCCAACCAGTCTGGCCTTTCTCCTCTGACCTCTCTCATCAACAAGGCGTTTCCGTCCACAGAACCGCCGCTCACTGGATGTTTTTTGTTTTTCGCACCATTCTGTGTAAACTCTAGAGATGGTTGTGCGTGGAAATTTTTACCCCATTCTGATGTTTGATGTGAACATGAACTGAAGCTGCTGACCTGTATCTGCATGATCTTATGCATTGCACTGCTGCCACATGATTGGCTGAATGGATAATTGCATGAATAAGCAGGTGTACAGGTGTTCCTAATAAAGTGCTCGGTGAGTGTATCTCTATATGTTTGTTTATTTCATACATCATACATTCTCATATCTCTCATATTATATACATATTTTTTTTACTCATTTTCTACTACCATCATTTTGCACAGGCCCTATGTGTGCATATTATATACTATAAATTATTCTAGTTTTCATATTTTCTCAGTCATATTTTTTTACTTAATATGTTCCAGTGTTTTGTTCCATTATGCTTAATAGCCCCCCATTTGTTCTATTTTTATTTATATCCTATTTTTTTTACTTTGTTGTGTCTCATTATCTGCTGCTGCAACGACCCAATTTCCCCACAGGGGCTCATTAGAGTTTCATCCAATCTAATTCTAACCTAATCTACAATTAGCAAATCGAAACATTTTGACACTTTTTCAGTCATTATGTTCAGTCAAATATTCTCGTCTCGCCCACTGATGCCGCTGATGCTGATCCACAGATGACGCTATATAAAGAAAGTTTGCTGTTATTATTCATTAGTTTCTCTGTGTTTTCCAGTGAGTACTATGTCACCATGGTGAAATGGGCCACCACCACCAAACTGGCCATCAACTGGCTGAACAGAGCCCAGAATATCTCCATGCTCACGCTGTGTGAGGCCACGACCGGAGTCTGCACGAAGGTACACCTCGGTTATTTGTGTTTCTGTGATGTATCCTATATGTAACAGAGACCCAGTGTTGCTTTTCTGCGCTGACTGAACCGTTGTCAACTGCTCTTTACAGAAACATGAGGACGAAAGTGAAGGATGGCTGCACAGGCAGGTAGGAGGGCGATCACGGTGATGCACATGCAAAAATAACATGTTTACTATCAATCAATCAATCATTTATTTATATAGCATATTTCATACACAGAATGCAGTGCAATGTGCTTCACATATAAGCTGCAAAACATTGAGTTAAGTAAGACCACGGGCATGGAAATTGCCACTGATTACTACACAAAATAAAACCAAAAACCAACCAACATGGGTAAAAAGAGATGAATAAGTCAAAATAAAC